>NC_137916.1:2575000-2607500 GCF_963457725.1 Sprattus sprattus | reverse complement strand
GGGGTGGGGTTAAGGTTTAGGGTTAGTGTTAAGGTTTAGGGGTGGGGTTAAGGTTTAGGGCTAGGGTTAGTGTTAAGGTTTAGGGTTAAGGTTTAGGGGTAGGGTTAGTGTTAAGGTTTAGGGTTAGTGTTAAGGTTTAGGGGTAGGGTTAGGCACATGTGGTTGAGACTAGTAGGGTTAGGGTTTGGTCTACAGTTCCACTGATACCACTTCAAAATCTGTGTGTGGATGTGCGCGTGTTTTTGTGTCTGTGTTTGTGTTTGTGTGCTTGGCAGGGTCTTACAGCAGGGAGATGGAGGCAAGCGGCACAAACAAGAGGAGAGAAAGCTATTTCTTAACACACAGACGCTATTAAACACACACACATACACACACACACACACGCACAAAGACGCACATAAACACACACACACACAAACACACACAAACACACACAAAGACGCACATAAACACACACACACACACACACACAAATGCATATAAACACACACAGACAGATGCACATAAACACACACAGATGCACATGAACACACACAAAGATGCACATACAGTGGGGAAAATAAGTATTTCAATCCCCCGATTTTGCAAGTTTGGCCACTCGCAAAGAAATGTGTGATCTAGAATTGTAATGGTAGGTGTATTTTAACAGACTGCATTTTATAAGATTCATGACTTAACTAGCATTTGATGCAAAAATGTTGGCAAGCACAGACGTCAGACATTTCTTGTAGTTGGTCACCAGGTTTACACACATCTCAGGAGGGATTTTGGTCCACTCCTCTTTGCAGATCCTCTCCAAATCCTTAAGGTTGCGTTTCAATGGGAGGGAATGAGGGAATGAGGTTCAAGCCCAATATTCCACGTTACATGGCCCCATCCATTGTCCCCTCGATGCGGTGGAGTCGACCTGTAACCTTGGCAGAGAAACAGCCCAAAGAATAATGTTTCCACCACCATGCTTGACGATGGGGATGGTGACATATTCAGCATTCTTCCCCCTCCAAACGCGGCAAGTCTAGTTGATGCCAAAGAGCTTGATTTTGGTCTCATCTGAACACATCCTGTCTCCCAATCCTCCTTAGAATCATTCAAGTGTTCATTGGCAAACTTCAGATGGCCCTGTACATGTGCTTCCTTGAGCAGGGGGACCTTGCGAATGCTGCAGTACTTTGAAGAATTACGGCGTAGTGTGTTGCCAATGGTTTTCTTGGTGACTGTGGTCCCAGCTGCCTTGGGATCATTGGCAAGCTCCCCCTGTGTAGTTTTGGGGTTATTCTGCACCTTTCGGATGATCAGTGATACCGCATGAGGGGATATCTTGCATGGAACCCCAGACCTAGAGCGGGTGACAGTTGTTTGGTGTTGCTTCCATTTATGAATAATCGCCAATAGTTATCTGCTTCTCACCAAGCTGCTTGCCAATGGTTTTGTAGCCCATTCCAGCCTTGTGCAGGTCTACAATCTTATCTCTGACGTCCTTGGACAACTCTTTGGTCTTGCCCATGGTGGTGAGGTTGAAGGTGTGAAGTATGATTCTTTGGACAGGTTTCTTTTATACAGGTCACCAGTTGAGATCAGGTATACCTTGTTAGACCTAATGAGGACTAATCTGTGTGCTTCTTGGGCACATAACTGGCCATTGGGAGCCAGAATTCTTGCTGTTTGCTTGGGGGTTCAAATACTTATTTTTTGCATCAAATGCAAATAAAGTCATAAATCTTATAAAATGCAGTTTTCTGGATTTTTTGTTGATATTCTGTTTCTCACTGTTAAAACACACCTACCATTACAATTCTAGATCACACATTTCTTTGCAAGTGGCCAAACTTGCGAAATCGGCAGGGGTTCAAATACTTATTTTCCCCACTGTAAACACACACACACATACCTCTTTCTGAAGCACGGTGGCTTTCTCCTCCTTCTGGGTGTGTGAGAAGGAGACACTGCCATTTTGCACACTTTTCTTCTTTATACTCTCTTCATCCATCTTCCCTAAAAACACACATACACACACACACACACACACACACACACACACACACACACACACACACACATGTAGACAGTCTTTGTAGGGGACCTGGCTGACCCCCTGCGTCTAATCCACCCTGTGTGTTGTGGTTTATTAATCTACCAGAGATTCCTTCACTACAATCACACACACACTCTCATTCCCACACACATACACACACACACACACACACACACACACACACACACTCTCTCCCACAAACACACACACACACACACTGTGTCACTCACACACACACACACACACACACACACACACACACACACACACACACACACACTGTCAGTCACTCACACACTGTCAGTCACTCACACACACAGTCCCATGTTAATCTCTGGATATGTTTTATCTCTCAACACAGAGTCAGTCAAGATCACAAACACAATAAACACAGGGAAATACGCTGTGAGAGTGTGTGTGTGTGTGTGTGAGTAATGTGTTTGTATGTGTGTTTTTACAGTTGGAGTTCAGAGTTTCAGGCGGTTCTTGTGGGAGCTGATGGAAAGGCTTGGAGCTGTCTGTAGTGTAAGCCTGTAAACTCCTGTCAGTAAAAGACACACACGCACACGCACACGCACACGCACACGCACACGCACACGCACACGCACACGCAAACACACCAAACCCCATCCTGCCTTTCAGTCTTCGTTTTCTTTTATTGTCTGTTTTCTCCTCTAATGTTTATTCACTCCTCTGAGGGGGCTGTCACCCATGGGCCATGCAGGTATACGATTGGCCCATCAGCTGGGGTGAGAGATATGATTGGCTCATCAGCACATGTGAGAGATATGATTGGCCAATCAGAACATGTGAGAGATATGATTGAATACAAATCACAGGTTAGGGCGGGATCAGGTGGGGCAAATAGCATGGGGCTAATTCTGCCAGAGACAATACCCCTTTCACTGAGACACCCAACACCACTGAGTGTGTGTGTGTGTGTGTGTGTTTCAGAGTGTGTGAGTGGGAACATGATAACAGCCAAGCACACACAGATCTATGTGTGTTAGCACAAAAAGAACACACCCACTGTTTGTGTGTCTGTGTATATGTGTGTATGTCTGTATACACACACATACGCGCTCTCACACACACATACGCGCGCGTACACACACAAACACACACACAAGCGTGCACACACACACACACTCAGACCTTTTATATGCTGTCCTACCTACAGGTAAAGCTCCATTGACAGATTTTGTAGCATTTCACCCAGTTCTGGAAACCAAAGTATTGTATGTGTGTGTGTGTGTGTGTGTGTGTGTGTGTGTAACACCCCCTTGACAAAAACACACTCACATACACACAACCAGTATCTCTGTTTTGAATCGTGAAGATCCTTATCAATATACGATAAGGCCTTTATAAAAACCCAGCTGCTATAGTGTGAGTCATGGTTAGGCTTTATATCCCTACATTTCAGGGTGGAACCAGGAAGAACCCTACAATTGCCTCATCCTGCCCACTGTGCTCTACACACACAGCTATGAGTGAGTGTGTGTGTGTGTGTGTGTGTGTGTGTGTGTGTGTGTGTGTGTGTGTGTGTGTGTGTGTGTGTGTGTGTGTGTGTGTGTGTGTGTGTGTGTGTGTGTGTGTGTGTGTGTGAAACACACAGCTATATGGGTTAGGCCATTTTGGGCATCAGTGTTTCAGGGGCTGGAAAACTCCATTCTCCACCCAGCGACCCAGCTCATGAACAACAACAAACAACAAACAACAAACAGCTTCAACTTTAAAACTCCCAAAGCACTGATTAATGTAGACATTAGCAGAGTTCTAGGAAACACTAGATCATGTTATTTGTTTGATTTGCCACCAACTTATTAGCATATTGAAAAGCCTCATCACACATACATCTGGATCTGAATAATCTACCAGAGAGTTATGGATAGTTTCAATGATGCGCGCACACACACACACACACACACACACACACACACACACACACACACACACACACACACACACAACGTAATTTCTTTCACTACATCAACTTTGGTAACACCTGGAATCAAACCATCTGAGAGAAGGACACAGACACCATGAGGTTTCTACTGCGCCAGAAACATGGGAAAGCGTAATAGCAATACTGTAACTTCTCCCTCTACACCAGCTGCTGTAACTTCTCTGAATAATAAATATATATATATACATCCTATTCTTCTCTGAATACATTTCATTCTTCTCTAAATACTTCCCATTCTTCACTATAGAGAAGAACAGTTACTGTGGCTGTTATGGAAGTTGATGCGTCAAAAACATGAGAACGTACAACCACAACCACAACCACAACATCACTTCACTTCTACCCTGACCCTAACCCTAGTCTGTCATTGAACTTTCTTTTCTTTCCCACTGGAGGTACACATACACACATCATGAACTCTTCTGTCTTCCCCCACTGAGAAGAACACACACACACACACCATGATGCTTCTACTCACCTGAGAGACGCAGAAAACACTAAACCTGGAGAAGAGATCTGCCGTGTGCTGAGTTTACGCACACAGAGAGCTGAGTGTCAGATTCTCTGTGTGTGTGTGTGTGTGTGTCTGTGTGTGTGGGGGGGGGGGCAGAGCAGGTTATAGGAAAGCTTCTGGCATTCCTCGCACACTCCACTCCCCTCCCCCTGACACACACAAACACACACACACACACACACACACACACCAAACTCAGGCGCGCGCACACACATGTGCACCCACACACACACACACACTGAGGGATAGAGAGAAGCACCTACAGTTTGGGCCAATAATTAATCTGATTTTGTGATGATTCTCCTCAGAGAAAAGGGCTTCTGACACTCTAATTCCTCAGGTGGGCTGCCTGATTAAAGATTGACTCTTAACTTCATGAATGTCCGTCCAGCTGCCAGGAAAAAAAAATCCTTCTTCTTTACAAACATGAAAAACATAAAACTAGCATTACTAGACCTCATACCTCATAAGAACTGACATGGCTTTATGACACAATAAACCAGCTTTACATACTTTGGTGTGTGTGTGTGGTGAGCAAATGAGTGTGTATGTGTATGTGTGGAAGAGCATAATGGAAAGGTTAATCATCTGTTTGTGCATCTGCATGTGTGAGAGTGTGTGTGTGTGTGTGTGTGTGTGTGAGAGTTTGTGTGTGTGTGTGAGTGTGTGTGACATGTGTGGCTTTCCACTCTGTTTCCTGGTACTGATGGCTGAGTGAAGCTCCGTGACTCTCCTCTCATGTTGACTTGTCTGGAACATACATCACATCAGAGACGAGACCCAGCACTGATTATCTCTTTAGAAGGCTTTTACACACCCTATAGCAGCACACACACACACACACACACACACACACACACACACACACAGTAATGTCCTTTCTTAGTGCCATCATGACGCCAGGGTCATTTCAAATCTAAATGTGTCTGAAATGATTTACCAAATGAGCCATGGTATGACAGGACACACACACATACTCGCTTACACACACACACACTCACTCACTCACTCACTCACACCAGTATCTCTGTATTGATCGTGAAGATTTCCTAATAACTGATCCTTATCAATAAGGCCTTCATAATAATAATAATGCATTTTATTTGTTACACACTCTTCATTCAAAAGAATCTCAGAGTGCCAACAAAGTACAAACAAACTATAATAATGAAATAAAAGATGAAATAAAATAAAACTAGTAAACATAAGCATAATAGAAAACTTAGTGACAGTTATTTTTTCATAAAGCCAAAAACGCCTTCCGAAATACCATTTTTAAAAAGGAGTCCAGCGTCTGCATTTGCCTTAGGTGGTCAGGGAGGCTGTTTCATATCGGTGTTATGTGCTCATATCTCCAGACTCTCATCAGGATCCTGGCAGTGCTGTTTTGGGTGTATTGCAGCATCTGGTTGTTCTTGCCAGTGATCCCAGAGAAAGGCGAATTACAATAGTCCAGTCTTGAGGAGATAAAGGCTTTATAAACACACACTCACACATACACACACACACACTCAGACACACAGTCACTCACAAACACATACACACACACACACACACATACACACACATACACACATCTAAACATGTCTGTTATTATCTGCCAAATAAGCTGCATTATGACAGGACACACTTCAGTCCAAATCATTCATTTCAACGGTTTTCAGCTTCAAAGGTTTTCAAAACCAAAAGTTTGTTCGGCACGTTCGCCAGTACCTGAGTCAATATAGGACAGAACACATGCTGGGTTGTTTCAACCCAGTGTGTTGGGTTGGAATTTTAACCCAGTTTAAGGGTTGCTTCACCAAACCAAATATGGGTCATTCACACCCAAGTGTTGGGTTAAAATGCAACCCATTACTGGGTCAAACCCATTATCCCAATAATGATTTAAATTGAACCCATTGTTGGGTTGATATTTAACCCATTCATTTAGTTATTCTTTAATCAATGAAATTACTATATTTGTAATAATAATAATAACATACAATGCATACCATTAATGTCACCGATTTTATTGAATAACATAGCCAGTATTATAACAACAAGCAATTATAATAATCAATATTTCATTTACTATTTAAAGAGAGATATATATATATATAAAAAAAAAAGTAAAACACTTGTATCACTGGAATACACACACATATAACTGGAATAATAAAAACAATAATAACAAGCAAAAGTGACCTTATTGATTTTTCATTTACAAATAAGAATGAGAGAGAGAGAAAGAGAGAGAGCGAATTCCCTTATCGCACAGCTGTTTGCAAAAAAAGAAACGTTACTACTACCCCCCCCCCCCCCTCCCCCCTCCCCCCACAGGCTTAAGATCGATGAAGGCCATCATGGCGTCAGACACTGTAGTCCTCATAGTCTTTAGACCCATCTTGAAGACTGTAGGTGGCATCGGGCTTGGCAGAACCCTCAGCTTAATGTAGTCTTTGGAGGCTGTAAAGAAAGAAAATTGTTTGACATAAGTATCATAGTTTATCGGACGAGTAGCTTATGGCTCGAAAAATGCACTAATCCAAAATATACAAATCTAAGGGTTATGTCGATGTTATATTTTATACCTTGTGACAAAGACTCTGTCTGCACGTGGAGCTTCCCCTCCTGCTCAGCCACATGAAGAGGCTTCTCGCTGAACCTCCTCCAGGTCACAAACACTTTGTCTTTATGAAGGACATTGAAGTCCTGCGCAATCTGAGAGGGGAAATGTAGAATAATTTATTACATCATATATCATTAAAACAAAAAGAATAAGATCTTTGAGAGAGTGAGAGAGAGTGTGCGTGCGAGAGAGAATGTGTTTGTGAGAATGTGAGACAAAATGAGAGAGAAATTGAAAGAGAGTGAGAAAGAGAGCCAGAGTGTGTGTGTGTGTGTGTGTGTGTGTGTCAGAGAGAGAGAGTGTGAGACTGACAGAAAGATTTGAGGGGCACTGAGGTCCATACCATGCCTGGACACAGGAGTTGGGGGAACTCTTGGATGGCCTCTGCAATTGATTTGCCTGTGTTCCTGCGTAGCCACTCGGCACGTAGTTTTCCAATTGATTTGCCTGTGTTCCTGCGTAGCCACTCGGCACGTAGTTTTCCAATTGATTTGCCTGTGTTCCTGCGTAGCCACTCAGCACGTAGTTTTCCAATTGATTTGCCTGTGTTCCTGCGTAGCCACTCAGCACGTAGTTTTCCAATTGATTTGCCTGTGTTCCTGCGTAGCCACTCAGCACGTAGTTTTCCAATTGATTTGCCTGTGTTCCTGCGTAGCCACTCAGCACGTAGTTTTCCAATTGATTTGCCTGTGTTCCTGCGTAGCCACTCAGCACGTAGTTTTCCAATTGATTTGCCTGTGTTCCTGCGTAGCCACTCGGCACGTAGTTTTCCAATTGATTTGCCTGTGTTCCTGCGTAGCCACTCAGCACGTAGTTTTCCAATTGATTTGCCTGTGTTCCTGCGTAGCCACTCGGCACGTAGTTTTCCAATTGATTTGCCTGTGTTCCTGCGTAGCCACTCGGCACGTAGTTTTCCAATTGATTTACCTGTGTTCCTGCGTAGCCACTCAGCACATAGTTTTCCAATTGATTTGCCTGTGTTCCTGCGTAGCCACTCAGCACGTAGTTTTCCAATTGATTTGCCTGTGTTCCTGCGTAGCCACTCGGCACGTAGTTTTCCAATTGATTTACCTGTGTTCCTGCGTAGCCACTCAGCACGTAGTTTTCCAATTGATTTGCCTGTGTTCCTGCGTAGCCACTCGGCACGTAGTTTTCCAATTGATTTGCCTGTGTTCCTGCGTAGCCACTCGGCACGTAGTTTTCCAATTGATTTACCTGTGTTCCTGCGTAGCCACTCAGCACGTAGTTTTCCAATTGATTTGCCTGTGTTCCTGCGTAGCCACTCAGCACGTAGTTTTCCAATTGATTTGCCTGTGTTCCTGCGTAGCCACTCGGCACGTAGTTTTCCAATTGATTTGCCTGTGTTCCTGCGTAGCCACTCGGCACGTAGTTTTCCAATTGATTTGCCTGTGTTCCTGCGTAGCCACTCAGCACGTAGTTTTCCAATTGATTTGCCTGTGTTCCTGCGTAGCCACTCAGCACGTAGTTTTCCAATTGATTTGCCTGTGTTCCTGCGTAGCCACTCAGCACGTAGTTTTCCAATTGATTTGCCTGTGTTCCTGCGTAGCCACTCAGCACGTAGTTTTCCAATTGATTTGCCTGTGTTCCTGCGTAGCCACTCGGCACGTAGTTTCGTAGTTTTCCAACTGGTTCCTCGGCGCAGAGTTATGCCTCAGCCATTCAATCATCTCCTCCGCTCTCTCCTGGGGTATGGGCTAGGCTGCAATGTCCAAATCAAAGAATTTAAATACAAATTAAAGAGCCCAGCACATCTTTTTTGCCTTTAGTCAGATAGGACAGTATGGTTATCATGTGTCTACCAACACTACATTAAATGGGAAGATCGGTCAAGAGAACCAGCTTTTGGAAACAGCTTGTGACATTTCAACACAAAATATTATATTCTATACAATCATTATTATATGTATGATATTATAATATAGACCACACAAAGTACATGACGGTTGTTCCGAATATTAAACTGACGTATGTAAGCACTACCAACATTTCCAACGGTTCTGACTGAGCGCCCTCAGCAAGCTAGCAAAATATTTATTACAGTAACTTTGCTTAACCGGCAAGCAAATAAGTGAACGACATATATTTATTAGGGCTGTGAAACGATTACAAATTTTAATCAAATTAATCACAGGTTTCGGTGGATTAATCATGATTAATCACATATTTTTCTCTGTATATTTTTGTGAGAAAAAGATGTATGAGAAAAGACGGATATATACATTTAAAATGTTTTCTTTTTTTATTCATAAAAAAACTAAAATAATAATGCTGCAAATGCTGCAAAGCAGTAATCTTTGCTATTCCATATTGGACATTAATACATCTAAAATGATAATCCTTATGTAATAATATGGCTTTGTATCAAATCACCGGTTATTGCTCTCAGGTTGTGCCTTATGCATACTGTTGTGTTCTTGTTCACCCACGACTGTGCAGCAATGCACAGCTCCAACCTCAATGATGAGTCAGCCTACAGAGAGGAGGTTGACACCCTAACAACTTGGTGTCAGGAAAACAACCTCTCTCTCAACATCAGTAAAACTAAGGAGATGATAGTGGACTTTAGGAGACGGCAGGGGGTGGAGCATACACCCCTTCACATCAACGGATCTGAAGTGGAAAAGGTCAGCTGCTTCAAGTTCCTCGGGGTCAACATCAGCAATGATCTCACCTGGTCTGCCAACACTGACAAGGTGATCAAAGCTGCCCGGAAACGCCTCTTCTTCCTGAGACGACTCAGGAAGTTTGGCATGAATCCAGACATCCTCACCGACTTCTATAGATGCACTATAGAAAGCATCTTGACTGGTAGCATCTCAGTGTGGTTTGGGAGCTGCACAGCCATGGACCGTAAGGCCCTACGCATTGTGGTCAGATCCGCTGAGTTTATCATCGGCAGGAAACTCCCTTCCCTTCAGGACATCTACCTCACAAGATGCCTCCGAAGGGGTGGCAGGATCCTAAAAGACTGTCACCACCCATCCTTCAGACTGTTCACCCTGTTGCCTTCTGGTAGAAGGTTCCGAAGTATCCGGTCTCGCACCCGCAGACTGGAAAACAGTTTCTACCCTAAGGCCATCGGCCTCCTAAATGAACAATAATGAACAATTATGCACTCTCATCACTTTACACTCGCCACTTTACTCCTTCACTGCTGTTTGCACTACATTTGCAATATTGCACCACCCACACACTTGAAGTGTCTTTGTCTCTGTGTCCAGGTTATTATGTGTATAATATGTTCAGTATAGCTAAAAATATCATGTAGGTATATTTATCTGTTTAGTATCTGTTTAGCATGTGTATTTATGTTTAGTATGTGTATGTATGTTTAGTATCTATATTGTATATTTATTGTTTATCTAGTAGGTCTACTACTCTGTCTTTTCATATTTTTATCTAATGTTCAGTACTTATTGTTAAGTTATGTTATGTTATATAATGTTGAAGTACTTATATGTTTATATGTTTATATGTTATGTCTTGGTATGTTATGGTAGTGTGGTATGGGGTCCTGTCCTAAGAATTTCAGTGCCCAGTCCAACTCTGTTGTTCTGTGTACCTGACAATAAAAGACTTGACTTGACTTAATACTGTTCTATATTGCGCTACCACTAGGAGGCACTGTTCCGCAATCAATCCTAGCTAATTTACGCACATAGAGCAGAAGAAGAGTGAACCAGTCACGTACTACTTTCATGCTGCTGACAGTTTAGTAAAGAGTGTCAATATCATCCTGCTTGTCGTTATTCTGAAGCTTCACTACACCACACATACCTTGGGATACCCAGGAGCAGGTTGCCCGTTCACAAAATTATTTAAAGATTAAAATAAAAAAAAGTTCATAATGGCCTTTTGGGACGTTTTGTTCAAGATTGATACAGTATATTAAGCTAGCTCGTTTGCTATCGCTAGCTAAAATATGCAGCTAAGTGTGCAACCTTACAGACGGTAACATTAACATTTTATTTTAACATTAACACGTTTGTTGGAGAGACTAGCTATGTACTTGTAATCGTTATACTACTAGTTGACATGAAGCATCATAGATATCTATAATAAAGGCTAGATATCCTGCCTGCGTTTCTGGCCGACGGAGCCGAATGTCCGCACATTTCGGCCATTTTGAGGACAGTATAGCTCACTCCCCCTTAACATTGTGTTGGAAGTGGTACTTTTTAAGTAATCAGAACTTGCTCAATTTTCAACCGATTTTCAAACGGGTTGGTTTGTTATAAACGTAAGATATTTCTTATGGCACTACATACTTATGAAGAATTATAAACATGGGTTTTCATATGAAAATAACATTGACAGGTCTCTGACAGGTCTCGTTTCAAGGAAGTGTTCAATAGAGCAGGTTGCACAAAATTCTGGCATCTTCATTGGCAATAAAGACCGCAATTTCCTGTCGAAATCATAATGTAAGATGTTTAACAAACCAACCCGATTGGAAATCATGTGCAACTTCAGTTTTATTATGTGCAACTTAAGTTATATTGAAAAGAAAGAACAATTATGCCTCGCCAATTGATGTAAAATGACTGATACACAATAGCCATGATACACAATTAAGCTGCACATTTCAACATGTTCAAGCATCCAGAATTATTACCAAGGTAATGACGATTGTAAATCAAGTCATTTGTAAATCCTTCAAAAATGTCCGCGAGATAAGAGTGTCGATTGTGAAGATCACTGACGTTACCTAACGTACCACTGATCCCTACCGGAAGTATACTGTCCTCAAAATGGCCTCCTGTGCGGACGTTCAAGAGACTGCCGTTGCACCCCCTTGTGAAGCATAACTGCTTGGGGGTGTTCTCTCAACTAGATAGCATAGCTAGTTCGCTAGCTGGCAAGCTCAAGAAGCTTCATTTACTTTGGAGCAGACATGTGTGTTTGTTGATCTTTGATACATTGAGTTGGGAGCGGGGTCTCCCACACTGTTAAATCCACAGCGGGCTCCTTTCCTCCTTTGTTTTGGGCTTTAGAAATGCGAGAAAAAAATGACGTGTCGCTCTAAAATCTCAGGGTACCTTGTGTCAGATCTACAAGTCCCGTATGAACACCGTTTCACCATGCTCACCAGACCTCGAGGTTGTCTGACCCTCTTCTTTTATATTAGTAGAGGTTGCTCAGGTAGGATTTGACGGGGGCGTTCTAGGGAGGAGTTTTGCGAACGGTCGATTGTGGGTTTATTGGAAGCTCATTCGGCACATGCGTTAAATGAGTTAAAAAAAAATAACGGATTAATCCTGTAAATGAATCATAACGCGTTAACGCGTTATTTTTCACAGCTCTAATATTTATATATGGTTGCCTAAAACTGCCCTAACAAAACAGCGAAAACTATATCGAGTTCAACCCCTAGTTAATGACTTGCTAGCTACCTTAGCTCGTTAGGTTTTTACATTGTACGGTGTGTATTTCTCGGTAACTTTATGAAAATATAAGCAAAACAAAGTAAAACAAACTAATTTTAAGTACAAATACGTCCATCTACTGAGTTTGGTCTGCCATGGTTTTTTTTTAGTTCCCACTCTTTAGATGTGAGCATAACCAAACCACTGGGTTACAATAACCAGTGGTTGGTTTGTTTAACCCTTCCAAAACGAAGGGGCCCCGTGGGGCACTTGGTGGTATTTTTATTAATAGAATTAAAAATCTCCGCAAGTTTTTGTCCTACAAACATAAAACTAACACCCACAGCAACCTTGAACCTGTTTCTTTTTAAATATATACAGTTTGAAACTAAAGTTTAAATAATCACTTTGTGAGAGTATAACTTATCCTTTGCACATTTCAGCATCTGAGTGAGGTTTTGACCCTCCCATTAGCAAATTACAACTATTCATATGATAAGGGGATGGTAATTCAGTGATCACCATTGGTTCATGATGTGTCTAGAAAACCTGAAGGGGGTAGAGGGCCACAAAGACATTCCAGGGCCATTACGTGCTGGCCATTGTCTTTTGACCAAGGTGTCCCAGAATGTTCACACCTCTCTCATCAATATGCATAGTGGTCTAAGTGAAGAAAAGTGTCACTTTCTATATTACTTATAATAAGTATAGAAACCACACACACTTTTTGAATGCTAAACTCACCTTTTTGGAGCAAACACCTTTGTTTACAAGGTTCAGAGTAAAAAAGAAAACTTCCAAAATATTTACAATGTGTTTTTGTACAAAGTTTGAGCACCTCTAAAACTAGATTTCATTTTAGTGTCTTTATATTTCATTTTAATACAAAACTTTGTTTTACTACAATCCTTTTACTCTCATTGTATTATTGCTGAGTTGTTCTAGAATATAATCATAAATGCCACTTTTGCCTCATGGGTTTTAGTTAGATAAAATATACAAAAATATCAGGCATGGCAAACTACCTAACAGAGTCAAAAAAAGCCCTTGGGGTTGGAAGTGTTAAATCAAGGAAGCTTAAGGGCACAGTCCCAAACCATTAACCCAACAACTGGGTTACTGAAAGTAACCCAATATGGGTTGATTATACATAATACAGGGTTAAACAGCCTCAACCCAGTGGTTGGATTGATAAAACAACACAGTATTTTTTAGAGTGTAGAGAGTCAGGCAGACAGGTAGAGTCAGGCAGGGAAAATTGACCCTGTGGAGTGAAGCAGGTGAAGGTCTATGATAGATATAATTTAGAAAGGGTTGAACTGTGGCTGCGACATAAAAACATGGGGCCGTATCCATTCAAGCGTGAAAATACAGTGTCAATCAACCTTTATCAGCTCCCCGTTCTTCTGACCTCCCAAGAGGCTCACACTGCAGCTGGTGGTTAACATCACGGGGCAATCATTTTTACATAGGCTACAACGATCTCTGATCATCAGCCTACATGATTCACCCCCGTATCGGTATATTTGCATTTATCACATAAAAGCTGATGAACACATACTTTATTATACCTTCCTCTCACGTAGACCAGAGTGATCTCTAATCACCTGCCTACATGATTTTCTCATGTAACGGTTCATCTGCATTTAAATATAAAAGCTAATGAACACATACATTATCAATAACCTTCTCACGTAGACTGGCGCCATCTCCAATCGCCTGTCTACATGATTTCCCCATATATCGGAACGTCAGCATTTAAAAGTGTAAAACTGACAACCGTTCATATTAACAACCACTCACAGGTTCTGCCCCGCAATGAGGGGACGTCCCCAGGACGTTAACAGGGCATTCACAACGTCCCCAATCATCCCCAATTGGTCCCCGCCACAACGTTCGCTAGAGGACGTTACCAGAACGTTTTTGACGTTCGTAGCAGGTCTATGTTTGGTCCTTCTGTGACGTTCGCATGAGTCTTAAATCGGACTTTTAGGGAACGTTCTAATTTGGTCTCTCAGCACACGTCCCCAGGACGTCCTTCAAAAACGTCCCCAGGACGTCCTTCAAAAACGTCCCCGTTAACTTTACCTGTGGTCCTCTGCGTGACATTCACATGAGCCTTAAAACGGACTTTAAGGGAACGTTCTGATTTGGTCTCTCAGCACACGTCCCCAGGACGTCCTTCAAAAACGTCCCCGTTAACTTTACCTGTGGTCCTCTGCGTGACGTTCGCATGACCCTTAAAACGGACTTTTAGGGAACGTTCTGATTTGGTCTCTCAGCACACGTCCCCAGGACGTCCTTCAAAAACGTCCCCGTTACCTTTACCTGTGGTCCTCTGCGTGACGTTCTCATGAGCCTTAAATCGGACTTTTAGGGAACGTTCTGATTTGGTCTCTCAACACATGTCCCCAGGACGTCCTTCAAAAACGTCCACGTAACCATTACATAACCATTACCTCTGCAGAACGTTCGCATGAGCATTAAATCGGACTTGCATCCATGCATTTATCTCCAGTCGGTTAGATTACTGAAACGCACTCTATGCTGGTCTAACAAAACAGATGTTAAACAAACTTCAACTTCAACAAAAATGCAGCTGCTAGAATAGTCACTTAGGGCCTGACTTACTAACATTGCGACCGCAGCTTAATCTGCGGTCGCACATTAACACACTGTGTTTTTCCGCATTTTCCGTGGTATTTATCAAACCAGATCCGCGCTGGGCAATCTGTGCTTTCTCCGCCCTTTAGGTCGTGATTTACTAACATTGCGACCGCAGCTTGCAAGTTACTGCCACCATGGAGATTTGAGGAAGAGAAAATGAAGGTTCAGCTCAGTCACTGAACCTGATTCAATGTGCGCGCTGTTATATTGTTGTTCTGCCCGCCATCACCTACAGCGAGATGTTTAAAAGTACACGATTATAAAGAATATACTTTTGGTGGCATTAATGCATAAACTGTATATTATAACAATATAGATGTGTACATAGCGAGATTAATAATTTCTGTTCGATGTGGGTGCAATCAATGGCTCCAATTACGTTCGGAAAGTTTGCAATTTAAAAAAAACTCCTGTTTGATGTCTCTAATTTCAGCTATGGCAGTGGGGAAATGTATTGACCAGTGCGCCGTAGCATTGCGTCGAGTACCTGGGTGAAGATTTGGCTGAGTGAAGGCTGAGATATACCAACTGCTGATGCTATAACTGTTTAAAATTATCCGGATGCCAATTTTTGCAATGTTGTCCGGAGTGAGCTGGTTCAGCACTTGAAGTATTGCGTGGCTGGTTAACCTGTACCGTCTAATTATTTGTAGTTCGCTTCGCTTAACGCTTAACTGAAAAAGTGTTATACGAGTTGAAAAAATAATATCTGTGCGCTGTCTCTGTCTATGTCTTCGCCTTGCTCTTATAACTGCTGCCATATCAACGTTTTCAGACTCAATGGAAATGCACTTCCTGGTTAAGACGTGCTTTTATGAGGCGGAGAATTATCCCGCAAATTAGAGACGTGCGCTCGCCAGACAGTTTTAGTAAATACCACGCAATACATCATTAGGCGCACTTAACTTCTCTCCTCCCATATATTTGCACTACACGCCCTCGTTTCTTATACCCACCTCGTTGAGGTTTACACCCACGAAGTGTAAAAATGCGCTTCTACTGAAATTCGCCTCCTTTGTAAATACCGTTTTATGTTTACGACCGCTATTTTACGCCTGAAATTGGCGCAATCCTGTTAGTAAATCAGGCCCTAAGACTTCAAAATTCAATCATATCACCCCTGTTCTTAAATCACTTCACTGGCCTGTACAACAAAGAATTGAGTTTGAAATACTCTTCTTGTCTATAAATCACTAAACGGCCTTGCCCCACCCTTTATTTCCGATTTGATTTCTTTTTATGATCCATTGCGTTGCCTAAGGTCCTCCAATAAATGTCTATTCACAACCCCAAGAATAAACACCAATGCTGCACACGGTGCCTTTAGTTACTGTGCCCCAACCCTCTGGAATAGCCTATCTCTGGAGTTAAGGTCATCGCACTCAGTGCTCTCTTTTAAAAAGGGAATTAAAACTTTTTTAATTTTCTTCAGCCTATTCATGACCTGTATGTGTTGATGTGTTCATGTTCATTGTGTTGTCTCTGTGCCTGTGTCCTTGCTCTCTGTCAGCCACGGCAGCTCATGTGTGGGATGCTGTGCGCTGTGGGGCCTGGCAGAGTAGCTGGGGGGCGGCGACACCTGGATGAGATAACGCATTTTGTTGTTGTTGAGCCTCCTCGTGCTCGCGGTTTTGTGTCAAGTAGTCACAGTGATGTTTGTGCCACAGTGATGTGCAGTGAGGTTCGTGGCTTTGTGGCTTTACAAATATATAAACCCAATATCTAAAATCACCATTCAATTGGCAGCTTGTACATTGACGACTGATTGTTTTTCATATCAGCATTCTTTACACAATGAAGGTAAGGTACATACAGTTGGCAGCTGCTTGCTTTTGATGAACTTGTGTTAATATGTGTGAATATGCACTCATGATATGAACTTATGAAAAATAACTCTTTCATACAAAGTTGCACAGGCACCCTGAGGGTTTATACCTTTTCAAATTATAATTGTAAGAGTTAAATCGAGGAGACTAACATGAGAGTCATTCCATGCCAAACGTGCCAATTTAAGAAAATCTCCACACCCGACCATATAAGATTTGGCTGAAAAAATGTAAGGTTGTTCATACACATCTTAATAGGAATAGTCCCAATAT
The DNA here is from genome assembly GCF_963457725.1 of Sprattus sprattus. NCBI lineage: Eukaryota > Metazoa > Chordata > Actinopteri > Clupeiformes > Clupeidae > Sprattus > Sprattus sprattus. Next base: position 2,590,221 of record NC_137916.1, on the reverse strand, counting down.
AAGCTCTTTACTCCCAATAGTTTTGTCACAAAAAGATGTTTTAGCAACTATGCCATGTGCCATTTTCGAATTGCTATAGCCTACTGTAACTAGAAAAGTTTTAAACTAGCTCATTCAAACTTTCTATGCTTAAATATCATTACTTGAAGAATATGAACTTCCAAGGGTGTGGCTTGGATATATCATAGTATTGGGGGTGCTTGAATTTGCGCAAAAAATTTACTCTACGTTCTGTTGCAGCTTCTTTGAAGGCCTGTGGAAAGCTCAATGTTAATGCTAGAGACTTGATATTATACACAGACCTTCCTATATATGCTCTGTATATTGTATTGGAATCATGCAGAAATTACATTTATAGCACAGATCAGTAGAGAAGCATTAATATTTATTTTATTTCATCATTATTAGTTTGGCTAGTTATTCTGCCTCCCTGCCCGCACGTCCGTGACTTGCCATGGATGTTAATTAAAAAAGGAATCATTACGGAAAACCCTCAATGCGTAGTGACTGAGATCGCTACAATATGCTTTTCCTCAAACCCTCAAAACAAAAGAATAGTCCGACAATGGTAGTACAGTAGGTAGAGAAGTGGTTTAGTAATAGGAAGGTTACTGGTTCAATTCCCAAGCCTCGCAATCAAGTATGTTAGCACCCTTGTGTGTGTGTGTGTGTGTGTGTGCCCTGTAAGCAAATTGTAATTTATTTTTTTTCATTTAGCTCAGCAAAAACGGTTGTTACCCCCACCGTGCCTGCTACGTCCGCGGTGCGTCCTTTTACCGTCCTTGAATAACGTCCCCAGGACGTCTAAAACACGCTTTCCAGAAGTCACCACAATACCCTCAGGACGTTCTTGCAACGTCCTGCAGAACGTCCCCAGGACCTATAGAAACACGTTTTCCAGACGTCACCGCAATGTCCTATGGACGTTCTTGCAACGTCCAGCAGAACGTCCCTAGGACCTATAGAAAGCGAGAATTCCAACTTGCAGCCTTACAAATATCTTCTACTGAGACACCTTTCAATAAGGCCCAGGAGAAAGAGACTCCCTGCGTAGAGTGCGCACGCAGCTTCACTGGGGGTTCTAAAGATAAACTCTTATAAGACAAAACGATAGCCTCTACTATCCAACGGGAAAGGCTTGGTTTTGACTGACGCGCGACACACCATTGATCAAACCTGCGCCACTTCAGCTTATAAAGGGATCGTGCCGACAGAGCCCGAGTACTCTGTATTGTGGACACCACAGCATCTGACAGCCCCGAAGCTATGAGCCTGCTCCTTTCAGGTGCCAGTGGATTACCCCTCGCAGATAGCGCCCCAACCTGTCGTGGAAGCGTCTGTGGTTATCACTAAGCGACGTGTTACTATGCCCATCGGAGCTGCCGCTGTGAGGAAGTGTGGCGATCTCCAGATCGCCAGGGCTTTTCAGCACCTGGAATCCACTGTCACTCTCTTGTATCTGTTCCTGGCGGAACTGAGTTTCAAAGAGAGATACCACATTTGGAAGGGCCGTGTAACATTCCAAGGGCGTGTAACATTCCGAGAGGTAACGCTACAGTGGCCGAAGCCATCATTCCCAGAAGTCTCTGGCAGAGAAGGGAAGAGACTTTCTTTTTCAGCTTGAACTGACTTACACACGATCTGATTGCTTCTATTCTTCCTTAATAAGATAAACCCACCTTCATAGAGGTGGAGTTTAGTGTCATGCCTAGAGCGGACTGACTGGGAATAAAAACGCTTTTTTCTCTATTCACCACGAAGCCTAGATGATGTAAGTGTAACATCACTAGATGGCACTCTTGTAACGCAGCTTCTTTTGAGTTTGAACAAATAAGCTAGTCGTCGAGATAATTGAAAATTCGCAAACCTCGACTCCGCAATGGAGCGATGGCTGCTTCCACGCATTTTGTGAATCCCCTTGGTGCTAGAGCTAGACCGAAAGGGAGCGCACAGAACTGGTATGCCATCCCTCCGAATGCAAACCTCAGATACTGTTGGTGTCTAGGGTGGATCGGAATATGGAAATATGCGTCTTTTAGATCGATTGAGGTGAACCAGTCTCCTGGTCTTATGTACTGAACTAGTAGACGAGGGGTCAGCATTCTGAATTTCATCGTCATGAGAGCCCTGTTCAGAATACGGAGGTCTAAGATCGGTCGATATTTTCTGTCCTTTTTTGGGACCTGAAAATAGCGACTGAAGAACACGACTTGTTTTCTTCTCCGAGAGGTACAGGCTGTATTGCCCTCTTTTGGAGAAGAGAATATATTTGCTCCTGTAGGAAACGTGCCTGATGGGGTGGAACCAACGTGTTAACTACACCCATGAACTTCGGGGGGGGGGGGACGGGAAAACTGAAGCGTGTTACCCACTGATATGGTTTTTAGAACCCATGGTGACACTGCGCATGCGCTCCAGCTCTCCACACAACCGTGCAGGCTGGGCTGAGAGCGAAACAATAGGTCGAGCACTAGCTTGCTCATATTCAATCTGTCTATGTCTAGATCTGCGCCTAGGGAGGGAGACGAGATCTGGGGTTGCCCCCTCAGTTTGAATAATAAATGCTGGATGTGTGTGTACAGTGGGAACACTGCGGGGGGAGTTACACAAGCATGTCGAAACGCTGTGCCTAAAGGGGCAGTTGGGACAGATGTATGTAGTGTTGGTGTAACTTGACAAACCGTGACTCGCATGATTTTTACATGCGAGTAGCGGGCCCATTTCCCTAGTGGTGAGGATTCCACCTCTCCCCCTCTCCTCTTTCTCAGCCGCAGATCAGGAGGCTGAAGAATTTCCACGACCTCTCCCCCGCCTGGCAGCATGCTGGTGTGGGGCGCGGGGTGCGCTCTGCATCTGGCGTGGAGCGGGCTGACGCAAGTCGGGTTGCTCCTGCTTCTGGCCTGCCAGACTGGGAAAGCCCGACGAGCTTGTTGTTTTTGTCTAATAAATATACTTACATGCAGCTCCGGAGTTCTGAGGTAACTTGAGTTAACCTAACAGTCTACCTGAAACTTCTGTGTTGCTATAGAAACACCCACTGAGCAGCAGGCCTCCACAGCTCTCTGCATGAAGAGGTCATTGCCCTCAGACTGGCACCGGTCTAAACAGGACTTTGGTCCGAACGCAGCGCCCAGTCCTCATCTGTGCTTATCAGAGAAGCTGGTTAATCTTTATCTGAAGTCTGGCTCTCTTTCCATTCATGCACATCATTATAAATAAAACCGTCTACTTGATTTTTCAGCCATTGCCTGACTCTCTATTTATCTGTGGTACAAAATTACTATGACTATCGCAGTGTTATATTGACTTAAATAACTTTAATGATGCCAGTGTTGTATCAACTAGAGTAACTTTAACTATGCCAGTGTTATATTAACTAAAATAACTTTAACTATGCCAGTGTTGTATTAACTAAATAACTTTAACTATGCCAGTGTTGTATTAACTAGAGTACATTTAACTATGCCAGTGTTATATTGACTAGAGTTACTTTAACTATGCCAGTGTTATATTGACTAGAGTTACTTTAACTATGCCAGTGTAATATTAACAAGACCAACCTTAACTTTGACAGTGTTATGCTGACTAGAACAGCCTTAACTGACCTGTTCTACTCATTTCCAGTGTTATGACAGCCTCTAAAAAAAAAATGTAGCTAACAACTTTAGCTAAATTAAGCCTGTCAGTGTCATTCCCATCACTGCTTCAGTCTCATAGTCTACCATTTAAACACCATAGTAACTGTCTGTAGTACCCACCTGCATCCAGAGTTACTGTCTGTAGTTAGCACCTGTTTCCATAGTAACTGTCTGTAGTACGCACCTGCTTTCATAGTAACTGTCTGTAGTTAGCACCGGCTTCCATAGTAACTGTCTGTAGTTAGCACAGTTTGCTTCCATAGTAACTGTCTGTAGCTAGCCCCTGCTTCCATAGTAACTGTCTGTAGTTAGCACCTGCTTCCATAGTAACTGTCTGTAGTAAGCACCTACTTCCATAGTAACTGTCTGTAGTTGGCACCTGCTTCCATAGTAACCTGCTGTAGTTAGCCCCTGCTTCCATACTAACTGTCTGTAGTTAGCCCCTGCTTCCACAGTAACTGTCTGTAGTTAGCACCTGCTTCCTTAGTAACTGTCTGTAGTTCGCCCCTGCTTCCATAGTAACTTGCTGTAGTTAGCACCTGCTTCCTTAGTAACTGTCTGTAGTTCGCCCCTGCTTCCATAGTAACTTGCTGTAGTTAGCACCTGCTTCCTTAGTAACTGTCTGTAGTTAGCCCCTGCTTCCATAGTAACTTGCTGTAGTTAGCCCCTGCTTCCATAGTAACTTGCTGTAGTTAGCACCTGCTTCCTTAGAAACTGTCTATAGTAAGCATCGTGCTGAGTAAGCCTTGCTGGATCCTACACCAAGAGCTCTTGGGTACTCTTCATTCAAGTGCATGTGATTACACATGTAGCTACTGTATGTAAGGATAGAAATGTACAGAATCACTTCAGTAGTTTAAACAGGACACATAAACATAAAAAAAATGGGACTGCGCACATAAATGATATATATTTCATATAAATGAAATAATAATAAAGTCAAATTCATAATAAAGAATAATAAAGTCAAATTCATGTTAAAGATCCACTTTTATTATCTCACTGATGCATCATCTATGACGCTGGGCCTCATTCCAGCACTGCTCTCCCATGCCCACATCCACGGCCTTGAGCAAGGCACCTAACCCCAATCACTGCGCCCTGGCCGCTCAAACGCAGCTCACTGCTCCGGGTTAGTGTGCGTCACTGTTTGTATCACTACCCTGGATGGGTCAAATTCAGAGTGTGTGTGTGTGTGTCACTGTCTCTGCTATAAACAGTCACTAGGGCTCATTTCCATACTCCTCAACCTCACACAGGTCCAACTCTACTGAAATCCAGAAGACTTGTGAACTTATTTTGCTAAGATATATCACTCTGTCCTCTTATCACCTATTTACAACCTAATTCTGAGTTTGTTTAGGCCACATTAGGCCTCCAGTCCTCATGTGGGCTATCTCCCAGTCCTTTCTGTGTGGAGTTTGCATGTTCTCTCTGTGTTCACAAGGGGTTTCCTCCACTAAGAAACCCAGCAGAAAAACATGCAGAAGAACTGAACTGTCCGTCCCTGACCAAGACAGATCACTTCATTTGGTCCCCGCGCGCCTAACGGCTGCCCACTGCTCCTGGGGTCCTGCAGGAAGGACAGTCCAGGATGGGATAAAAGCATAGAGTAAATTCACTGCAACCTCGGCCTGCGTGTGCATCCTGTGTCGCCACCTTTATATGCACGTTGCTGTGTGTCGTTTGTGCGACATAAAAAACGGACTGAAGTCAGCCTTGATTGTTGTTTACAACAGAAGAGTCTCACCTGAATAACGGGAGCAACAGTACACTGATACAGCATTTAAAAAGCTCGGAGGGACTTTTTACCCAACTCCACAGCTGCAGCAGGTGCAACAGTTAAAGGTGTTATAACCTCACTTCACCAGCAGGTGACACTGTCCTGTATGTGATTCAGGGGCTTTTCTGGACAAACATGACCTCACTTACATACATCAATGCAAGGGCCTGGCTATGAAACAACCATCATCTCATCATACACACACACACACACACACACACACACACACACACACACACACACACACACACACACACACACACACACACACACACACACACACACACACACACACACACACACACACTGAATGTTCATTTTATAGAGTTGATTATGGGCCAATAAGCTCATGAATCCTGTCAACCGTCGTTGAGGAGACCCAGCCAACCAGTGTTCATTTGTTCTCCTTCATTCTTAAGTTGCTTATAAAAAAATAAAACATGTTTACAGGGTTTCATTTCAAAATGGCACATTTGCAGGTTTTCTCCAGGTAAATGTAAACCTTTTAAGAATGAACATCCAATTCCTTATAATATAATATAACATTTTAAGAATAAACATCCAAGTCTTTATATTATAATACATTTTTTTTTAAGAATGAACATCCAAATCCACTGCAGGGAATGTTGTCTGAACATAGCCAGAGCATTTAGCATTGCATTGGTGGGGGGTGGTTGCGTTTAGCTCTGGGGGGGTTCCAAACCAGGGGGAGCCCACTGCACTTCACTGACATTTACCATCATCTGAGAAAACATGCATCAAACACATAAGGATCTCACACACACACACACACATAGTTACACATACACACAGAAACACACAGACACATAATTACACAAACATACACACACACACACACGCACACAACACACACAAGTTCCATGGATGGAAGTTTCTGGTGTCACACCTTACTCATTCCACTTGGCACAGGTGGGCCCAGGAGTAGTTCATCACATCAATAAAAATAAAAACACTTAAACTCTACAAAAACAGTGTTAAAGGTTAACCTAAAACGTGAAACATTACAAACAGTGTAAAAGGTTAAAGGTCACCATTAAACCCAGAGGTATCCATGCCGACCGCATCACCAAGAAGTCCCTTCTTTGGTCTTGTGAGCTGAAGAAGCTAAGGTGTGTGTGTGTATGTGTGTGTGTGTGTGTGCATGTGAGTGTGTGTGTGCGTGTGTGTGTGTGTGTGTGTGTGTGTGCATGTGTGTGTGTGTGTGTGTGTGTGTGTGTGTTGAAGTAGCCTCCAGGTCAGGAGTAGAGCTCCAGAGTGTGTAGCAGACTGTCCTCTAAGGGGCGATGTTCTGAGTCGGCCTGCAGGGGGGAGCTTTGCAGCAGGCCACGGGGTGACCCTCGAGGGGGGGTCCACTCAGTGGAGGGGGCGTCGCTCGGGGCAACCAGCAGCCCTGATGCGGGAGACTCTAACACGGTGTCACGGATACGCTGGCTCTCTCTGGAGACAGACTCCCACACCGCCTCCAACTCAAACTCCACCTCCCTATGGAGACAAGGAGAGAAGAGAGGAGGAGACAAGGAGGAGAGAGGAGGGGGAGAGGAGGAGGAGAAGGGGAGAGGAGAAGGACAGGAGAGAGGAGAGGAGGAAGGGAGAGGAGGAGAGGAAAGAGGAGAGGGGAAGAAAGAGAGGAAAGGAGAGAGGAGATAAAATAGGAGGATTAAAGGGAACATATTATGAAAATTCCACCTTTTTAGTGCTTCTACACGTTAATTTGGGTATCTGGCATGTCTACCGACCCAAAAAGTCTGGAAAAAAACAGATCTGTTATTGTTCTTGGACGTCAGAAACGAGTTGCTTGAGTGACTGCCAATGAGCTTCCTTATCAAAGTGTCGTCAGTTTGATCTGGGCCCGTCCCCCCATCTCATCCCCCCGCCCCCCCTACACTCATTATTATATGATATGAACTTGGACTAGCTAGCTAGCAGCATGAAGCAAATGAATTACTCAAGATGTGCTGTGGTAGGCTGCACAGATCTCTACATCACCTCCCAGCCTCAGAAGACACGAGGGAAATGGATTGAATTCATATTTGAAGGCAATGTCTCAGAATGAACTGCAGACGAGGCAAATGTAAGTATTTAAAACAATTATTCTGTTACTTGCCCATTCAGTGTGGTGGTTTGCGACGTAAGCATGTTGTAGCCTCAACGGCATTTGCTGCAGCAGTGCACTAGCTAACAATGTTGTCAGTGTGTTGATTTTCTCTGTTGGCTGTATAACTTATTTTTTCAACTGCCAGCGCCTTTTTTTTTTTTTACATGCAACCCTTTGGGGAAAGAAAAAAGCAGACGCCTTTTTAAAAACGGCTAAGATAGCGGAGTAATTCAAACAGCAATTATCAACCGTGTTTTTTTAGTGGTGGTTAATTATGGAGGACTGAAAGTGCCAAAATTCAATAAATAAATACACCATCAATAATTATTTAAATGTGTCATTAATTAATTTAAATTGGAATTAAATAAATAAATGTTTCAATAAATGTGTCATTAATTAATTCAAATTGGAATTAAATACATAAATGTTTCAATAAATGTGTCATTCATTTATTAAATACCAATTCATTTTATGTAAAAAAAAACACATTTAATTATTTCACTATTTAATTAATTATGTCATGGTCCTGTGTTGCAGCGCATCAATAATTTATTTTATCTGTCAAACTCACCCATCAAAGTCAGTGGGCGGGGCTAATGCTGATTTAGTCTGATCCATTGCTTTAGTCTGAAGTGCCTGGAGAGAGACATTTTTCCACCGGTTCCAGCACCAAAACTTAACGTTATGGAATCTTGTGACATGTTACTTTGGTTAAAATTGTGAGTTATTAACGAGTGGTCTTCTTCCAGCGAGAACGCAAATTGATTTTGATAAAACTTAAATTTTGTTTAACTTTTTAATACCATGCAGTACCATACGACCTAAAGTTAAAGTTCTGTTTACTTGATCACTTTAGACTAGAGTTTTTGAGATGCTCCATGGACCAGCTCAGCAGTAGTTAATTCCTCTGAAATAAACCTTTCAGCATATTCACACCTATTTGCCTTGAGAAGTTTCTTGAGAACTCTTAGAATTTTCCACGACATATAAAAGTTCTGTTTACTTGGCCATGGCTTTCTATATTTTCTCACGTAGATCAGACGAGTGGCAATGCAGTTCATGACGGGAGTTGACTAGCTACTTAACAACTGTAGCAGTAACCTACAGCAGCTAGTGCTAGTTACTACACGAACGTGCTTAGTCAAGAGCTTCTTTTTTTTCAAGTGGCAAGTCTTCTACAGTACACACAATACAAAACCAGCACTACATCACGGTCTCAGTTAATGATGCAACTACGGGTTTTCTACGAGCAGGCAATGCAGCTCATGATGGGAGTTGACTAGCATACTGTAGTACCTCACGACAGCTAGCAGCTAGCTGCTACAAGAACTTGCTTAGTCAACTGTTAATATCAAGTGTAATATCACACAAAAACAACAAGCCAGATTGAAAGAGATAATGTATACAAAGCAGACAAACCAACACATTTTGATGGATGAAAGCCCTCTTTATTATTTGTAATGTGTTTGTTATTAGGTCTGTTGTCCTTTTGAACCATGCTATCCAACTCTCCTCGTATTTCCCCATACATTTTAGCTTTCCTTACTGACTTTTCAATTTTGTTTTGCATTTCTGTTGATGGCTAAATTGCTTTCGAGGTATTTAATCCATGGTCCACTACTGGATCGATTTTCCGTTTTCTTCATCTCGCACGCTCTGGATTTTTAGCGTTTAAGAAAAAGTTTTGTTTGACACAGTGTTTAGGAATGAGGCCTGCGTCAATCCAAATATCTTGAATCGGTAAGCCTTGACTTGATGTGCAGGGTAACCAATCAGGTTTTAGGAATCCGCCCACTGACTTTGATGGGTGAGTTTGACAGATAAAATAAATTATTGATGCGCTGCAACACAGGACCATGACATAATTAATTAAATAGTGAAATAATTAAATGTGTTTTTTGACATAAAATGAATTTGTATTTAATTAATTAATGACACATTTAATGAAACATTTATGTATTTATTTCCAATTTGAATTAATTAATGACACATTTTTTTTCAATTTTGTTTTGCATTTCTGTTGATGGCTAAATTGCTTTCGAGGTATTTAATCCATGGTCCACTACTGGATCGATTTTCCGTTTTCTTCATCTCGCACGCTCTGGATTTTTAGCGTTTAAGAAAAAGTTTTGTTTGACACAGTGTTTAGGAATGAGGCCTGCGTCAATCCAAATATCTTGAATCGGTAAGCCTTGACTTGATGTGCAGGGTAACCAATCAGGTTTTAGGAATCCGCCCACTGACTTTGATGGGTGAGTTTGACAGATAAAATAAATTATTGATGCGCTGCAACACAGGACCATGACATAATTAATTAAATAGTGAAATAATTAAATGTGTTTTTTGACATAAAATGAATTTGTATTTAATTAATTAATGACACATTTAATGAAACATTTATGTATTTATTTCCAATTTGAATTAATTAATGACACATTTAATAAAACATTTATGTATTTAATTCCCATTTTAATTAATTAATGACACATTTAAATAATTATTGATGGTGTATTTATTGATTGAATTTTGGCACTTTCAGTCCTCCATAGTTAATTGATACAAACGTGAATAAGTGCGGTGTCTTATCAAAACAAATCTTTTGAGCAAGCGAGAGTGTCAATATGGTTTTAATAGTTGTAGCTAAAGCCCTAAGCTTTTCGCTAAACAGCTTGCTAGCTATTAGCACTCTAGCTTGCTCAGGGGAGTTTTGCAGAGAGAAGACACAGCAATTATTCACGATTGTATCAATTGTACATCTAGGTTTCAACACACATTGTTGACTGCTTAAATTAAGGTTTACTTGAGGTAAATTAAAGAGAATTAGTGGGCTATGTTTACACTAAGCTAGCTAGCTAGCTATTTTGTTAGAAACTGTCCCAGTGAGTGTGAACGAGCAAATTCGAAATACAAGAAATAACTATCGACACCTCTCCATTCTTTGCATTAGTAATATATCTCTAGTATTTCGAAACAATAATATCAGTCCCTTTAGAATGTTGTTGTTTATAATCAGTTAATGCTAGTGAATCCTTGTTTGACTTGATTACAGTGAATGCATTGGATGCCTTCCATTTCAGCCCACCATACAATATTTATCACTTGACACTGTCAGGTCCATTCTCCACCCATAGTGTCCAAATGAGATAAATACAAATATCACTGGTATGTTAACACTACACGGACAGCAAAAAAGATGTAAATGTTGGTCAAATCATATTCCCTTCTGCTCATAATAAAACAAGTAGGCTAAACAACTCAAAAGTTGACACTTTCCCTTTAAGAATTAGGATTTGGGAGCAGATATGAAAGCTAGTTTATCCGTCTTTCCTTTACAAGCAGGTCAATTATTTCTCTCTCTTTATTTGAGAAAAGTTCATATTTGTGTTGTCAAATTTCACTGTGACTCTGAAATTCTGTCTCTTGTGTTATCATATACTAAATGCAAGCAAAACTAAAGAGCAAAATCAGAATTTTTCTGATTAAACCGGTCTATGAACTGTCTGAAACAATGGATATCTGCAGGCCCAAATGGACCCCCCCAAAAAATGTTGCGCGCTACGCGCGCAAACATCCAACTCCCCTTGGGGCTAAGCTCCCCCTTTCTTTGAATCCTAGAAACGCCCCTGAGCATAACATTCCATTTTCGGTATTCATGGCTTTCAATTTATTAAAATATTTGCTATGTTGAGGACCTACACAGGTGTAGGCTATTAATTGATTTGCCTACCTGTTTGAACGAGTATCAGTAGACCGCGGGACCTCGGGTGACGCAGACAACCGCATTGGTTTATCAATGAAAGCTCAGCTCGTTCTGAGGAGATCTGTGTTGCATCTCGAATATAATTACTTAATATTAATATTATCATTGATAAACCGCTGCGGTTGTAAACTGTCCGCTGTGAGGCCCAGCCCAACGTGCACGAATACACCTGTACAAATGCATATTCAATTTCCACTCAAAAAGCTGAAAAGAGTTTGATTAACGATTTCCAACGCGGCCTCCATTGGTATTCTTAACCTGGAATGATAATATACAGAGTAGGCACGAAGAAAGTAAAAGGAAATTACAAAACACATGGGAATAAATACATGGAATGGATTAGAAAATATGTATGAAGTTATATCTGCTCGCTATAACTATTGGTGCAGCCATCGCAATGAATCACTCGTGCAATGCATGTCCGCGAATATGTTTAATAGTATTTTTCAAATACCCTTGTTCTGTTTTGATCAATAGTAATCGCGTTGATAGAAAGATTGAGTGTGTCTTCTCGTCTGATCAAGACGCAACTGTGTTGTGCGCGAACAATAGCTGGCTTCTAAGCAAGCACCCATTATCAACCTGCGGAATCCTGACTTCAGATGCAAATTATCTTAATTACCGTGACCTTGTCAAGTCTTTTTTACCAGGGGCCGGTATTTCAAAATGATCCAACAGGATTAATCCTCCTGGATTGGATTACATCCTGATCAGATCCTAAAAACGGGTATTTCAAAGCAAATCTGATCCTGAAGATTCAGATTCAGATTTGGGAATCCAATCCTGCCTTTGATCTGGATTAAACACTGCTGTTGAGTATTTCAAAATTTAAGTGGGAAATCTGGATCAGTTTGATCCTAAAAATCAGGATCACCCTGATCCCACCTCAGAGGTGGATTTGAGGGAGATTATATGTAAAGGTTTGAACAGTTTAAGTGTAACTTATCCCAAAGTTCTTTGTTTGATACTACAATTCACTGCTGTTTGATCAATGTTTATTTTCGTTGCACTTTCCTTTCTTTTTCAGAAAACACAGTGAAAGTTTGAATATGAATGCCTTATTTAAGTAACAGTTTTTTGTTAAGTTATACCCACTGATAAAAGCCTCCACTGAAAATCAGTCAAATGAATGTATTAACATGCATTCAGCACAAACAATTCATTTTCATAGCCAAAGCTCAAAAGGTTATGCCATTTGGAGCAGGTCTATGTTAACTGCCTGTCTTCTCTTTCCACAAACATCTGTAAAGAAAAACAAATATTAAGGCTTTAGGGCTGTCCCTTTTGTTGGCAACTGTTTCCTAAAAAGATATGTACAATACATTTTGAAATATACACACAATGCCTTGCGAGTGAATGCATTCAAATGGACTGTGGACCGCGACATACAAACGCTAGCCTACTAGCTTGTTAGCTCCTTAACACAGGAGTCAATGCAGCAGCGTTAGCTCGCATTAGCGCGAACTCTGCTTAATTAGAGATCGCCGAGCTCTTCTGTCAACTTTGTGCTGATTTACATAATTGGTAAACTCAATATACTGAGTGCCTTTCATCTAGTCTAAGGACGCATCAACACTGACCAAGATTATACTTTAATTTAGTGACAAAATTTGGTAAAAAAATGTTCTGGTAAAAAGTTCGCTCCATTTCCTGTTTCCTATCTGTGATCCAGGGGGCGGGACGGATTTGGACATCCCAATCTGACGGTATCAGGATCACTCTGATCCAATCTGGCAAAGTTTTGAAATACCGGGATAGATCAGGTTGATCCGTGGATGAGAACAGGGGGATTTGGTTATCCGGATCATTCTGATCTGGATTACAACTTTTGAAATACCGGCCCCTGATGAATTCTTGATTTGAAGCCTAGTGCTCCCGTTAGAGAAAGTAGTGAGAAAGTAGTGGGTGGAACTGGTCTTATCATATGACCTTTAGTTTCCCCGGGCATTGCTATGCTGCAAAGTGACACTCATGAGCTCTCCTCTGTAAAAGGACACACGGACAAAGGTGTTGTTCATAAGGTTTTACTATTTAAAGTTGAACAGCGTTGATGGTGAAGTTGGACAGAGCAACAGGGAGGTCAAGTTTGGTGATTTTGGTCGAAGGCTCACAATCGAGCCGGCGAGTTAGCCGTGTGAGCTACTATCTGTTTGAATGGGTTTTTGGTCTACGCGTTAGCAGCCGCCTACAAATAATATTCGAGACTTTCAGTTAAGACTTACAATACTCTGCAACATTCGTGTAGCACATAAACAACTAACCAAGTCAATTTAGACATATAAAAAGTCGTATAGATAGCTTAATTCATACAAAACATTTCCCACTAACTTCTCCCAACACGCCGCCATCTTTGTTCGAATTATTCTAGCTGTCAAAAAATAAACGTTACGTTGGTTGTCAATGGTAACCATTCAAGAGCATTGATATGGAACGGCAATTTAACTTTTCTACTGGGACTACGTCCAAGGTGTGCGGTTCCACGAACTTAATGTACACCCCATTAGCCAATCAGAAAACAGTATTTTGTTCCAGAGGGAGATAACTCAATATAATGATTGCCTTTAATCTAGTCTTAGGACGCATCAACACTGGCCAAGATTATACTTTAATTCAGTGACAATAGTTGTGCTAGCTTCTCATTTTTCTGGTAAAAAGTTCGCTCCAGTTCCTGTTTCCTGTCTGTAATCCAGGGGGCGGGACTGATTTGGACATCCCAATCTGCCGGTATCAGGATCACTCTGATCCAATCCGGCAAAGTTTTGAAATACCGGTATAGATCAGGTTGATCCGTGACTGAGGACAGGGGGATTTGGACAGATCTGATCTGGATTACAACTTTTGAAATACCGGCCCCAGGGCACCAAAACGCGGAGGGTGAAATGTTCAGAGGCTGGTTGTGACCTCTGCACATGACTGCCTGTTTTTCAAAGTTATTTAGATTCATAAAAAAAAAAGAATATTTTCCCACAATTGAGTCCTCCTTGGTTTACACACATCAGCACTTTCACATGACTAAACAAGAACTATTTAAGAACCTACATGCATTGCACGAGTGATGGAATTATTGTGAATCTATTAGCCTATCTATTTGAATCTAAAGTGGAAGCAAATGAAATTCCTCAAGCATAGCCTCCATTATTTCTGAAATGGAAAAAAAAAATATATTAGAGCTGTGAAAAATAACGCGTTAACACGTTATGATTAATTTAGAGGATTAATGCGTATTTTTTTTAAACTCATTTAACGCATGTGCCGAATGAGCTTTCAATAAGCCCACAATTGACCGTTTGCAAAACTTCTCCCCAGAACGGCCCTCGTCCAATCCTACCTGAGCAACCTCCACTGATTTAAAAGAAGAGGGTCAGACAACCTCGAGGTCTGATGAGCATGGCGAAACGGTGTTCATACGGGACTTGTAGATCTGATTTTAGAGCGTCATGTCGTTTTTTTCTCGCATTTCTAAAGCCCAAAACAAAGGAGGAAAGGAGCCCGCTGTGGATTTAACAGTGTGGGAGACCCCGCTCCCAACTCAATGTATCAAAGATCAACAAACACACATGTCTGCTCCAAAGTAAATGAAGCTTCTTGAGCTTGCCAGCTAGCGAACTAAGCTATGCTATCTAGCTAACTATCTAGTTGAGAGAACACCCCCAAACAGTTATTGTTCATGTCAACTAGTATTATAACGACTACAAGTACATAACTAGACTCTCCAACAAATGTATTAATGTTAAAATAAAATGTTAATGTTACTGTCAAAATGTTAATGTTACCGTCTGTAAGGTTGCACACTTAGATATCTTAGGTAGCGATAGCAAACGAGCTAGCTTAATATATGTATCAATCTTGAACAAAACGTCTCAAAAGGCCATTATGAACTTTTTTTTATTTTAATCTTTGTAGCATTTTGTGAACGGGCAACCT
>NC_137916.1:2547500-2570000 GCF_963457725.1 Sprattus sprattus | reverse complement strand
AGCAGCGGTAAACCTCAGGAAATACAGCCTCTGTTGTGCCTTTTTCAGCAGTGCATTGGTGTTGTGTTTCCAGGAAAAGTCCTCCTCAATATGAGTGCCCAGGAACCTAAAGTCTGATACCCTCTCCACTTGCTCCCCATTTATAACAATAGGCTGCATGTCTGATGTATTCCTCCTAAAATCTACTAACAGCTCTTTTGTCTTGGAGGTGTTGAGGACCAGATTGTTTAAGGTGCACCATGTTGACAGCCTTTGCACCTCCTCCCTGTATGCAGTCTCATCTCCTCCACAGTTGTATCATGCAAACTTAATGATGGCATTGCTCGGGTGGGTTGGGGTGCAGTCATGGGTATAGATGGTGTAGAGTAGGGGGCTCAACACGCAGCCCTGTGGGGAGCCGGTGCTGATGCTGAGAGCTGAGGAGAGATGGGATCCTACTCTAACCCTCTGGGAACGGTCTGTCAGGAAGTTTTTGATCCAGAAGCAGATTTGTTGTGAAAGCCCTAAGTCCATCAATTTTGTGACCAGTCTGCTCGGTAAGATTGTGTTGAAAGCAGAGCTGTCTATGAAGTCTATGAAGAGCAGCCTGGCGTAGTTCCCTCTCTGTTCCACGTGTGTAAGAGTGGTGTGGAGAGCTGTGGCAATAGCATCTTCTGTAGCCCTGTTAGCTCTGTATGCAAACTGGTGGGAGTCAAAAGTGGGTGGCAGGCTTGTTGTGATGTGACTCCGGACCAGTTTCTCAAAACACTTCATGATGATCGGTGTCAGTGCCACTGGTTGGTAGTCATTAGTGGTGCTGGCAGTGGTCTTTTTTGGTAGAGGAATGATTGTGGAGGACTTCAGGCAGGGTGGAATCAAGCACTGGGATAGGGACTGATTGAATATGTTAGTGAACACACCAGCCAGTTGGTCTGCACAGTCCCTCAGCACCCTCCCAGTCACACCATCTGGTCCAGCAGCTTTTCGTGGGTTCACTGCCCGCAGAACACGCCTTACCTCCTGTGCCTGCACTGTGAGGGTGTGGCTGCAGGGGTCTACTGGAAGTGGCGTGGTCACATCCGGTGTATCGACCTCAAAGCGGGTGAAAAAGCAGTTGAGCCCCTCAGCCAGTGAGTCATCACCGTCGGCTGCAGTTAGGTTGCTGGACCTGTAGTTGGTGATGTGTTGGACCCCTTGCCACACCTGCCGTATGTTGTTGCTACTGAAGTGGTCCTCAATCCTCCTCTGGTATTCTGTCTTGGCCTCCCTGATGCCCTTCCTCAGGTTGGCTCTGGCAGTCCTGTACTGTGCCTCATCCCCAGACCTGAAGGCGCCGCTCCTTTCCTTCAGCAGCACTTTGACTTCTTTTGTCATCCAGGGCTTCTGGTTAGGATACACCCGGA
The DNA here is from genome assembly GCF_963457725.1 of Sprattus sprattus. Classification (NCBI taxonomy): domain Eukaryota; kingdom Metazoa; phylum Chordata; class Actinopteri; order Clupeiformes; family Clupeidae; genus Sprattus; species Sprattus sprattus. The sequence continues at coordinate 2,568,618 of NC_137916.1, read as the reverse complement.
TGCGTCTGTCCACCGTGACAGTGTCGACACAGTGTTTGATGTATTCAAGAACAGCTGAGGTGTATACTTCCAGGTCCTGGTGCTGGAAGATATCCCAGTTGGTTGTTTCAAAGCAGTCTTTCAGATGCTGAGAGGCATCATCAGGTCAAGTCTTTATAGTCTTTGTTGTGGGGGGGGGCTTTTTTCTTAAGGGGGGTGTATGCCGGTAAGAGTAGCAGGGACATGTGATCAGACAAGCCAAGGTGGGGTAGCTGTGTAGCCCTATAACCATGCTTGATATTTGAGTAGGCTTTATCCAGAGTATTTTCTCCCCTGGTAGCACATTTTATGTGTTGGTAAAACTTAGGGAGCACTACCTTTAAATCAGCATGGTTGAAGTCGCCTGCTATTACGTGTACTGCCTCTGGATAGGTGTTCTGATTAAGGCTGATGGCATTGTACAAGTGACTAAGGGCTGAGTTGGCATTAGCATCCGGTGGTATATACACAGCAGTCACCATAACAACAGTAAACTCCCGTGGGAGGTACGTGGGTCTGCATTTAACAGTTAAATACTCGAGATCTGGAGAGCAGTGGCTATCGATGGTCGTGGCGTTGGTACACCAGTTGTTGTTGACATAAATGCATAGCCCCCCTCCTCTGCTCTTACCGGAGTTACTGTTCCTGTCCTGGCGATGAGCTGTGCGTCCTGCTAGTTCGATAGCCGTATCTGGAATGGATGAGTTGAGCCAGGTCTCCGTTATCAGCAGAATGCAACAGTCCTGTACGAGTCCGTTTGCTGCCATCTGTAGCTTCAGCTCATCCATTTTATTTGTGATGGATCTTGCATTTGAGAGGAAGATGCTAGGAAGTGGCAGTTTATGCGGTCGTCTTCTCAGCTGCGCGTAAACGCCAGCCCGGCAGCCTCGCTTTTGTCTCCTCTCATTTCGGCGCCTCCTCCTCCTGCCCGTAGGAATGACTATCCACGGAGAGCCTGCTGTCCGGGCTATATCCTCTGGTATGCTGTGCGTGTGGGTAAAGTCGCTGTTTACGGATTGTTCGCTCCGTACCCCAATGTTCAGGAGATCCTGGCGACTGTAGACAGTCCGGCAGTTGTTTACATGTCGCCCTGGCAACCATCTAAACGATTTCACTAAAAACTTAAAATAAACTACAACTACAGTTACAAACAAGGACAACTTATAATCGGGAGAACCCCGAGCCTCTATTTCACTTAAAACTTAACTAAAACTAAACTAAAACTACAACTAAACAATTACTAAAAACAAAAACAAAATCCTAGTCTGGAGAGCCCCCAGCCGCTGCGTGTTTACGCGCCGCCAACGTCACGAGCAGACCCCGCCAACGTCACGAGCAGACATCACATTAGCACCTGTGAGTGTGTGTGTGTGTGTGTGTGTGTGTGTGTGTGTAAAGCATCAGGATGGCATCAGCACCTGTGAGTGTGTGTCTGTGTGTTTGTGTGTGTGCGTGTGTGTTTGTTTGTGGGTGTGAAGCATCAGGATGGCATCATCACCTGTGAGTGTGTACGCGTATGTGTGTGTGTGTGTGTGTGTGTGTGTGTGTGTGTGTGTGTGTTAGGGATGGGAAGATTCACCGGTTCGCCACGATGCACCGGCATAAAAGTTCACGATACGATGGCCCGGATCAAAAAAGTGTGGGCCGGATATAATGTGAGATGAATCGCGATGCATTGGTTCTAACATTTTTGTATCGGTATAATCTCAATACAAGACCAATCATTTTATATTTAGATAGATTCCACCTCTCTTACTGTTTCTTAAACGCGCTCTCATCTCCACTGCTGTTAATGGCCGCTTCTCGTGAAGTCTATAACTTTTCTAAAATCACTATCTGTCTGCAATACCGCTCTCGGCCTTTACACAACTTCGGGGCTCTCACAGGAATAGACAGTGGGATAAGCGACTATTACTAACGGTGTTTTTCGCATGGAAGTCTCTAGAAATCTAGCACCTTATTGAACGAAATTAAAAAGAGTGAACGTGCAGTTCTCAGACACCAGAATAAACACGCTCACAGTATCGTTAATCAGGCAGTAATACCCTACGTTCAGTTCACTTTCACCAAAATTATGAACGAGTTCATGAACTTTCATTCAATGAACGCGTTCAGACACAACACTGGCGCTTGAACCACGTTTCAAAGACCTGGCTTTCTTGGAAGACCACGGCACCAAGGACATGGTATTTTTAAAGATAATAGCAGAGGTGATGATGGAGGAAGAGGTAAGAATATACTCCATATACCGTAGCTAAACTCTCTATTTGTTACTTGAATTTACCTTTGCCTTCCTTAAATTGGAAAAGGAAATCTAGCAGCTAGTCTCCATTATACTTTTTTCTTCATCCTGATCATGTGGATCAACTCAAAACCTAAAGAAAAACCTTAAAATAGGGCAAATAAGTTAAATTGATTGCGTGAGGCATTTGATCCACATGTTTAGGATGAAGCAAACTGTGTTGTGACTGCTTGGTAGGCCTACAGTTAAAAAAAAAAAAATGACATTTAGAGAACACTTACACACGTACATATACATGTTATATTTTGTCAGATACCTTTTTAATGATTTGTTGTATGACAAATAAATGAATCATTATGAATAATATAAAATTGCATTATTTTGTATCGCACCTTGTTGAATCGCATCGTGTCGAATCGCATCGTGTCGAATCGTACTGCATCGCAATAGGGGTGAATCGTATCGTATCGCATTAGTAGCTGCTTTTATGTATCTTTAATGTATCGGATCGTTGGCAGTACATCGAGATGTGTATCGCATCTTCCTCAGTGATGAGATGCACATCCCTAGTGTGTGTGTGTGTGTGTGTGTGTGTGTGTGTGTGTGTGTGTGTGTGTGTGTGTGTGTGGGTACGTATGACGCATTAGGATGGCACTCAGTATACACAACCTAGACACACACAGACACTCACACACTCAGTATACACTACCTAGAAACACAACTGAACACACACACACACACACACACACACACACACACACACACACACACACAAAAACAGGCTCTTATTAACTGTTCTTACAGATCTACTCACTGCACACTTAGTCTCTCACTGCACACTTAGGGCCTGATTTACGAACAGGATTGCGCCCATTTCAGGCGTAAAATAGCGGGTGTAAACATAAAACGGTACTTACAAAGGAGGCGCATTTGAGTAGAAGCGCATATTAACGCTTTGTGGGTGTGAACCGCAAACAGGTGGGATGGTATAACGAAACGCGTGCCGCTAATATATGGGAGGAGAGAAGTTAAGTGCGCCTAATGATGTATTGCGTGGTATTTACTAAAACTGCCTGGCGAGAGTGTGTCTCTAATTTGCGGGATAATTCTCCGCCTCATAAAAGCACGCCTTAACCAGGAAGCTCTATTTTGATTGAGTCTGAAAACTTTGATATGGCAGCAGTTATTAGAACAAGGCGAAGCCAGAGACAAAGACAACGCAGAAAGATTTTTTCAACACGAATTTCAACACAAATAACACTTTTCCAGTTAAGCGAACCAGAAATCATAAGAATGTACGTGTTAACCAGCCACGCAATATTACAATTACTGAACCAGATCAGAGACAACATCGAACCCTCTACCCGGCGATCACATTCCATTCCATCAGTTGTTAAACTCCTGGCAACATTGCAAATATTGGCCGGATCATTTCAAACAGTTATAGCATCTGCAGTTGGTAGATCTCATCCTTCACTCAGCCAAAGGCCCTTGGCAAAGGCGCAGATTAAGCTGCGGTCGCAATGTTAGTAAATCAGGCCCTTAGTCTCTCACTGCACACTTGGGGCCTGATTTACTAACAGGATTGCGCCCATTTCTGGCGTAAAATAGGGGGTAAACATAAAACGGTATTTACTAAGGGGGCGGAGCGCATATTAACGCCTGTGGGTGTGAACAGGGGAGGTTACATGGACGTAGGTGGTAACGTAGGCGTGAAGCGCACTTTAATGGGAGGAGAGAAGGTAAGTGCGCCTAATGATGTGTACCTACTAAACTGCCAGACGAGCGCAAGTCTCCGATTTGCGCGCTAATTCTCCGCCTCATAAAAGCACGTCTTAACCAGCAAGCGCATTTCCATTGAGTCTGAAAACGTTGATATGGCAGCAGTGATAACAGCAAGGCGAAGAAAGAAGACTGAGACAGCGCACAGAAATATTTTTTTCAACTCCTATAACACATTTTCAGTTAAATGAACCACAAATCATTAGACGGTACAGGTTAAAAGCCACGCAATACTTCAATTACTGAACCAGATCAGAGACGACATCTAACACTCCAACCGGAGATCACATTCCATTCAATCAGTTGGTAGACTCTGCAAAACATTGCAAATATTGGCATCGGATCATTTCAAACATTTATAGCATCAGCAGTTGGTATATCTCAGCCTTTACTCAGCCAAATATTCACACAGGTACTCGACGCATTGCTACGGGCACTGGTCAATACATTTCCCCACTGCCACAGCTGAAATTAGAGACATCAAACAGGACTTTTTTTTAAATCGCAAACTTTCCGAACGTAATATGAACCATTGATTGCACCCACGTCCATATATATTGTAGTGAACCCATGTCCCTTGTAGAAATTATTAATCTCGCCATGTAAACATCTATATTGTTATAATAGACAGTTTATGCATTTACAGTTATAGCATCAGCAGTTGGTATATCTCAGCCTTCACTTAGCCAAATTTTCACCCAGGTACTCGACGCATTGCTATGGCGCATGGTCAATATATACATTTCCCCACTACGATAGCTGTAATTAGAGACATCAAACAGGACTTTTTTCAAATTGCAAACTTTCCGAACGTAATTGGAGCCATTGATTGCACCCACTTCCAAACAGTCCCACCTTCAATCCACGAACACATTTACCGAAACAGAAAGCACACATATTCAATGATGTCCAGGTCATATGTGATGCCAACATGACCATTACTAACGTGGTAGCCAAATACCCTGGATCTGTCCATGACAGTTTTATCTTCCGGAATAGTGCCATCTATCCAAGATTGAGCAACGGGGATTTTGGAGAGGCCTGGCTACTTGGTAAATGTATTTGTTTCAGTGGGGATATATTTTAGTGAACCCATGTCCCTTGTAGACATTATTAATCTCGCCATGTACACATCTATATTGTTATATTAGACAGTTTATGTATTAATGCCACCCAATAGCATATTCTTTATAACCGTGTTCTTAAACATCTCGCTGTAGGTGATGGCGGGTATCCCCAACAGCCATCCCCAAAAGCCATGGATAATGACACCTATACCCAGCATTGGCAGCAGAACAACAATATAACCACGCGCACATTGAATCAAGGGCAGTGATTGAGTGAACGTTTAGTGTCCAGAAAAGCCGGATGCGGCAGTGTATTCCTTCCTTGTAAAAGGTTAATGTTTGCGGTTACTTCGCAAAATATATCTATCTCCTCTTCGCTGAACCTTTGTTTTCTCTTCCTCGAATCACCCATGGTGGCAGTAACATGCAGGCGATTTCTCCCGTTCTATAACGGCGCGCTAATTAACACTAAAGGGCAGAGTAAGGCGCTGATTTGCCCAGCGCGGATCTGGTTTGATAAATACCACGGAAAATGCGAAAAAACACTGTGCGGTAATTTGCGCTTTGGCAAAGGCGCAAATGAAGCTGCGGTCGCAAGTAAATGTTAGTCTCTCACTGCCCACAGATGTACTCACTGCACACAGATCTACTCACTGCTGGTCCCATTCAACCAGGCTGATAAGCCAGTCCACACTCCCGGGCTGCATTTGTATCTGTGCATAATTCATCACTTGGCCTCCCTGGAGTCACGTACAACTCTGCGTTCTTTTGAGTGCCGTCGAGGCTCACAAGTGTGTGTATAAATAATAGACGCACACTTTAAGCACACATGTCTGAAACACACAGCCTTGGGATACGGACACACACACACACACACGCACACACACACACACACAAACACACACACACACAAACACGCATGGCTATTCAACTAGTCTCCTTAGAGAAACCATTCTGCTTAAAAATCCTCTTCTGAAGAACTCAAAAAAACATTTGTCATAATTGTTACATTTTCCGCTGCGTGAGGACCATCTTTGGCAGGAGAGGCCTCTGTGTGGAGAGAGACTCTACTTAAACAAAGTATTTGAAGGGATAATAACTCTGAAGGCTTCTTCAGGGTTCTTACAAAAGCAAGAGAACTATTTTAAAGTCAAGGATCATCTTGCATCAGGAACCAGGAGATGAAACTGACAGCCACAAGTTCTCATGAGAACTCTTAAAGAGTAGAGCTCTGTGAAGTTCATGAATTATCTGTTTTACCACACTGTGATTGGTGGAGTCAGGTGGGCCTATCTGTCTTGCCACACTGTGATTGGTGTAGTCAGATGAGCCTATCTGTTTTGCTGTCTGTGATTGGTGTAGTAAGATGGGCCTCTCGGTCTTGCCACACTGTGATTGGTGTCGCCAGATGGGCCTATCTGTCTTGCTGTCTGTGAAAGGTCCTCCATGCTGTGGTAACCATGTCAACCTGAAAAGGACTACAGTGCAACAATAACCACATCACCGCCATACCGTGGTATTAGGAGGTGTACCGCCGTGTTGAGCCCGTCACCGCCATTACTGTCATAACAGCTTTTTCCCCCCTTAACCAAGAGAGCTGCCATCCTCATGCAGATTGTAGCTTGATCTGTGGTGGTGTCTGTGGTGTGATATCAGACAGCCTGCAGCGACTCATTCACACCACTGCAACTCGTCTCTGCGACAGTTTACAGCCGCTTCGACTAGTCGCAGATCTCTGCTGTGAACTACACTGAGTACACATCACATGTAGCCTCTGCACTGAGTACACACCACATGTAGCCTCTGCACTGAGTACACATCACATGTAGCCTCTGCACTGAGTACACATCACATGTAGCCTCTGCACTGAGTACACATCACATGTAGCCCCTGCACTGAGTACACATCACATGTAGCCCCTGCACTGAGTACACATCACATGTAGCCTCTGCACTGAGTACACATCACATGTAGCCTCTGCACTGAGTACACATCACATGTAGCCTCTGCACTGAGTACACATCACATGTAGCCTCTGCACTGAGTACACATCACATGTAGCCTCTGCACTGAGTACACATCACATGTAGCCTCTGCACTGAGTACACATCACATGTAGCCTCTGCACTGAGTACACATCACATGTAGCCTCTGCACGTCTAGCCCTCTAGTCAACTGACCAATCAAATCAAGCGAGAGGACTGACACTGAGGAAAAGCTACATTTAGTACTGTACAGAAGTAACATTAAATGAATTAATAATTAAAAACACAGGGGGGTTTGGTTGAGATACTACTGCAAGGTGACAATCTTCGAATACCGCGGTTAGGATGTTTCTGTGCTGTTGCAGCCCTGAAAAGGACATCATCTAAAGTGACAAGCTGATGCGATTTACCTTCTCCTTCAGATCTTTCATTCACCTCTGGGTTACAGGGGATTGAGGGGACTGAAGGTCTTTCAGAGCTCAGCACAGGTGAGGCACAGGTGGTGCACAGCGTCAGTGTGACTGAGGGGGTCAGGTGGAGCACAGGTGGAGCACAGGTGGAGCACAGCTTCAATGTGACGGAGGGGAACTAAAAACGTCTCTGCACTTCAGTGGACGGTTACTCTTTCATTACGGTTACTATTTCATTACGGTTACTATTTCATGAAGGTTACTATTTCATTACGGTTACTATTTCATTACGGTTACTCTTTCATTACGGTTACTATTTCATTACGGTTACTCTTTCATTACGGTTACTATTTCATGACGGTTACTATTTCATGACGGTTACTATTTCATCACGGTTACTATTTCATCACGGTTACTCTTTCATCACGGTTACTCTTTCATTACGGTTACTATTTCATTACGGTTACTATTTCATCACGGTTACTATTTCATCACGGTTACTATTTCATCACTGTTACTCTTTCATCACGGTTACTATTTCATCACGGTTACTATTTCATGACGGTTACTATTTCATGACGGTTACTATTTCATGACGGTTACTATTTCATTACGGTTACTATTTCATTACGGTTACTATTTCATGACGGTTACTCTTTCATTACGGTTACTATTTCATGACGGTTACTATTTCATGACGGTTACTATTTCATTACGGTTACTATTTCATTACGGTTACTATTTCATGACGGTTACTCTTTCATTACGGTTACTCTTTCATTACGGTTACTCTTTCATTACGGTTACTATTTCATTACGGTTACTCTTTCATTACGGTTACTCTTTCATTACGGTTACTATTTCATTACGGTTACTATTTCATCACGGTTACTATTTCATTACGGTTACTCTTTCATTACGGTTACTATTTCATGACGGTTACTCTTTCATTACGGTTACTATTTCATTACGGTTACTATTTCATTACGGTTACTCTTTCATTACGGTTACTCTTTCATTACGGTTACTATTTCATTACGGTTACTATTTCATTACGGTTACTCTTTCATTACGGTTACTCTTTCATTACGGTTACTATTTCATCACGGTTACTATTTCATTACGGTTACTCTTTCATGATGGTTACTCTTTCATTACGGTTACTATTTCATTACGGTTACTATTTCATTACGGTTACTATCTCATTACGGTTACTATTTCATGACGGTTACTATTTCATTACGGTTACTATTTCATGACGGTTACTATTTCATGACGGTTACTATTTCATTACGGTTACTATTTCATCACGGTTACTATTTCATCACGGTAACTCTTTCATCACGGTTACTATTTCATTACGGTTACTATTTCATGACGGTTACTCTTTCATTACGGTTACTATTTCATGAAGGTTACTCTTTCATTACGGTTACTATTTCATTACGGTTACTCTTTCATTACGGTTACTATTTCATGAAGGTTACTATTTCATTACGGTTACTATTTCATTACGGTTACTCTTTCATTACGGTTACTATTTCATTACGGTTACTCTTTCATTACGGTTACTATTTCATGACGGTTACTATTTCATGACGGTTACTATTTCATCACGGTTACTATTTTATCACGGTTACTATTTCATCACGGTTACTATTTCATCACGGTTACTCTTTCATCACGGTTACTATTTCATTACGGTTACTATTTCATTACGGTTACTATTTCATGACGGTTACTATTTCATCACGGTTACTATTTCATTACGGTTACTCTTTCATTACGGTTACTATTTCATGATGGTTACTCTTTCATTACGGTTACTATTTCATTACGGTTACTATTTCATTACGGTTACTATCTCATGACGGTTACTATTTCATGACGGTTACTATTTCATTACGGTTACTCTTTCATTACGGTTACTATTTCATTACGGTTACTCTTTCATTACGGTTACTATTTCATGACGGTTACTCTTTCATTACGGTTACTATTTCATTACGGTTACTCTTTCATTACGGTTACTATTTCATTACGGTTACTCTTTCATTACGGTTACTATTTCATTACGGTTACTCTTTCATTACGGTTACTATTTCATTACGGTTACTCTTTCATTACGGTTACTATTTCATTACGGTTACTATTTCATTACGGTTACTATTTCATTACGGTTATTATTCCCTGATGGATTTTCAGTTGTTCTGCTTCATGACTGTTCCCCTCTCTCTAACCCTGCCCCCCCTGATGGCAGCTAACTCTGCTAGGGACACTACTGGGCCACATCTGGGCCAAATCCGGTTGAGAGCAGGCTGCCACCAGGGTCCTTTCTCTGTGTCCCCAGAGCATGAATCAGGGATGATCGCCACGGACTCGGACCGAGCGGAGAGGGAGGAGGAGAGGAGGAGCGACCTGGAGCCCGAGGAGAGGGATGGAGGGACAGACTCGGTTGACAGAGACTCGGAGAAGAGAGACTCGGAGGAGGGAGACAGAGGGAGAGAGTCAGACGAGCACCGGCCCAGCAGTCCTGACGAGCTGGAGTGTAAGATCTGCTACCAGCGCTACTCGGCCCACGGCCGGCGGCCCAAGCTGCTGGGCTGTCTGCACCGCGTGTGTGCCCGCTGTCTGCGCCGCATGCTGGACCTGGGCTCCGCGTCTGACTGCGTCAGCTGCCCCTTCTGCCGCCACGAGACGCCGCTGGGTCAGCTGAATGTGGCCGCGCTGCCCGACGACGCCAACCTGATGGGCCGGCTAGCGCGGCGTGACACACACACGTCCTGGAGCTGTGAGCACCGCGAGGTCCTGCTCACGCCGGACGGGCTTGCCGCATTCCAGAGCCCCGCCCACGACCCCACCCAAGACACCTGCCTCGTCATCACCATTATGGAGGTGCAGCGTGACAGCCTCCCTGGTCGCCATGGAGATGCGCTGTCCACTTCCTCGTCGGAGGGCAGCCTGGACTCGATGTCTCTGGGCTCGGGGGGCGGGCGGGCGGACCGGGAGCAGGACGGACTGTCTAAGCTGTGTGCCCATGTACCGCGGGTGCTGGTCTGGCTGCTGGGCTGCTTCTACTTCGGCTCCCTGCCGCTGGGCATCTACCTGCTGGTCATCCAGCGCGTCACGCTGGGCATCGTGTGCGTCAGCCTCGTGCCCACCAGCCTCACCGTCTGCCTGGTCTACGGATTCTGCCAGTGTCTCTGCCAGGGCCTCTGTGACTGCTCGCCCAGGACATGACTTCACATCCTTGTCTGTGTGTGTGTGTGTGTCTATGTGTGTGTGTCTGTGTGTGTGAATACATCTCTGTATAAGTGTGTGGGTGTGTGGCTCTGTATTAGTGTGTGTGTGTGCATCTCTGTATTAGTGTGTGTGTGTGTGTGTGTGTGTGTGTATTTGTGTGTGCATCTCTGTATTATTGTGTGAGTGTGTATGTGCATCTCTGTATTAGTGTGTGAGTGTGTGTGTGCATCTCTGTATTAGTGTGTGTACTGTATGTGTGTGTGCGTGTATGTGTATTAGTGTGTGTGTGTGTGTGTGTGTGTGCATCTCTGTATTAGTGTGTGTGTGTGTGTGTGTTCTTCCTGTCCCTGTGTCCATTGGATGTGCTCCAGACCACACTGACACCCGCCTGAGGTGAAGACACACTAGCAGCAGCTTTCACCAGGACTACAGCTGCTATCTGATCACATGTAGTCACCAGCTTTCACCAGGACTACAGCTGCTATCTGATCACATGTAGTCACCAGCTTTCACCAGGACTACAGCTGCTATCTGATCACATGTAGTCACCAGCTTTCACCAGGACTACAGCTGCTATCTGATCACATGGAGTTACCAGCTTTCACCAGGACTACTGCTGCTATCTGATCACATGTAGTTACCAGGACAACTGCTCTCTCATCACATAGTTGCAAGGGCCACAATGAACTGATGATCAGCTGTTACCAGGACTACAGCGCTATGGTGACTACAGCCGCCTGACATGTAGTTACCAGGATTACAGCACCTGATAACCAGCTGTTAGCAGGAAGACTACAGCTCTATGGTGGACTACAGCTCTATGGTGAGCAGCTCTATGATGGACTTCAGCTCTATGATGGACTATAGCTCTATGGTGGACTACAGCTCTATGGTGGTCTACAGCTCTATTGTGAGCAGCTCTATGGTGAGCAGCTCTATGATGGACTACAGCTCTATGGTGACTACAGCTCTATGGTGAGCAGCTTTATGATGGACTACAGCTCTATGGTGGACTACAGCTCTATGGTGAGCATCTATATAGTGATTACAGCTCTATGATGGACTACAGCTCTATGGTGGACTACAGCTCTATGGTGGACTACAGCTCTATGGTGAGCATCTCTATAGTGATTACAGCTCTATGGTGACTACATCTCTATGATGACTACATCTCTAAGGTGGACCTCAGCTCTATGATGACTACAGCTCTATGGTGGACTACAGCTCTATGGTGGACTACAGCTCTATGGTGACTACAGCTCTATGGTGGACTACAGCTCTATGATGACTACAGCTCTATGGTGAGCAGCTCTATGGTGGACTACAGCTCTATGGTGGACTACAGCTCTATGGTGACTACAGCTCTATGGTGGACTACAGCTCTATGGTGGACTACAGCTCTATGGTGACTACAGCTCTATGGTGAGCAGCTCTATGGTGAGCAGCTCTATGGTGACTACAGCTCTATGGTGACTACAGCTCTATGATGACTACAGCTCTATGGTGGACTACAGCTCTATGGTGACTACAGCTCTATGGTGAGCAGCTCTATGGTGGACTACAGCTCTATGGTGACTACAGCTCTATGGTGACTACAGCTCTATGGTGGACTACAGCTCTATGGTGGACTACAGCTCTATGATGACTACAGCTCTATGATGACTACAGCTCTATGGTGAGCAGCTCTATGGTGGACTACAGCTCTATGGTAACTACAGCTCTATGGTAACTACAGCTCTATGATGACTACAGCTCTATGGTGGACTACAGCTCTATGATGGACTACAGCTCTATGGTGGACATCAGATTTGGGTGGAGCTGTGACTGTGAATCCGGCATGAATGAGTGCTTGATGAGCTGGGTAACACAACTGCTTGATTCCTGCAGTTTCCTGTTGAGTCCATGTCCACCTGTCGCTAATGCTAATGCTAACCAGTACTGCCCCTGTTGAGTGTGGTTGTACAGACAGTATCTAAGTGTGTGTGTGTGTGTGTACAGACAGTATATGAGTGTGTGTGTGTGTGTGTACAGACAGTATGAGTGTATGTGTGTGAGCTTGATACACTAGTTAAAACAATAAAGCGTTAGAGTCACAATATTTGGTCCATTTTCATTTCCCATGTCCAGTCAGGATAGTTTATAGAAACACAGTTATGAGCTCACAATCTGCTCACACACTCACACACTGATGCATCCTTCATAACCACACTCACACGCACACACACTCACACACACACACACACACTCCAATAATGTGTTTCTGGTGGGCACTGAAGGCATCCTGAAAGATCTCTCATTTGGAGATGAAGTAAACTAACAAAGCCCTTTATCTACACACACACACACACACACACACACACACACACACACACACACACACACACACACACACACACAGATCACAAAAACCCACCCAGCCGTTTTCACACGCAATCAAATATTCAAGATCTTTTTCAGCCCTTTATACCTTAAATGTGAAGCATGAATTTTTATAACTTCTGAATCATTCACCAGCACCCTTTCTCCCCTCTCTCTTCCCCTTCCTCTCCTTCTTCCTCCCCCTGTCTCTTCCCCTTCCTCTCCTTCTTCCTCCCCCTGTCTCTTCCCCTTCCTCTCCTTCTTCCTCCCCCTGTCTCTTCCCCTTCCTCTCCTTCTTCCTCCCCCTGTCTCTTCCCCTTCCTCTCCTTCTTCCTCCCCCCGTCTCTTCCCCTTCCCCTTCCTCTCCTTCTTCCTCCCCCCGTCTCTTCCCCTTCCCCTTCCTCTCCTTCTCCCCTGTCTCTTCCCCTTCCTCTCCTTCTTCCTCCCCCTGTCTCTTCCCCTTCCTCTCCTTCTTCCTCCCCCTGTCTCTTCCCCTTCCTCTCCTTCTTCCACCCCCTGTCTCTTCCCCTTCCTCTCCCTCTCCTTCTTCCTCCCCCCGTCTCTTCCCCTTCCTCTCCTTCTTCCTCCCCCTGTCTCTTCCCCTTCCTCTCCTTCTTCCTCCCCCCGTCTCTTCCCCTTCCTCTCCTTCTTCCTCCCCCTGTCTCTTCCCCTTCCTCTCCTTCTTCCTCCCCCTGTCTCTTCCCCTTCCTCTCCTTCTTCCACCCCCTGTCTCTTCCCCTTCCTCTCCCTCTCCTTCTTCCTCCCCCCGTCTCTTCCCCTTCCTCTCCTTCTTCCTCCCCCTGTCTCTTCCCCTTCCTCTCCTTCTTCCTCCCCCTGTCTCTTCCCCTTCCTCTCCTTCTTCCACCCCCTGTCTCTTCCCCTTCCTCTCCCTCTCCTTCTTCCTCCCCCCGTCTCTTCCCCTTCCTCTCCTTCTTCCTCCCCCCGTCTCTTCCCCTTCCTCTCCTTCTTCCTCCCCCTGTCTCTTCCCCTTCCTCTCCTTCTTCCTCCCCCCGTCTCTTCCCCTTCCTCTCCTTCTTCCTCCCCCTGTCTCTTCCCCTTCCTCTCCTTCTTCCTCCCCCTGTCTCTTCCCCTTCCTCTCCTTCTTCCACCCCCTGTCTCTTCCCCTTCCTCTCCCTCTCCTTCTTCCTCCCCCCGTCTCTTCCCCTTCCTCTCCTTCTTCCTCCCCCTGTCTCTTCCCCTTCCTCTCCTTCTTCCTCCCCCCGTCTCTTCCCCTTCCCCTTCCTCTCCTTCCCCCGTCTCTTCCCCTTCCCCTTCCTCTCCTTCTTCCTCCCCCCGTCTCTTCCCCTTCCTCTCCTTCTTCCTCCCCCCGTCTCTTCCCCTTCCCCTTCCTCTCCTTCCCCCCGTCTCTTCCCCTTCCTCTTCCTCTCCTTCTCCCCCCGTCTCTTCCCCTTCCTCTCCTTCTTCCTCCCCCCGTCTCTTCCCCTTCCCCTTCCTCTCCTTCCCCCCGTCTCTTCCCCTTCCTCTTCCTCTCCTTCTCCCCCCGTCTCTTCCCCTTCCTCTCCTTCTTCCTCCCCCCGTCTCTTCCCCTTCCTCTCCCTCACCTCTTCCTCCCCCCGTCTCTTCCCCTTCCTCTCCTTCTTCCTCCCCCCGTCTCTTCCCCTTCCTCTCCTTCTTCCTCCCCCCGTCTCTTCCCCTTCCTCTCCTTCTTCCTCCCCCCGTCTCTTCCCCTTCCTCTCCTTCTCCCCGTCTCTTCCCCTTCCTCTCCTTCTTCCTCCCCCTGTCTCTTCCCCTTCCTCTCCTTCTTCCTCCCCCCGTCTCTTCCCCTTCCTCTCCTTCTTCCTCCCCCCGTCTCTTCCCCTTCCTCTCCTTCTTCCTCCCCCCGTCTCTTCCCCTTCCTCTCCTTCTTCCTCCCCCCGTCTCTTCCCCTTCCTCTCCTTCTCCCCGTCTCTTCCCCTTCCTCTCCTTCTTCCTCCCCCTGTCTCTTCCCCTTCCTCTCCTTCTCCCCCCGTCTCTTCCCCTTCCTCTCCTTCTTCCTCCCCCCGTCTCTTCCCCTTCCTCTCCTTCTTCCTCCCCCCGTCTCTTCCCCTTCCTCTCCTTCTTCCTCCCCCCGTCTCTTCCCCTTCCTCTCCTTCTTCCTCCCCCTGTCTCTTCCTCTCCCTCACCTCTTCCTCCCCCTGTCTCTTCCTCTCCCTCTTCCGTTCCCTCCCTTCTTCCTCTTTTCCTCCTCCCTTCCTCTTCCTCTCTTCCTCTGTGCTGGAGGCTGCAGTGAGAACTAGAGAATAAGAGGACCACAGCTTTGGGAAAAGCATGCTCTGTCACTAAATTATCTCTCTCTCACACACACTCACACACACACACACACACACACACACACACACACACGCCCCCCCACCCCGACCCCTCTCTCTCTACATATATATGATCTCTAAAAACACACACACAGACATGCCACAGACCCTTTAGATATGAAGGTACACACACTCACAAACGCACACCTTAAAACACACACACAGACATGCCACAGACCCTTTAGATATGAAGGTACACACACTCACAAACGCACACCTTAAAACACACACACAGACATGCCACAGACCCTTTAGATATGAAGGTACACACACTCACAAACGCACACCTTAAAACACACATATCTTCCTAATACAAAGGTAGACCCCCCCCCCCCCCCCCAACACCCTCTCCACGCAGAAACACACAACCATCCACACACACACTCATGCATGTATGCATCTACACACACACTCATGCATGTATGCATCTACACACACACACACACACACACACTCACTCATGCATGTATGCATCCACACACACACACTCATGCATGTATGCATCCACACACAGACACGCACACTCATGCATGTATGCAGTACATATGCACCAGTGCGCACACCACCTAACTTCAACTCTGACACACACACACCTTTACACACCTACTCATCAAGTCTACTCAACAGACTTAAACGCACGCATACACACACACAAACACACACACACACACTCAAACAGTATACCATGACTTAATGATCACGCACAGACAGACACACACACACACACACACACACACTCAAACTCACACTCACACACACACTCACTCACACACACACACACACACACACACACACACACACACACACACACACACACACACACACACACACACACACACACACACACACACACACACACACACACACTCACACACACACACATGCAGGTTTGATGCAGCATGGTGCAACAAAGTCCTGCTGGCAGCACCAAAGGGCCACACACACCATGTGTGTTTATGTGTGTGTACGTCCATGAATGTGTATGTGTGTGTCAGGTCTCCTCATTAGGCAAGTTTAAGGATCAATTAGGTAAAGGCTAGTCTCTGACTCTCAACGAGCTAGAGGATACAGAACTTTTTTTCTTTTCATTCTCTCCTTCTTTCTCTCATTCTCTATCTCTCCACCTTTACTCTTCCTCTGCAGTAAGGTCTCTTTCTCCCCCTCTCCTCCTCCTCCTCCCCCTCCTCTCTCTCTCGCCCGTTTCTCTCTCCTGTCTTGTGATGCTGCCTGTCTGCTTTCTCACATCCACAGGGGACCTATCCGCCAAACAAGACAATCTCCTCTCTGCAGCAGCCTGTTGCTATAGAGACGCCTGCATCAGGGAGGGTGTGTGTGTGTGTGTGTGAAAGCCCCTCTGCATCTGAGACAGCAGTCTGGATAGCCACACACACATACACACACTTACACTTTTACAAATACAAGGTTTACAAAAATACATTTAAAGTGTATTTCTGAGGAGAGAGATATGGAGGACAGAAGAATGGAGGAGAGGGGGGATGAGATGAGAGGAGGAGAGAAGAAAAAATAAGAAGAGAGGTGAGATGAAGATGAGAGGAGAGGAGAGGAGAGGAGAGGAGAGGAGAGGAGAGGAGAGGAGAGGAGGACTGTCCACTGTTCTGTGGCAGTCAGCATTGTCAAAAAGCCAAGTGAATATCAATGAGATCAAACACATACACACACACACACACACACAGAGACATTATAAAACACTACACCAACCAACCATATCATAATAAAACATGTGCAAACACATAATCACGCACACACTCATACAAGGGTAATCATGCACTATAATACTTACATTCAATTCAATTCAATTTTATTTGTATAGCGCCATAACAATACAATGGCCTCTAGGCGCTTAACAGAGCCCAGAGCCTAAATACATTACACCAATCAACTGTGTCTCTGTGAAACACATCCACAAACACACACCCACACACAGACAAAGACATGGTCATGGCCACATAAATCATCATCATCATCATCATCATCATCTTTCTCAGGCCACCACTCTGAGTCATCCATGCTGTCCTCAGACCAAACCTGTTCATCTCCTGCACTGCTAATGAGGAAGCAGCTGTATCTCACACACACACACACACACACACACACACACACACACACACACACACACAGACTATACAGGGAGATTTCACATCAGGCTATGTTACAATTCTAATGCTCCCAACATGTGGGGACATGGAACCAATTAACCTGAAATCCCATACCATTACACACAGTGATTAACACACACTCACACACACACACACACACACACACACACACACACACACACACACACACCACACACCACACACACACACCTACACAATCACACACACACACACACACAAACACGCACGCACGCGCATACACACACACACACACACACACACACACACAGAGACAGACACACACACAAGCACACACACACACAGAGACAAAGACACACAAACACAGACACGGACACACACACACACACACAGTGTGGCTGCCTAATGAGAGGGGTAGCATATGTGTCAGAGAGCTGTCTCAGGGTACCCCCAAGATTTTCCATCTCAAATTTAAGACTTTTTAAGACCTTTTCAAGACCACTTTAAATGAAATTTAAGACCAACATCGCACCTTTCCTGATATGCATATGAATGAAAAAAAAAGGAAC
This sequence comes from Sprattus sprattus, assembly GCF_963457725.1. Lineage (NCBI taxonomy): Eukaryota > Metazoa > Chordata > Actinopteri > Clupeiformes > Clupeidae > Sprattus > Sprattus sprattus. The sequence goes on along the minus strand of NC_137916.1, from coordinate 2,550,539 downwards.
TCAATCAATCAATCAAATAACTTTAATTAACAATATGCTCTGAGGTATACAGCCTTCAAAGATCTTATCCCAATGTAACATCAAGCTGTTGCAATATACACACTATATTTAAATCATAAGACAGAACCATTTAAAACAATAACTGGGGGTGTACGTGTGTGTGTGTGTGTACATGTGTGTGTGGATTGACCACCAGTAAGACTGAATAAAATGTTATGAATATCTCAGCATATAATGGAAAAAAAACAGCCTGTGTTACTGTGATCTGACGTCCTGTCCTGCCTGCCTTTATCAATCGGTTTTGCTATCCTTGTTCATTTATTTTATCTGTATAGGTGTTTATGTTGTTCAATCTCATATATTAATTTAAAGTCATCCAATTTCAAGTAACCCATTATTCAACACAATGCTTATCTTCAAACAGAAAGTAACGTTAAATCTCAAATGCAACAGCTTTCGAGGGTTTGGGAAATAATAGCTGCTGATTTGCTTATTTCTTATCTACATGTTTGGTGGAGACAATCCAGAATTAGAGATGGTTGCGGCCTAAAATTCCTGATTTTGCGGGAGCTTCCCACTTTTGGGCGGGATAAGCCCCTACATAAAACCTATTTGTTTTCCTGTGATTTTTTTGAAAATAACCTTTTAAATAGTGTCCTCTAGTGGGTTTTAGGAAGAGAAATTAACAAATTTAGATTCAAAATATGGTACAAATTAAAACATATTGAGGACATCCGCTGAGATTTTGTTTTGGATGTGTGTGAAGCAGGAGCACCCTGACCTGGGAGAGAAAGCTTAGGAGCAGCTACTACCCTTTGCCTCCTCATATTTGTGTGAGGCCTCCTTCTCTGCAATGACTGTGATCAAAACAAAGCAGAGAAACAGACTGTGCCTGGAGAAGAGCTTAATCACAGCAGTTGCCTCCCTTTTGTTTTTTAAATAACCTTTTAAATAGTGTCCTCTAGTGGGTTTTAGGAAGAGAAATTAACAAATGTAGATTTTAAATATGGCACAAAAATAAACATATTGAAGAAATCTGCTGAGTAAGGTGCTCATTATAGTTAATGTCAGATATCCTCTGTTCAATTTTCAAACTCTCCCTCACTATATGACTTTTTTGGTTGAGCAATATTCCATGACACCTGATACGATGCCAACGTGACCGTTTCAGAGTAGGCTACTTCGTAAATTTCCCAAAAAGTCTGTTTCTCTGATTAACGTATCAAAGTAAGTACCTTGTGCTTGTCCATCTCTGTGCCTTTAGGAACTCCTGGGCTATGTTAGCATTGTGTGTGGAGAGACTGCGCTCCAAGTACTGCTGCTAGACTATTAACCAAAACTAAAAGGAGAGAACACATTAGTCCTGTCCTAGCTACTTTACACTGGCTTCCTGTTACCTTTAGAATTGACTTTAAGGTCCTCCTCCTCACATACAAAGCTCTAAATGGACAAGGACCTAGCTACATTGCTAACTCTCTTACTAACTACTAGTGATGCGCGGGTCAGGTTTTTTTTAACCCAACCCATTAGGAGATCTAAACAGCCCCACCCAGCCCGCAAAAATATGCACTGATAATGACCCGAAAAAAAAAAAAACGCCAGTGAGTCCATATTGCCACGGAACCTAAATGGAAAAATAAGATAACTCAATCAAGACACTGCCTTGTGCTAGATTCGCAGTACAGATTGTGATACAATTTCATGAAAGATTAAGTAGGCCTACCAAACAACAACAAAGAAACTGAAAGATCAATTTTTACGTTGTTCTTTATTTTGCAGAAAATCGCATGGAATCACGTGGAATTGCATTTCAACAGTTGCCGAAACTTTAACATCTGACATCAGGTCTGAGAACTTTATTAGATAGGCCTATTTGATATTCTTAGATTTATTAGAAAGATGAACTTAGGTCTTCTTTTAACTAATTGGCTAACATTGCATGTAGAGCAGCGTTCGGCTATAGTTATAGGCTACGTAGAGCAACGGTAGCCTATATTTCACTACAACTACAATCAAACAATTTCTTACAATGATCTTCATCATTCATCATAGAAATGATGGAACGTCTAAAACTTAGGCAGAACACTGCCACCTGGTTATCATTAGCTGATTAGCCGCCCGCAACTGCAATATTTTACAAATATGGAACCCAAACCCGCGGGTAACCCGCAGATATCCACGGGTCACGGGTCGACCCGCGCATCACTACTAACTACACACCAGCTAGAACACTGCAATCATCAGATAAAGGTCTGTTAAGCGTCACCAGAAGCAGTCATAAGAAGATTGGTGATGCAGCCTTTGATAACTACGCCCCAACACTTTACCTACTTTGATATTAGGGAAGCAAACACGCTAGGCATCTTTAATGGCCGGTTCACACTACACGATTGTTGAACATTCCCTCACGATTTACCATGTCACACTATGCGATTACCGAGCCACGACTTCGGGCTTCGTGTTCGTCGGAAGACTGGCCACACTGCAAGATCATGAATCTTTGTATCTTAGTGCCTAGGTAACAGCTAGCTACTTTTGATAGGCTACGTAAACTTTTGAGGTAGGCTATCAAACGTAAATTTCCGGGTAAGACTGGAAATAGACTACTTTAAAACCAACATTTTGTAACCTACATTTACAATAATAATAGTTTATCAGGCTGGACATTCGTTATACAGGCCAGAGTGAGGTTTATGCTAGGTTTACGCTATGTCAACAATGGATACGTCCTTGCGATTCCCCCAAAAATTCTGACATGCCAGACTTTTCGTCGTGGGGTTTTCGAACGTCGCAGACGAAACGATCGCAGGTCGCAAGCATGTCACACTACAAGACCTCACCTCGTCGCAGACTTTTCAAAATCGGGCCCGATCCTGCAAATTCGTCGGCGACGAAGAAATCGGGGCAAAATCGGGCTGTAATCGTGTAGTGTGAACCGGCCATTAAAAGGCAGCTTAAAACCATCTTTTTACCAAAGCATTTTATTAATTTTATCTGGCACAATTTATTTCTCTGTAACTTGCACTATTTTTACTATTT
>NC_137916.1:2537500-2542500 GCF_963457725.1 Sprattus sprattus | reverse complement strand
ACACACACACACAAATCTAATATATGGGCCATTCTACCGAATTCGTGTAATATGCAGTCCCTCAACAATAAAAACTATTTACAAAACAATTAGGTATTTAGGCATAGATATTTAATTAGAAAATGTTATGGTCTATATAAACCCAATGCATTACATGAGATAGTGATAAGCTAAATATATACAAAATCATCATTTATAGGGTACTTTCTATTGGGAAGTAGCTGTCCCCAACCCTGACATCTAAATTTCAATGCCTTTAAATAACACTTTTCAATTTTTTTAGATTTTTTTCAATGATTTCATTTCAAAGATCTTTATGATTGGGTTGAAACAGAACTTGGAATATTTAGATTTATTGTGGGTTTAATTTTTAAATCAATTTTCTATACTCAAAAAATCATGTCCCTAGTTTTCATGTCACTACCGAAACACAAGAGTTTTAGTCCATTGGCTGAGCCTGTGTTTTAGCCACGACTCTGCATTTTTGACCATGCAGTGACACTGCATCTCTGACCCTCATGGTTGAATGGTAAGTAGCTAAATCCCATAGTTTTTGTATAAATGTGTTCCAAAGTCTGAAAATCGACGTGTAACCTTAAGAATTGTCACTACCGAAACGCATGTTTTCTTCAATTAAGTAAACCTTTTGGGGTTTCATGGAAAATCTTATGTTTGTATGTGTGTTCACCTCTTCAAAGATGTATTTGCATGCCGTGTGCTTGTTAGAATTCTTTATTTATGCTTAAAGTTAGCTAGAATTGTCACTACCGAAACAGTCACTACCGAAACATATGGTAGTGACCTGATGATTTCAGTAGTGACAAAATGAAATGGTAAGTAGTTCAATCCCATAATTTTTAAATAAATGTGTTGTGTGGACTAAAGGGCGGCCCAGAGCACCTTTTGGAAGATTTTGGGAGAGAAATGAACATCCATCCAACAGTGCAGTCACTACCGAAACACTGGATGTCACTACCGAAACAGTGCAGCACTACCGAAACACAGGATGTTTTGTAAAAAATTAAGTATATTGAGTAATCAACTAAATTGTTATGATACTGATTGGATTAATGTATGTTCAATTTCATCAATGAACAACTCTGGAATCAATATGATCAGTATTTTGCATTGTACAAAGAAATATTGCACTTAGATTTTGATGAATTGTATAAATTGAACTTGAAAGTTTGGTAAAAAATTCATTTTTATGGATTTCATTGTAAAAACCTTCAAGAAATATTTGTAAAAATACTCTTCAGAGAAGGGAAGGAAACACAATCTGAACAGGTCAATAATAATACTTTTTTACTATAGTAAATGTGATGTTTCGGTAGTGACATTTTTTGGAAGAGGAAAAACATTCCAACACATTCTGAAAATACAATATAAAAATTGACTGTTCTTTTACTAGATAAGTGTACTTTAGATATGGTACAATATACATACGGACAAAGTTTTGGGAATAAAACATAAAAAAAATCAAAATATTTCCGACCTGACTTTGCACCAATTCGGTAGAATGGCCCATATATATCTGTATACACACATTCACGTCCGTGTGCATATCTGCATGTGTGTTTATGTGTTGATGTGTCTGTGTGTGTGTGTGTGTGTGTGTGTGTGTGTGTGTGTGTGTGTGTGTGTGTCTGCAGGTGACTGGCCAATGGTTGGAGCACCTGTGGGCGTGGCGTGCAAGCTCCAGCTCCGCCTCCAGACTCTTGGTGTTGGCGTCGAGTTCTGTCTTGGTCCGGACCAGAGCCTTCCTCTCCGTCTGCAGAGCCGCCATCTTACCCAGCAGCTCATCCATCTCCCCCTGCCAGTGCCTCTTCTCCTCCTCCAGACGCCTGCAAACACACACACACACACACACACACACACACACACACACACACACACACACACACACACACATTAATACACACACACACATTAATACACACACACACACACACACACACACACACACACACACACACACACCAGGGCTTGCCAGTGCGACTGATCTGGTCGCATATGCGACTGGAATTTTGGCCGTGCGACTTGATTTGAAATTACAAACACCCTGAAACCCCTGATTTGAAATCAAAAACACCCTGAAACCCGCAATTTCAAATCAAGTCGCACGCGTGCGCCTGTAGAAATAGGCAAAAATTGCGGGTTTCAGGGTGTTTTTTCCCCCCACTAATTTTCCAAGAAGAACAGATTTTTACTTGACAACAATATTAATTTGGACTATCAACGTTAATGCGTTAATCTATATCATTGTAGACGGGCTTAATGCGATAAAATATTTTAACGCAGGTAACGCAACATGTTTACTTTCGGTTTGCGTTGACACGACAGGAAACGTGCCTGCAGTCATTTAGACAGGAGATAACGAAGCGGTAGTGAAAGATGGGGAGAGCTGAGCGGGAAGTTTCTAAGAGGCAAAATGACGGAACAATCGACCAAACTAAAGTTGTATGGAGCATTTGAAAGCTAATTTTAGCTAGAACAGAAGCAGCTCGTCTTTAGACCCACAACCACACACACACACACACATTAATACACGCACACAGGGGCGGCCATAGCACATTTGGCGCTCTAGGCGAGCTTCACTCCTGGTGCCCCCCAAATAATATTTTTTTTCCCCCACGAAAACGGACTTTCAAACGCTATTTTGAACAGCATTTCTTTCACCTAAACACAACAACGATCGCAAAGATGAACAAACATTAATTGAAGATCAAAATCACTGAGAAAATACAGGCCTGTGCTGAACTAGGCTTCGGCCACGCCCCCCTGTTCAACTGTTTATGGACACACACACACACACCTTCACGTACCCCTTCCGTTTTGGCTCATTTTACCCTATAGTAGTTTTATTTTTTTAATGTAAAAATATTGGTTGGGGATATAGAAGGGGGCGCAAAAAGAACTCTGCTGGTCGCAGTTTTCGGCGCCTATACCGCCTGTAGGAAAGGCCGCCCCTGCACACACACACACACAGACACACACACACACAAATACACATACACACATGCACACACATTAATTCACACAAGTTTTGATTCGTACTGAATGCAAATAATAAGGAGCTCACCGGCGTGCTATAAACTGTATTTATTAATACGGGAGTAACTTCAAGTGTGACCTAGCTGTGTCACGTATCATGCTGAACTTACACACTGAGGATGCGCAGGAAGAATGCAACATACAAATCGTGAAGCACCCTGATTGGCCAACAGGAACATATGTGAATATTACATCCTCCTACTTATAAAAGTATAAGCTTCCTAACAAGATATGTATATATGGTCAGTATGGGTGAGTAACTGAAACAGGATATTATTTACTAAAATAGAAGCTTCCAATTAACATAAGTGTCTAAAGTCAGTATAGGTGAGTAACTGAAACCGAATATTATTAACTAGATACATACTGTAGTGTTGTTCTTACAGTCAAGTAACTCAAATCTTCATTGGGCTTAAGATTTACATTTAAGTGAATTAACACCTATTTCAAGATATCAGGCATCACAAAATTACAAACTGAACTCATTATGAAAAGATGGCAATCTGAAACATACAAACACATTTTTTTTTTGTTGTTGTAAGGGCAGCGATCCGCCTACACCCTTTTACGTTGTATTACAAGTTCAGAACATCTCTGGGCTTGATTTCTCTGCCAGATCTTGTTGTGTGAAGGTTTGCATGAGGGACAATTTCATCTGCTACCTGTGAAGTAGTTAGTGTGCTGTTGTGTGGAGTCTGTGGTGTATTGTCCTCAGGACTTTTGTCAATGTATGTGTGGTGCATCTCATTGGTGGAAAGGAGGTGGCGTCTGTTTCTCCTGTATTCTGCTCCTTCTGCTGAACGTATGTGGTAGGAACGGTCAGTTTCAGCTGGTCTGATGACTACTGCAGGTTTCCACCGACCTTGCTCTTGGAAGCAAATGTGTTGACCTTCCTGCAGTGGCGGCAGAGGTCTCGCTGACCATTCGTAGTATCTTCTCTGTTGTTGTTGCTGGTGGTCTTGCCTAGCATGAACTTTTCTCTGACTGACGACCTTTGGCTGAAGCTGCTGGTGGGTATTGGGTAAGACTGAGCGCAACCGTCGACTCATAAGCAGCTGAGCAGGTGATCTGAAACTGTCAACAGGAGTGTTACGCTACTCAAGGAGACTAAGGTAGGGATCTCTTTTGTCACTTTTTGCCTTTTCCATCAGCAATTTTGCAATCTGCACAGATTTCTCTGCAAGGCCATTGCTTTGAGGATAATGCGGACTGGAAGTTATGTGGGTGAACTCCCATTTGTCAGCAAAGGCTTCAAATTCTCTGCATTTGTATTGAGGGCCATTATCTGATATAACAGTCTCAGGTATGCCGTGTCTGGCGAAGGCTGCTTTAAGCTTGTGAATAACAGCAGAGGCTTGCAGTTTGTCAAGTTCAAAATACCTGCTGTAATAGTCTGTTGTGATGATGTATTGTTCATTGTTACAGGTGAACAAATCCGTACCAACAGTCTGCCATGCTCAATCAGGGATCTTTTGGCTGATCATGGGTTCTTTGCTGTTGGATGGTCTGTGTTCAAGGCATGTGGAGCACTTTCCAACTGTTTCCTCAATGTGCTTGTTCATACCTGGCCAAAAGAGGATGTCTCTTGCTCTCTGCTTGCACTTTTCGATGCCCATGTGGCCAGTGTGTATTCGTGACAACATCTCAGCACGCAGTGAAGTTGGAATCACAAGTCTCTCACCCTTGAATATGATGTCATTCATCTGGGAGAGTTCGTCACGGTAGTTCCAGTAATCTGCGATGCTTTGTGGGCATAGTTTTCTTCTCCTCAGGCCATCCGTCTTTGATGGTTCTTTTAAGCTGCTGTAGCTGTGTGTCCTTGTCAGTCTCTACTCTGATTTCTTCCAGCTTTGCATGACTTGTAAGTTACTGTACAGCATGTGTACCTGCATGTCCATGCCCTCTCTGAGGCTCTCATCATGGTCAGACAGAGACTTCCTGGATAA
>NC_137916.1:2480000-2527500 GCF_963457725.1 Sprattus sprattus | reverse complement strand
ATTGGGGCTTAAAGAAACATACGGGACGAACGGCACAATGGAGGAATGTGTGAAGAAAATGTTGAGTGTCGGGCTGAGGGTTGACGCTGCAGGTGAATTTGAGATAGAGCGCGTGCACCGTGCAATGGCTCCTATACCCAACGACAACCAGCCACCTAGGCCTGTAGAGGTAAGATTCTTACGGCAAGCAGCAAGGGAGAAAGTTTTGAAAGCTGTCAGAGAAAGACGAGGACTTGAATGGGAAGGAATGAGACTCTCCGTGTTTCCGGATATGTCGAGGGAATTGGCTGAGAAGAGGAAAACTTTCACGGCCGCGAAGAAAACTCTGCAGCAGCTTAACCTGAGATACACACTGGCTCACCCGGCAACTTTGCGATTTACTTGGAAGGGGAAAAAACTGAGCTTCACGAGCGCCAAGGAGGCTGAAAAATTCATCAAAATGAACCGCGATGCAGATGGGTGAGCATTAACGTTCCGTTTCAAAGCAGAAGCATTGTAATATAAAGGGTGACATGGACAATGAGAAATAGACTAATTTAAAAGTGGACAATGTGTAACATACATTGGTGGGGGTTTGGGTTTGAACCTGTATTGCATGAGCGAAAAGCCAGAGAGAGATGGCTGGAGGTGCAATACCCCACGGACCAAATCGTCTGTTATTTTTCTTTCTTTTCTCTATTTTCTTTTGTATTAGTATGGCTGGAGAAAAGCCAGGGGCCCTAGTTAACTTTTTGTGGGGCTTGTTTAAGTTTAGCATTTTGTGCTTTTTCTTTTCTTTCTACAAAAGTGTTAAAGTTTACACCGCAGTTTTCAAGCGGGTTTGTATAGAGTTGTTTTTGGTGATGACAGACAAAACTAGCAGCGAGATGTTGAGACTATATGAAGCACTACAAATAGGCATGGCCAATTTTGATTTAAACAGAATTTCACAAGGCAATTTTTCTTTGATACTTAAAATATGACTAGGAACTATGTTACATGCATAAGCTGGAACATTAATGGATGCGGGAATCCTGCAAAAAGAGGGAAGGTACTAACTTATTTGAAGCATAACAAGACTGATATCGCTTTCATACAGGAATCACACTTTGTAAACGAAGAGGCAGTTAAACTGAAACGGGGTTGGGTCGGACATGTTTTTCATAGCTCTTTCTCTAGCAAACGGAACGGGGTTATTATATTGGTCAACAAAAACTTGAATTTTATTTTACTTAAGGAGGTTAAAGATGAAGAGGGCAGAATGGTATGCATACAGGCGCTGATAAATGGGATTACGATGACACTGTGCAACATTTACGCACCAAACAAGGGAGACCCTAATTTTTTCCATGAAGTAAATAAGACACTGGGTGAAATGGAGGGCCAGATAACACTTGCAGGAGACTTTAATCAAGATTCAGATCCCCTTTTGGACAGGAGCAAACTCAGTGGCCCAATAATGTCTAAGGACAGAGCTGCTATTCATATGATCAGCGAGGATATGGGATTGGTAGACATATGGCGCCTGATAAATCACAGTGACAGGGAATATACCTTTTATTCACACTGCCACCAATCCTATTCAAGGATTGATATGTTTTTGATATCAAACACTATAATAAAGCAAGTCGTTGATTGTAAAATTAACGCAATGGCTCTCTCTGATCATGCAGCAGTGGAGCTTAGCATTGACATAATGCTGACACTGAAAAAAAAGGTAGATGGAGAATGAACACGTCATTACTAAAGGATGAATCCTTCAGTCTGTCACTGAAGGACAACATTGTATCTTTTTTTGAAGTTAATGCTGGCAGTGCAAGCACACGAGCGATGGAATGGGAAGCATCTAAAGCATACATTAGGGGGAAAATTATAGCACATTCGTCTAAAAAGAAAAAAGAGGATATGAAGAGAATAAAGGAATTTGAATCTTGAATTAAAAATCAGGAAATAGAACTATCAAAGAAATTCTCAGATAAATTATATCAAGATACATGTAAGCTTAAGTTCTATTTCGTTTCTACTGACCGCCAGAGGCGGTGCTTTAAGCACTGGATGTCATTCACGTTTACGTGTAGTTTGAGTATTTGTATCAACAAAATCACCTGTGACCTGGGTGACGTATGCCTTCGCCCCTGTACTAAAGGCATGCTCCCCCAGGTCACGACCCTTAATTCTTCTAGCGTCAGGTGAGTAGGTGAGTATGTTCACTCCACAGGTGAGTGTAATCATGCTAATCGTTGGGAGTCTTGCAACCTTCGGGTAGAGCTGCGAATTCTCGCCCTCTTAAGACTACGATTAGCATCAAAAATCAACATTTGCAGTGGGCTACAGTACAGGTGTTTCTCGCCTCAAAACTGGTAGTTAAACCCACTCGCGGATAATCCGGGAAAACGGATAATCCGGAAAAAAGGTGAGTTGCCTCTATTTGTTTTACCGTGTGTAGTAGTCACGCTCTGGTAATGGTTTGAGGCAGTGGCCTATCGGAAGCGTGTTTCTCGTTTTACGAACCGATAGTTGAACCCACTTGTTAAGCGAATGCTAATACAGCCTATTATGCCGTTTATCGTGCTCACGCTGTATACTGCAGGAGCCTAATATAATGAGTAAAGAGGCATGGGAATCAGCAGTTTATAGGTGTTTCTCGCCTTACAACTGATAATTAAACCCACTTGTTGCACAAGTGAGTTCCTCCCATAATAGTTCCCTACTATTGTCTGTCACGATGAGATACGGCAGTCAGTATAGGTGTTCTCGCCTCACGACTGATAATTAAAACCACTTGTTAAGCGAGATGGAAACCCTCGGCCCCTTTCGGCTTCGTGTCACTGTCTGCAGGCTACAGGTGTTTCTCGCCTTATAGCTGATAATTAAAACTACTTGTTAAGCGAGCTGGAGCCCTTGCATAGTTTGGTTTGTACCGTTGTTGTTTTGACGATGCAAGCAGCGTTCTAGCCTACTTGCCCCTGTCGGCTTTGTGTCACGCTATCAGAAAGTGTTTCTCGCCTTATAGCTGATTGTGTCACGCTATAAGAAAGGTGTTTCTCGCCTTATAGCTGATAATTAAAACTACTTGTTAAGCGAGATGGAAATCCTTGCATAGTTGGTTTTGTACCGTTGTTATGATGAAGATGATTTACTCCTGTCGCTACCTACTGTTTGGGTAACTGTTAAAGCTACGTTCTACGCCCCGAAATGTCAGTTCTATGTTTGCGGAACTGTTAACTATGCTTTTAAAAGCGAGTGTGTCCGCTCTTAAACAGGACAGGATTTCTGATCCTGTCGGCTTGGTGTTAAACGTTTTAAGAGGCTACGTTTACCTACTGATGGATGACGGACGGGCCCGCAATTTCAGTTTTTTAATCCATCTATCTTGGTAGCTGGGAGGAGTGTGTCCACTCTTAAACAGGACAGGGTTTTTTCTCCTGTTGGCTTGTGTTAAACGCTATAGGCAGGCTGCGTTTACCTACGGACAAGTAACTGACGGGCTATGGCCGCAATTCAGTTCTAAACCATCTATATTGGTAACTGGTAATGGGCGGGTCCGCTCTTAAACAGGACAGGTTTTTACTCCTGTCGGCTTTGTGGTAAATGCTATAAGCAGGCTACGTCTAGGCTACCTACTGATTGGTGACTGAAGTGTAACGCCCACAATTTCAGCTCTAAAAGCATCTAATTTGGATAACTATTAACGAGTGTGTCCGCTCTTAAATGGAAGCCTACCTTACATAATGTAGGAGGAATCATTGCCACGATCAAGTTTAATTCGCGTGGTAAATATTGAGGCTTGGTCCATAATAAACTGCCTAGTTGAGGGGGTGATTGTTCTCCGCCCCGCAAACTTCAGTTGTTCAGCATTTATTATTTGGTTCAGATGACTGTAGAGTGGGTTCGCTCTAAAGCAGTATGCTACATGATTTACGCCAATCGGCTTTGTGTTTAACACTAAAAGCAGGCTACGTTTACCAACTGATCAGGGACTGAATGGGCTATGCCCGCAATTTCAGTTCTAAAGCATCCAAATTTGGTAATTGTTAACCGTTGAGGCCGCTTTTAAATAGAAGCCTACCTTACGTAACGTAAGAGGAATCATTGCCGCGATCAGGTGTAATGCGCTTGGTTAATATTGAGACTTGGTCCATAATAGACTGCAAACCTCAGTTGTTCAGCATTTATTATTTGGTTCAGATGGCTGTAGAGGAGTGGGTTCACACTTAAACAGTAACCTATCTGAACAGGGCCTGGTGTTGCTAAGGCTGCTGGAAAAATATCACTCATATACTGTATATATATATATATATATATATATATAAAGATAAATAAATACATCTATGTATAGATATTGCAACATGTTCATTACATGCGCTGTTGCCAGGCCCCTCTTGGGCCAGAGGACGAGCCAGAACCACCTCCGGCGCTAGGTCTCCTAAGCAATGCAAACGCCAGAGGCCTGATTCCCGGGAAGCCTCTGGTAGGGGCAAATGCAGGAAAGGGATCCGCTTGCCCAGAAGGTAGACACTTCGACTTGGAGGTAGGACTAGGAGTTCGCAGAAATAAAACGCTGCTTCTAAAGCTACAACAACCTGCTGCACAGCGTGCTAGTGCTTTCACTACAGCGGCTTTACAGTCTCCTTCGGAGTTGCTCCCTCTACAACGGTCACCAGCTTTGAGATCCTCAAGGAGGATATTCTCTCCACCAGGGCTTCAGAGAGGCCCCTATTACTCTCATCCCAGTTCCCTGGGTACGAGCGACACTACACTGAAGGGCTCCGAAAGAAGCCAAAACATCAGTTAGACCCACATTTAAGATGGCAATGACACGTCTAGGGTTGGATATTATACCCATACAGACCTCTCCTCAGAGTGCCTTTAAAAAAGGAATCTCCATCTTCTGCTTTTAATGTTCCGCCCTCGCCCCCATATATCGAGGAGCGGCAGAGATGCTGGGCAGATCCCAGACGGTTCTCTCATCTCCCAGGAGACTAGAGCCCTAGCCATAATGCAAGATGCGTCTGCCCAGGGCCTTGCTAGCATGCCCAATATTGAGCCAGCCGTTGCTGCCCGGGTGCTGACACCTGGTTAAGCAGGCCGGCCTGATAATCGCTGCCCCGGCCACAGTGCTGTTTGACAGACGTCTACACGGTGAAATCCTACTACGCAGCACCGCGTATTGCACGTCTTGGGTATTCAATGTCACACCTGGTACTAGCCCTGTCCCAGACATTGCAGACTTCTGGGGATGACTCCTCTGCAGAGGCGGAGTGACACCTCCCTGCAGGCGTTTGCCTACATGACCAGGGAGTGGGGTAGGCGGTGTCCTAGTTAACCCAGACCCAACGCCAGATACGGTTGGCCCAGTCTCCACTCTTGGAGCCGGGCAGGAGAGCCCTATTGTCTCTTCCTCCTGTCACTCCTGGACAGATGTTGGTCCTGTCGCGCAGTAAGCTCTGGAGTGCAGCCTACAGGTTACACAGTCCAGACAACAGTTGCCAGTCTGAGCCGTGAGGCTCCTGGCAGACAGAGGCCCCCTAGGGTTCGGACCCCGACCACCGAGGTGCCATGGGGTCAAAATGACCATAGTCATAGACCCAAGCAGGGCTCTGGCTCTACGTCAGGAGATCTGGGATCTCTTGAAGAAAGGCGCCATCAAGCCATTAGACAGACTGGCACAAAACGGTGGATTCTACTCCGCTTATTTTATCATGCCAAAGAAGGCTGACGGCCTTCGGCCTATACTAGACTTGAGACTGTTAAACACACATCTCAAGGTTAAGATTCCACATGCTGCGTGCAGCGGATGTGCTGCAAGGTACCAAGCAAGGAGATTGGTTTACATCATCGACCTAAAGGATGCATACTTCCACGTCCCTATCACACCTTGAAACAGACAGATTCTTTGTTTTGCATTCGAGGGCAGAGCTTGCCAGTTCTATGTGCTCCCTTTTCGGGATCTCGCTGGCACCACGTCTTCACCAGATGTGCGGCAGCGGCACTGTCCCTACTGCATCATCAGTCATTTCAGGAAAGGAGGGCTCTGGCCCTCAAGATCTTTTCTGAGACTGCTGAGTATGCTCATAGCGGCCACGTAGGTGTTCCCTTGTGCCTTCTGTCTTTGCAGCCTCTTTAAATTCGGCTGAACGATCTTGGCTTGCACCCCACTTATCACAGGCACAAGCCTGAGTGACTTCCAGTTGCCTTACAGAGCTATGGCTGTGTAGGAGAGAGACATAATCTCACCCAGGGGGTTCCCTTGGGGCCCATACCTTCTTACAGAGGAGCGGTGGACACCGATGCCTCTACGGCAGGGGGGAGCTGTATGACAATGCAGGACTTTCAGAGGTCTCTGGAGTCCTTGGCAGTAGGAACACCACATATATGTATTGGAGCTGCAGGTTGTCCTGCTGACGCTCAAACATTTTCTTCCAGTAGTGGTAGAAAAGCTGTCCTGGTAAGAGCAGAACACATGTCAGTGGTCTACCAGGTAAACCACCAGGGCAGCACAAGGCCAGACAATCCTTGATGCTACAGCGGTGGCTGTGGGCCTATCTACTCTTTCTGAGCCTGGGGGCAATGCATTTAACAGGCATTCAGAACACGGCTGTGGATGTGCTATCCCGGCAGCCCTGTAGCCTTCACCATGAAAGTATATGCAGCCACCATCTTAGCCATACACAGTAGCGCAGATGGTGTGACAGTCGGGTCCCATATGCTATATACATCAGACATCAATCCCAAGCCAGAAGAATTGACAGACTTTTTCTCTAATTTGACTGATTTACCTAGATTGGCACCTGAACAGGTTGAATTCTTAGACAATTCAATAACACAGGATGAAATCAGGAATGCTGTTTCATGCATGAGATCAGCGAAATCGCCTGGCGGGGATGGGATCCCTCTGGAGTACTATAAGCAGTATATAGATATCTTGGCACCAATATTGCAAGATATATTCAATGAAGCTTTTAAATTAGGTACCCTTCCCACGACATTTAATGAAGCCTTAATATCAGTGATACCTAAAAAGGACAGAGATACCACAAACCCCGCTAACTACCGGCCTCTAAGTCTGATCAATGTAGACGGCAAGATCCTTACTAAGATCTTGGCTACACGCCTGGAGAAGGCTATGCCGAACATTATACACACTGACCAAGTAGGATTCATGGGATGGAGAGAGAGAGAGGGAGATGAATGGAGAAAAACAATGGATGACAGATGGAAAGAGCCAGAAGACAGAGAGAGGGGGGGGGGGGGGGGGGGGATGGAGAGAGGGAGAGGGAGATGAATGGAGATGAAAAGAGAGAGATGATTGAATTCAGACTTCAGACACACCTCATTGCATCACACTGGACACACACACAAGTACTTGCAGACACACACACACACACACACACACACACACACACACACAAATACACACTTGCAGACACACACACACACACACACACACACAAGCACTAGCAAACACAGGTGACTGAGTGACTGACCTTCGCCACCTGTCTACATTTTCTATTTATTTGTTTAAAATGTCATTCTTTTGCCTCCAAATTCATCGCATTCCTCCTTTACTCATAACAGTGTGTGACTGTGTGTTTTATGGTGTGTGTGGAGTCTGAGCCTGTGTGTGTGTGTGTGTGTGTGTGGAGATCTCTGAGGGGGCGGAGCTTTGAAGTCACTGCAGTGCTAATGGAGATCTATAATGCAGCACAGAGCACACAGCTTACTAGTGGTATCAGAAACATCAGCACACACACACACACACACACACACACACGTCAGTATCTCACTCTCTCTCTCACACACACACACGTCAGTCTCTCAATTTCACACACACCAGTCAGTATCTCACTCTCTCTCACACACACACACACACACACACACACCAGTCAGTGTCATTCTCTGTCTCCCTCTCACACACACACACCAGTCATTATCTCACTCTCTCACTCACACACACACACACACACACACACACACACACACACACACACACACACACACACACACACACACACACACACACACACACACACAGACACAGAGCACAGAGCACAGAGATCAAGGCCATTTAATACATTCCACCCATGCCAGATTAACCCCAGTGTCTGCACTTTTTAAGAGTTATTTCCTCTTGGTGTATGTCCTGGAGGTGACTGGAAGGGCACAGTGTGGTGTGTGTGTGTGTATGTGTGTGTAAGGCAGTGTGTGTATGTGTGTGCGTGCGGTGTGTGTTCTGACCTCTTGTTTAGACAGCGGCCTGAACCGTGTCTGGTAGTGACTGAGCTCCACGTTGAGACGGTGCACGGTCATCTTGAGCGCGTCGTTCTCATCCACCAGCTCCTGTGCCTGCTGACGCAGACTCTGCAGCTCCACTGTCTCACCTACAGGGGGCGCCACCATCAGAACTGTTTTATCAGCCATCCTTATGGTGCCCTTACTGAGCCCAACCTCACTGCAATCACCCGTCATGCACAAACCCAACCTCACTGCAGTTAACCACACCCACACACACACACACACACACACACACACACACACACACACACACACACACACACACACACACACACATAACTGAACCTCATGCTAGTGCAAAATAATTCTACTGAAAAGAATTTTTACTCAGAATTCAGCTTTGGCAGTGGATGTTCTGCCCCCGTCCTCTGGGCCAAATGGAGAGAGCAGAGCTGGGAATGGCTACGCTACCATTAGCATTAACCCAAGCTTTAAAACTAGCACTGAAGCAATTTGGTGTATGCGACAATAAACACTTTGACTTTACAGCAACATAACTTTGCTCCAGTCGCTGGCTGAGCACGAAAGTGACAATGAATCTGTCGGCTCTAGTGCGTCTGAATGTTCGCTAGGTGATGGTGGGGTGTTACCGTTGCAGTATAAGGCGGAGGATATAAGTCGGTTTTTGAGCGATACAAAGGGGGAGCGCAATGTGGAGATTGAACACTTTTTTCCTGATCGGCAGCAACTCATTAACAACGTTTCTTTTTGAGAGATAACGTGTTCTCTGGCCCGGAGGCTGCGTGTTTGCGTAAAGTCCTGACCAAACTGAGAAAAAAAGTTAAGGAGCAGTCTATGTCTTCCTCGTAACCATGATCATGAATTTTTTTAGTCACAAATCCTCTGTGAGTGGGGGTGTGGCGATTTTGTTTGCCAGAGATTCTCTCCCACTCTCTGTTGATGTGAAGGAGATTGTGGAGGGGAGGCTGTTGTTGATCAAAGCAGTGTTTGAAAGTCAAACCATGTTTTTTTTTAAATGTTTATGCTCTAACAAATGGGGCTGACAGAGTTATGTTTTTTAGTAAAATTGATGAGGTGTTAAATGATATGTTTTTCCTTTTATGCGACTGTTTCCTGATGTACTCGAATGTGGTCATACTAGCCCTCTGCTAGCACTTGGGGAAGGTGATGAGATGCTTTTGGACATAGTCACGGGGAAGGTTATGTATAAGAACCTGGTGAAAGTGGCTAATAGGGCTAACCTGAAGGGTAGAAAGGACAATGTGTGGAGAGACAAGTTGGGGATTACTGATGAAATCAAGCCAGTATGGAGAGTTCTTTATAAGTCTCCACTGACAAAAAGGACGGGGGACCTTCAGTGGAGGATTTTGCATGGGGCCATTGCGGTGAATGCCATAGTGTCTGTGATGAACTCGGCATTACCGGATACCTGCCCTTTCTGTACGGAAAGAGAGACAATGTATCACTGTTTCCTGGAGTGCAACAGGCTTCGCTCCCTTTTTAGTTTGCTATGCCGTTTGCTCTTTTCTTTTGGAGTGGTGTTTACTAAACAAGGTTTTATTCTTGTTTTTTTTTTTTATAACCAGAGGCACAGAACAAAGTGTCATTGGCCAGGCCAAGCTTGCGACTTATTTGAGCCGGAAAAATAAGATTCAGCAGAACGGGGGGGATGAGGTGACTGCTGTGTTTAGGAACTTGGTTAAGTCCAGAATTACTGTTGATTTTCATTTTTACAAGCTAACGAGGGCAGTTGAGTCCTTTATGGATAGATGGTGCGTGGAGGGGGGTCTTTGTTCAGTAACGAATGAGGTTCTTTCTTTTGCTCCTTGCTTGAATGTCTGAGGTATTTTCTTAGGTGGTTTGATTAGTGATGTTTCTCAACTGGTTATCTCTGTGGTTATCCCCTTTTTTCTCTTTTCTTTAGGTTTTTTTCTGCGCATTGTTTTTATGTATTGGGTTGTATTTATGTTTCTCTAATAAATGTTTTTGTAAAAATTCTAAAAAATTCTCAATTTGAACAGTTGAATTGTGTTTTCTTTTTATTGTGCTTGCGTTGCTTTTTTTTACTTTTGTGTGGGTGTGTGTGTGTGTAAATAGGGGGTGGTGGTGGTAAAATTATCTGTCTGTGGTACTTTGTAACCGTTGTAAAATAAAAAAAATCTCTCACAGTGTGAGTGAAGTGAAGCGAAGGGCTTTGTTAGTCTGTATGCGGCATGCCGTTATGCAGTTTTATTCACACAGTTATGAGTCTCACCCTCATCCCTGATATCTATCTGGACACGGTCCACTCATTCACTCTCCTTCAGCTCTAGGTCTAGGAGCGTTACGTACACTAGTGAGGCTTGATCTCTCCCTCTCTCTCCCTCCCCCTCTCTACATCTCTCTCTCTCTCTCTCTCTCTCTCTCTCTCTCTCTCTCTCTCTCTCTCTCCGACCTGAGTGGACGTGCGTGTGTGAACTCCGTGAGTGAGTGTGAGTGAGCAAGTGCTACTTCTAACTTTTCTCCCTTTGTGTGTTGTTTATATGTGTTTAATCATTTAATTATTTTGGTGGCACTTTAGTTTTACAACTACTGGGGTTTTGGTTTAGCTGGGTGTTTGTAAATATCACTTCTTGTTTCCCTGTGGAGTCTGCGACCGGCTTGTTGCTGGGAGTATGGCGGCCGCGGGAAGCATGGATTTTGACAAACTAACTCGCCTACATGCTATCAAAGTTGAATGCACCGCAAGTGTGGAGAATGTTAGTTTGGCGGTTGGCATTTTAATTGGGCACGGTAACGTGAAGTCGGCTTCACGAATGAATAATGCGGTGGTGTTGTTTCTCAACACAATTGAGAACGCTAATGAGGTAATTGTGAGGGGTATAGTACTCAATGATTCCTACATGCCAGTCCTCCCACTCAGTACCCCCGCCAAGAAAGTTATAATTTCAAATGTACCCCCGTTCATCAAAGATGAGCTTATTGTTAAAGAGTTGCAACGCTATGGCAAGCTGGTTTCATCTGTTTGAAAAATCCCTCTGGGATGTAAATCGCCCCTACTTCGACATCTAGTGTCTTTTAGAAGGCAAGCATACATGGTCCTAAATAGTGGCATGGAGGAGATTGAGCTTGTGTTCAAATTAAGGGTGGACGGGTTCGATTATGTGGTGTATGCAACGTCAGACACTGCGTTGAAATGTTTCAGTTGCGGTGGAATAGGACACATCGGGCGTTTTTGTCCCGGTAAAAAGGGCAACACAAAGGTGGACACTCCAGCCAAAACCAATGTGGCTGAGTCCCCCATAGTTGTTTCCCCAGACACTGAGGTAGAACCCTCGGAGGATGGGACCGAGGGAAGCGGACTTGAGGGGGGTCTTCAGTCCGTAGTGGATCTGATTGTGCTTTGCCCCGAAGCCGTGGCCGGTGATTCGGTGCTGATTGAGCCAGCCGTGGCAGAGGTAGCTGCGGCTGGACCAGGTGAAACTGCTAATGAGAAGGGGCATTCAGTAAAGACACTGACAGTGCCTCAACCGTCAGTGAATGTGGCTCAGGCTGAGGCTATTGACATAGACCCAGTCTTTAAAGTACCGGCGAAGAGAAAGATAGACCCGGTGGAGGTTACCGGGTCTAAAGTGAAAAAAGACACACACACGAGTGGTAATCTGGATAGCGATTGCGAATCCATTGACTCAAACTGGTCCGAGTGTTCGCAGGGAGAGGCACAGCTCTCCAGCGAAGAAACGAAATATACTGCAGAGGCAATTAACAGTTTCCTACGCGACACGAAAGGGTTGCGGAAAGTGGAGGTGGAACTGTATTTTCCTGATTGCTCGCAGTTTGTTAACGATGTTGTCTGTTTCATGAGGGAGGGTGCATTTGAGGATAACGATGTTTTTCGTCTCCGGAAAATATTGAGCAAATTGAGGAAAAAGTTGCGTGATAAAACAACTAAGCCTACTTAGTTTATATGTATGTGTAAGGAAGGGTTTTGTATGACTTGTAATATTGTTTGCTCCTGTGTTGGAATAACTGAGCCTGGTTTCAATGTAGAGTGATTTTTGTTTCTGCCAACCAATGGCAAATATTTCTGTGAAAAAACTGTGTGCTCATTTGATGATGATTTTCATCTCTCTCTCTCTCTCTCTCTCTCTCTCTCTCTCTCTCTCTGTCTATTTGTGTATATATATGCTTTAGATTTGACCATTAGGTGGTCTATTTTTTGTGTGCCTTTGGCTGTTTTTCCCGGAGGTGCTTACCGGCGCGTGGTACCTCGGGGAACAATGGACTTTGAATATTTAACCCGGCGACATGGCGTTAAGATAGAGTCAAAGTTAAGCATTGAGGAGGTAAGTCTATTTTTTATTTTTGAGCTCAATCGATAAAGCCCACGAGGTCATTAAACATGGCATTATTATTGGGGGCGAATTTACGCCCGTTCTTCCTCTCAGTAGTCCTGCGAGGAAAATCACACTGTCTAATGTCCCTCCCTTTATTAAAGACGAGGTTATTGTACGCGAGTTAGCTTGCTTTGGAAAAGTAGTTTCCCCTATTAGGAAAATGTACCTGGGTTGCAAGTCATCCCTGGTTAAGCACATGGTGTCTTTTAGAAGACAGGTTTACATGGTCCTGAAAAATGGACAGGCTGACCTTGAACTTAGTTTCAAATTTAAAGTAGAGGGTTTTGACTATGTAGTGTTTGCTACGTCAACTTCGGTGATGAAGTGTTACAGGTGTGGGGGAATAGGGCACCTGGCGAGAGCCTGTCCGGAAAAAGGGGAGGAAACTGCGGGAACCCCTGCTGACTCTCCCGCTTCGGATCCACCTGCATCTGATTCCCTTTTGACTGACGTCCCTTTGGCTGGCCCTGTCGTGGCGGACCGCCTGGCGCCGCCGGCTGATGAGCCGGCCGCGGGTGGGTCTGTTGCGGCGGAGCCTGTCGTTACGGAACCTGTGGTGTTTGACCGGGCTGTGAAGGAGGCTGCTGTGACAGGTGGTGAGGTGGCTGAGCTCTTTTCCCTTGACTCAGTCAGAGACCTTTCTGGTCCTCGTGAGGAAAAGACTGGTATATCAATGTCGGGTGTGGTAGCAGCGATGGATACGGAGACACGTTTCAAAGTACCAGCTTTGAAGAGAAAATTGGTGGTACAGGCAGAGGTTAACAGTGATGGAAATAATGATGAGTCTGTGGGGTCTGACGGGTCTGAGTGTTCAGTGGGTAATTTGAACGCATCTGGAGAAAGTTCTCCAGTGTACTATAAAGCGACGGAGATCCGTTGCTTTCTGCGTAACACCAAAGGTGAAAAAAACGTTAACATTGTTGTTTTTTTTTTCCCAAAGCGGTCTCGGTTGATTAATGATATTGCCTGTCAAATAAGAGAGGGTGCCTTTGATGAGGAGGAGGTTGCACGCCTCATGTATTTAACTGCAAAAGGAGTGGTCAAATGAATGTTGTTAAATTCAGAATTAGTATTGATTTTCCTTTCTGTTGTGCTTGTGTTGTAGCCTGACGATGTCATACTCATAATTCTAGTCAGAATATGAGTCTGAGACCGAACCATTGGGCTGTGATTATGGGGCGTGTTTCAACGAACCAGGAAAGAAAAATTCCTCTTCGCTGAATTGGATACCTAGAACCAATCAGAGCAACGTAGTATTATTACCATCTGATAGATTAAACTTTTACCTGATCCCGTAGGAAGGACGGCAAAAACATCTTTTCAATCGACAAATGCCTTGATCGCGTTTCTCTGTTCCTCTTTCAAAATGAATGCGCTGTCAATATCTGTTGAGATATGCCTGCTCACGTTACTTAATTAGCACTCAAGGCTAGAAGCTACCATTTGTTTCAATGTTTTTTTGTCTACGCGTTAGCATAACCTTTCAATAATGGTCTAGAGAGCTTTAGTTAAGACAAACAATACTCTGCAACATTCGTGTTGCACATACACAACTAACCGAGTCAATGTAGACATTAAAAAGTCGTTTAGATAGCTTAATTCACATAAAATATTCCCCACTAAGCTCCCGAGAAGCGGCCATCTTGGTCGGAGATCGAATCTACCGGTTAATTCAACTCAAGCGTTGGTTGATCTGTCCATCAACGTATAAGGCCCGCCCTTACAATTTGATTGGTTTAGATTGCTTTCTCAACTTTTCTGAAACCTTTAATCCCTCCCAACTAGCTCGACTCCAGACTGAATCTCCCAGACCAAAAATGTTGTGGGCGGAGTTCAGGCTGGTATCCAGGCTACTTGTGTTGGTTTCTTTACTGTGGTGTGTGTATAGGTGGTGGTGAAAGGATCTGTCTGGTAACTTGTAACTGTTGTACAATAAAAAGTTTGTTCAAAATCAAAAAATCTCTCTCTCTCTCTGTATACTATGTTGCATGCAAGCGAGTCAAGTAAAGACACAAATGAATGAACTCTGACTCTGCATGGTCTTATTCTGGATTTATACTATCATTACCAAGATACAACAATTGGCGACGAGGACGACGAATACATGCGTGATTGTTGTTCCAACGGGACGTGTTTTGTAGCGCTGGAAATACTGAAAAAAACAAACAAACAAAAAAAAAACTTTTCGTGGATACCGTGAAGACTAGCGTGCGAGCAAGTTTTCAAATCGAGTCTACAAGAGGAGAGGAGAGACGAGACAGGAGCGGTAAAGGAAAGAATTATGAGTACCACAAAGTCAACAAAGGGGGAGGAAAGGCATCTATATCTCTCATCCCTAAACCAGGGAAAGACCACCTGCATATGGGAAATTATAGACCCTTGAGTATCTTAAATACTGACTATAAAATATTTGGTAAAGTCCTGGCACTGAGAATTGAAAAGGTCATCCCCTCCTTGATCCACGTTGACCAAACCGGGTTTATAAAAGGTCGCTACGCAGCCAACAATATGCGAAGGTTATTCCAGGTCATGCACTCTGCGGATACCTCACAACAACCAGCGATTGCTGTGTCATTAGACGCAATGAAGGCCTACGACTATTTGGGATGGGAATATCTATTTTATGTATTGCCTAAATATGGATTTGGTCCAATGATTATGAACTGGATAAGAGCATTATATTTTAAACCAACTGCCACAGTCAAAACGAATGGTATTAAGTCCAATCCTTTTGAGCTCCATCGGTCAACTCGCCAGGGATGCACTGTGAGCCCCCTTATTTTTATTCTGGCACTGGAACCATTAGCGTGTGCCATACGCGCCCAAAAGGACATATGTGGCATAACTATTGGCCACCACGAGTTTAAAACCAATCTTTTTGCGGATGACATCCTATTAACACTAACTAATCCACATCAATCAATTCCACAAGTATTAAAAACCATAGATAATTTTGGTAAATTGTCTGGATATAAAGTAAACTATTCTAAAAGTGAAGCTATTCCTCTTAACAATTATACTTTTCAATCACACCTTGGCTCCGCCCCCTTTAGCTGGAAACCAGGAGGAATGAAATACTTGGGAATCAGGATACAAGCCCCTATTGATAAAGTGGTTGAACTAAATACCTCAGCGATACTTAAGTCTATGAGAGATGACACCAAGAGATGGACTGTGTTACCTTTATCTCTCTGGGCCAGAGCGGAAATTATTAAAATGAATCTTTTACCAAGACTGACTTTTATAATCTCGTCCATCCCACTCAAGTTCCCCACTAACTGGTTTAAGGAGGTTAATAAAATATTGCATGGATTCCTATGGAATTACAAAAAGCCCAGGATTAGCCAGAAAAAAACACGGTTTAGGGGTGGAATAGCGTTACCTGACATCTACCAGTACTATATTACATTTAATTCACGTTATCCTTTGCAGTGGGCCTATAATACAGAGAGAAAAACTGGAAGCTGGGACTGGTTGGAAGAAAAGATAATCTCAGAACATAATAAAGAGATGACACTAGATAAACTATGGTATAACCCAAAGACTTGAATGAATAACCCAATAATCAAGTTTTCATGTGAAATTGTGAGAGTATTACAAAAATGCTTATCATTTACTGGTCATTCACTACTGTCTTGCCCACTGTGGCAAAACTGTTTGTTTGAAGCTGGTGGTGCAACACTTAAAGATAAACAGTGGCAACAGCATGGTTTAAAACAGGTGGGACAAATAATACGGAATGGAAAAATAGTAACTTTTAATTATTTGAAAGCAGAATTTGGGTTGACAGATGTACATTTTCTAACTTATAATAGACTTTATTCCATAGCAAAAGCATTATTGTCAAAGGGTATACAACTGGGAACACACAATGATCTGGAGAACAAATTAATTTTAGCCATAAAAGGAAAGGGCACTGTGTCTTTCATATATAAGCTACTGTCCTCAGTGAAACCATGTGTAAATATACCTATAAAAAGTAAATGGGAACGTGACCTGGGAATGCCCATCTCCGAGTCACAATGGAATGCAGCACTTAGAAAGAGCACCACAAGTTCAAAATGTGTTAGATACAAATTGATCCAGCTAAAAATAATCCATAGAGCCTACATGACTCCAGAAACAGTGAATAAAATAGACCCTTCTGTGTCAAATAAGTGCTGGCATGGTTGTGGCTCGGTGGGGACACTGGCACATATGTTGTGGAATTGTCCTGCTGTTAAGCAATTTTGGCAGGACATTGTTAATATCTTGAACTTAATGTTTAATATATGGATTACCCCTTGCCCAATTGTGTGCCTGCTTGGAAATGGGATAGAAGGATTACAAGCAAGGAAAACACAACATGTACTGTCTCTAGCATTCCTAGTGGCAAAGCGGACTATTCTCTTGAATTGGAAAGAACGCAAGAACAACTGCTTTAACATGGACCACTGGAAAAATGAGTTTATGGACATACTTGCCATGGAGCAGGCTGCCCTAATTCTGGACCCAACGGAGAGGCCTGGTGACACTCAGGGCCCTTTGGACTTTGTGAGGACTCAAATGATATAAAACCCCAAGTAAGAACACTGCAGCCCCCCCCCCCCCCTCCTTTTGTTTTTGTGTCTGTGAAAGTATGTGTCTGTGTATAAAAGTAAAACATTGAAATAAAAAATTAAAAAAATAAATTAAAAAAAAACAAAGGGGAAGGAAAAGTTATCGAAAATAAACTAAGGAATTGTGAAGATACGTGACTGTAAAAGCAATGGCGGGGATAATCGGAAGCATTGGGGCATTTGATGAACTGATTGAACCGTGGAATGCGTACACTGAGCGTTTTGGATACTTTGTAGATGCCAATAGCATTGAAGATGACAAGGTAGTCCCCACGTTCCTTAGTGTGATGGGAGCTACAACATTCAATCTGTTGCAAACTTTGATACAGCCGGCGAAACCCGGTGACAAAATGTATGATGTGATTGTGCAAACTTTAGCAGGCCACTTCTCTCAACAACCGTTGATCATAGCGGAACGTTTCCGTTTCCATAAGAGAAATCAAGAGGAGGGGGAGTCCGTGAATATGTTTGTGGCTACCTTGAAAAGGCTAGCAGAGCATTGTGAATTTACTGACCAAAGCGAAGCAATAAGAGATAGACTGGTTTCTCAGGAGCGAAGCCACACAGAAAAGATTGCTTACGGAAAAGGCATTGACACTGGACAGGGCAGTGGAAATAAGTGTCTCCATGGAGATGGAAGCTAAAGAGGCACATCAGTTAAGCTCCAGTACCACACTGCATAAGATATCAAATGTAACAAATAAAATTATACCCTAGAAAGTACTGTACAAGAATTCAAGCTGCTCTCCTCTGCAAGGGTGAATTGGGGGGAAAGCAAAGCTCTCAAGTTAGGAGAGTGGAGTGGGAGGCTCCCAGTTCTACCGGGGGGCCTGTCTTGGAAAAAGTGGGGTTTGAAGTACCTTGGGGTTTTCTTGGGCGATGACACTACTGTTCAAAAGAACTGGGAAGGGGTTTTGGACGAGGTTAAAGGACGTCTGTAGAAATGGAAGTGGCTACTCCCCCAGTTGTCTTACAGGGGATGCACGCTCATCAGCGGTGTGTTGAACCTTAAGTCAGTCTCATTGAAAGCATCCAATGGTGAAAGTTGCATTGGGTCCCCCAGCAGTTCTCTTTCTTTCAAAGGAGGATGGCGGACAAGGACTTATAAACCTGGCCAGCAGAAGAGACACCTACCGGCTTCAGGTTATACAGAAGCTGTTGACCGGACCAAGTGATCTGGCGTGGAGACCGCTAGCCCATAGCATCCTACGTGGAGTCGGTGGTATGGGTCTGGACAGTGCTATTTTCCAAATGCACAATAAGAAACTTGTTTGTGGGGGACTACCAGCATTTTACACAAGCCTGTTTAAGGTCTGGGGACTGTTTACTTATAGATGGTGTAATGCACTATCCTCCCTGCATTGGCTTCTGGAAGAGCCCATTTTGTTTGGGGCTCGACTGGACGTGTCTGGGGTGGACGTACCTGGTCTTACTGATTTGCTCCGCACCCAAAAAGCCTTACAATTGCGCCACATTGTTAACATGGCGGGTGGTGATCTAAAAAATTCACAAGCAGTGGCTTCTTTCTTGGGGATAAAGTCCATGAGGTATGTGGAAAGATTTCTTTCCAAACTTGCTGGGATTCTCAACCCCCAGGAGAGAAGGATTCTGGAAGACTATGCCAAAGGCAGTTCTTTCTGTGATAACAATGATGTGCTACCAAGCATCGAAATCTCACCTTCTCTGCTTGTAACAAGCCACGCAAATCCCCTGCTAGACTTTGAAGAGCTAGAAATGTGTGATTTGTGTTCTGTTACAGGGAAGGTTTTGAATAGAAACCTAGTTAAGGTGCTAAACAAGAACTGCTTGAAGGGCAGAATGGACACAGTGTGGAGAGTGAGACTTGGTATTGAAGTAAAAATCAAACCAGTGTGGAGAACTACAGTGTTTCCCCTACCATTGTATAAGGTGGGCGCCCCGCCCCCCCAACGCCCCCCCCCGCCCCCCCTGGAAGGTCAAGTTAACTTTGCTCAATTTAATTTTCTATCAAGCGCCAGATCACAACGGAAGTCAGTTAAGGATACCTTTCCTATAGAACAGGGGCCGTATTCACAAAGCCTTTTATCTTACCACTAGGAGTGCTCCTAACTCGCGCTAAAACCTTTACGTAGGAGTAATTTCTTAAAAGTGATTCACAACGGCTCTGAGACCTACTCATACTAAGGATAATACCAACTCCTAAGCTTAAGATAAAAACTCCGTTGCTATGGATGACGTCGCTTTTCATGCACGAGTTTAGAAGGGGTGAGGGCGGTGATTGGTTGTTGACAGGCTCTCTCATTAAAAACTCATTCGTGACGTCTCTCTAACAATCCCACTATATCGACTGAAAATAAGAGAATAACCTAGGCTTCAAATTAAGTCATATTAAATAGTTATGGACAGTGCAGTTAGCAGAATGCACACGCATGATGACAAGTTTGTGCATCCAACGGGAATGACACTTTGCACGTTTGCAAATATAAAGCGATCAATATAAAATATGGCAATTGCATGTAATCAAGGCAGTAATAATTAAAGCACCCAGCAAACTGTAAGGCTATTATATTTCCAGCCCTTGACCACTTCAAATATCAGCACATGCGGCCCTTTAAGCCCTCCAATCTTAATTGATCAAAGCGAAACGAACGTGAAACGTATAGCCTAAGCGAAAGCCTACTGGTCCCAGGACCAATAGCCACTGTCACCCCAGCGGCATCCAGCTGGTAAGTTCTCAAAAACCTGCTGCAGACCGCTCTCCGTTGAAATGCACAAGTCATCGGTACATCCAACTGTTGGATGATGTGGGGTCTACAGTGCGTTGATAGTTTGATGAATTAAACGGCTGAATGATGATTCCCAGTGTCGTCATTTGCGTTTTCCGCGAAGCCAAATAGACTATCTTTATGTTTCCAAACATTTCACTTCGGGACACATCGTTGTTTAAAGGCGTCATTGCATCCCGCGCTAATTCTACGACAATATTAATACCTTCACGGTTTAAGCAATGTCTTTTATCAATTCCAAGTCGCAGCCAGTTCCAAGTTTTATCAAGTTTTATCAATTCCAAGTTGCAGCCATCTTACGATTTTTTGTGAATAGGTCTTAGTGACTTAGGAGTAGGGTTGGGTACCGAGAACCGGTACCAATACGGCACCGGTTCCATACAACCGATACCTACCGGACCGAAATGCAACGCAGATTTCGGTGCTTCCTTTCGGTGCCTGAGCAGATTTTTTAAAAAAAAAATTTATTTAAATTTTTATAATTTAACAAAACTAGCGATAGCTAACGAGATGTAACGTTAGTGGCGTAGATCTTTCTGAGTACGATCTGTATACTTTTTTGTGTTGCTAACAGATTTCGTGGGGCACATATAAAACTGCTCCATCTCCCAATGTAGACTCTCGCCTGTGTCGCTCACGCTGCATTCCGTATGGGACTAGTGGAAACGAGATTTGTGTTGAGTAGTTGCCATGGTAATGGGTTGATTTGCGTGTGGTTTCGGTTTCAAGATAAGTGTGGTTGTTCTAAGCAGAAGTTGGATACGCTTTATTAAACGGAGAGCTACCGTCTCATGCAAAGATAGTCCTTCTCAATGTGAGTTCTTAAGAGAGCACTCGGACGCTACAATAACATTGCAACAGTCTGACAGCGAAGAGCAGGCAGCCTTGCACAGAGCAAGCACACACAGAGCTAGCCATCAATATAACGGAGAAAATGTCGAAAGGTAAACGATCAAAAGTGTGGCTGTATTTCGCACAAAAAGATTCAAACAACGCGACGTGCAGCATATGCAACAACAAAATTGCGTTATGGGGGAGAGAACTCAAGAGGCTCTGAAGCGAAACTCTTAAAGGGGCAGTACACATTCACGAAACCAGTGGGTTTAAATAAATGCAAACTAATTAATATTTTTTTTACTCTGAAGGCAAACATGCTCATATTTCTGCAAAAGTATTACTGAAGTGTGAAGTGTGTGTACAGAGTGTGTTATGTATTTATTTATATTTATTTAAGTATACTGTAAACAGTTGTTATAAGTTAATATATTGTTCATAGTTGAAGTTAAAAGGTTTGAAGCCAAGTGTTTTGTATTTATTTTTATTTATAGTATACCTTAAACAGTTAATATATTGTTAAATTTGAAGAAAACTATTTGCCTTGGCAATAAATAAGCCTAATGTCTTTAATTAAAAAAAAAAAAAAAGTATCGGTTCTGGCACCGTTTAGGCACCGGTATCGTTTTAAAAGTATCGGTTATGTACCGGTATCGGAAAAAACCCAAACGATACCCATCCCTACTTAGGAGTCCTCATGAGGAGTTTTAAGCTGTCCTAGACTTAGGTGCTACTTTTAGGGATAAAATATTTTGTGAATTGCTCTTAGTAAAAAAAAATAGGAGTCCTACATTTAAGACTGACACGCCCATTATTTTTAGGAGTTTCTCCTAAATTCCCCACTTATGAGCTACTTTTAGCCCTAAGATTCTTTGTGAATACGGCCCCAGGTCTATAGCTTGTTATTTCATTAAACACAATAAATAGCTTTGTGTTATTTATCTTATTTGCACGACGGCATGTCATTTTTGTCACTAGATGATCGCGCGTTTACAATTGTCCTCTGCTCTCTGTATCGTGCAAGGCGGAGTTCTGCCCCGATGCGCACACGTTACTTTCTGTTTGAAGATAAGATAGCAGTTAGTAGTTGCCGGCCATCTAAAATGCATATTTTGCACGCAATATATTGGGAAATACAGACAAAAAGCTGTCCGATTTGAATGGGGTATTTATTCATGTATATTTTGTCATCACTCGATCTTGAGAGATGTCTTCAAATAGCGTTAATGTTCCAAACATGAAACATTCTAATGTGTGCACCCAGTCTCAGAGAGTGACTAGCCAGAGTAGCAGTAGCTACTGAAAAAATGCCATGGATCCAGCAAAGCGTAAAGCTAAACGAAAGTATGAATATGAACACCGGGCGTTCTTCCCTGAATGGGAGGAATTATATGCGGAGCGAAATGGAAAACCCCTTTGTTTAATATGCAGACGTCACGGTCGCATTTTAAATCCTTGAACTTGAAGCACCGTCTCTCCACACACAATGCTTACATAGCCCAGGAGTTCCTAAAAGTACAGAGTTGGGCAAGCACAAGGTACATTCTTTGATACATCAGTCAGAGAAACAGACTCGGCTTTTTGGGAAATTTACGAAGTACTCTGAAACGGTCACGTTGGCATCGTATCAGGTGTCATGGAATATTGCTCGATCAAAAAAGTCACATAGTGAGGGAGAGTTTGAAAATTGAACAGAGGATATCTGACATTAACTACAATGAGCACCTTTAGACCATTATAGTCTTCAATATGTTTTTTTTTTGTGCCGTATTTTAAATCTACATTTGTTAATTTCTCTGCCTAAAACCCACTAGAGGACACTATTTAAAAGGTTATTTAAAAAAAATCTTATGGGAGAGCATGCCCCCAGACCCCCCTAGTTTTGCTGGGTCACAGGAAAAATAATAGATTTTATGTAGGGGCTTATCCCCCCCAAAAGTGGGAAGCTCCCGCGAAATCAGGAATTTTAGGGCGAAAAACTCCCCCCCCCCCCCAAAGCGGTGAACCTAGGGGAAACACTGAACTATCTACAAAGCTCCATTTAATAAAAGAACGGGCGACCTACAATGGAGGATCCTACATGGGGCCATTGCAGTTAATGCCCTAACAACTTCAAAGAATTCTGCAATACGTGACAGGTGTCCATTCTGCCTGGAACGAGAGACAATTTTTCACTGTTTCTTGGAATGTTTCAGACTTGGTGCTTTGTTTGGCATGTTAAGTGTTTTTTTCTTTTGGGACAGTGTTCACCAAGCAGGGCATCATCCTTGGGTTCACATACAATAGGATGGAGAGGTCAAAATGTAAACTCATACATTTTACAATTGGGCAAGCTAAGCTTGCAGTGTGCGTGAGCAGGAAGAACATGGTTCAATTCCAGTTTTCAAGAATTTAATGAAGTCCAGGATTTTGATTGATTTTCATTTTTATAAGTTGATGAGTGCAATTGAGGTCTTTGAGTATCTGTGGTCTTATCAGGGTGCTCTGTGTTCTGTGCTCAATGATGAGTTATTATTTGCACCGGTGTTCGAATAATTGAGCATTTTGATTAATTTGTGGGATATGATGTACAATGTATGAGAGGGGTCTGATTGGGGTACCTAATATAGTTTTTTCTAATAAATCAAATATCTCGCTCTCGCTCTTGCTCTCTCTCTCTCTCTCTTTCTTTCTCTCTCTCTCTCTCTCTCTCTTTCTCACTTCATCTTCAAGCACTATTTACAAAACCTCTGAATCCTCTTGCAAAATGAAACTTTCGCCTCAAAACAGTTTTACCTGTGCTCAAAATCAAACACTGCTCTCAAATCATAAACAAAGTGATCAAAATGATAAACACTTTCAAGCAGTCAGTAAACACTACACCAAAAAATAGAAAACACATTGTTCAAAACATATAGTTCTCAGGGAGAAGTTAAACATTTTATATCTCAAAACAAATTGTATCAGAAATTACTACTCTGCTTTGCTCTAATTTGTGTTGGTTCTTTCTCCTTCTTGTACCCCTATAGCACTGTACCCTGCATCTCACTACTCACAACTCACTCCTGTTCTTTGTTGATATGAACCTGCAACCAGTCAAAATCTATTGAGCAGCCAGTGCTGTTACTGTACCAAATAGAAAGCACAATGTTCAGGGCCATACAACTTGTTTATATTGTACATTATAGGCCTACTACAGTACACACTACTACAGTAAAAGGGACACAAATCAAAGGGGTCAACGTGGTGTTCACTTGTCCTCGTTCTCTCACATTGTTTCTTCTATCCATTCTCAGACTTTCTCCTTCCCACCTTCAACCTGTTTGCTCTCTAAACTGGCTTATATTGGTTGTGTCACATCATTTGATACAAGTTAAATCAATTTTGAGTGGTTGTGTTTAATCAGTGACATTTGTTCGCTATTTGTATTTGATTGTTGCCACTTGTGTTTACCAGTATGGATGACATGTGCATTGGAATGCAGAATGTGTTTTGAGACTGAGAATGTGCTAAGAGTTTGCCGAAAAGTCTAAGTGAGATCTGCAAATTGTGTTTTACCCTGTGAAATAATTTAAGGTATTGACAACAGACTGCCCAATTAGCTACTTGAGTTCAGGCAACTGAGAACTTTGTTCAGCCAATGTGTTTTAGTGTTTTAGCAATCGTAAAAAACTGTAACATTAGATGGGAGACCGGGATGAAAATGTGAGAGCGACATACAAGGGAGATTTTAAGGTTGGCCTACAATTGATGACACAATTGCATAATAGGCCCTTTCTCTTTATTTTTGGAACTTGGAAAGGATTGACACCATTGCACTATTTCTGAACTGATGTTTTTTGTTATTGATTAAGTTTTCGAACTTATCGTTAAGTCAATATATTCGACAATATTTTGCGTGGCCTCCCATTATATGGAGCGATGAGGGACAGGTGGGGCTTTAAAGGCCCCCTTGTTCAAAGTGGGGAATGACAGAAAAGTTTGAGAACCAATTTCAGGCATTCTGACCCATCAAAGCAGTAAGATTATTTATAAGGGGCGGGCTGTTTATTTCCATTGTACAGAAATTAGAACTTCACATCACTTAGTAACGAGACAGAACTTTGTTTAAACAAATAGAATTCTTATGGTCTGGGTGTTGGGCTGTACTGTCCCACTCCCGCTTCATTACTTTCAGTGTGATCCCGCCTCAGGGCTAGGGCTGATCTCTGATTGGTCATCCGTGTAAGGCCTGGTCTCTGATTGGCCATCTGTGTCTATACTGTTCTCTGATTGATCGCCTGATTAGTTGCCCTGTGTATGTTCTACTCTTTGACCGGCCATCTGCGTGAGGTCTGGTCTCTGATTGGTCACCTGTGTGTTGTTTGCTCTGTGGTAGGTCACCTGCGAGTGGGCTGTTGTCCCTGAGGGTGGAGCTGAGCTCTCTCTCCAGGGCGAGTATGCGCTGCTGGCTGTCCTGCAGGAGGTGGCTCTGCTCCTCGCACCTCCCCTTCAGGGCCTGCTTCTCCCCCCCCAGGCCCCGCAGCTGCTCTCTCAGGGCCTGGACCAGCTCCTTCTGCAGCTCCAGCGCCTCCCTGTAGGCCTGCCCAGCCTCAGAGCCTTCCACAGCACAACACATAGCACAGCAACAGCACAGGGACACCACAACACACAGCACACACAGCACAGCACCGCAAGGGAGACAGCACAGCACAGCACACACAGCACAGCAACACACACAGAACATCAACACACACAACACACAGAAACACACCACATCACAGGTAAACCGACAGGTAAAGCACAGACAGGTACAGCACAGAGGTAAAGGCCACAAAGCAGAGGAGAGGAAAGGAAGATAAGACATCAGATCAGATGGGAATCACACCAAGACACAATTACACAGTCCTGCATGTACCTGCCCTCTTCTGCCCCTGAGCCTACCAGCAGCTGCCCTCTTCTGCCCCTGAGCCTACCAGCATCTGCCCTCTTCTGCCCCTGAGCCTACCAGCATCTGCCCTCTTCTGCCCTCTTCTGCCCCTGAGCCTACCAGCACCTGCCCTCTTCTGCCCTCTTCTGCCCCTGAGCCTACCAGCAGCTGCCCTCTTCTGCCCCTGAGCCTACCAGCAGCTGCCCTCTTCTGCCCCTGAGCCTACCAGCATCTGCCCTCTTCTGCCCCTGAGCCTACCAGCATCTGCCCTCTTCTGCCCCTGAGCCTACCAGCAGCTGCCCTCTTCTGCCCCTGAGCCTACCAGCACCAGTCCTCTTCTGCCCCTGAGCCTACCAGCAGCTGCCCTCTTCTGCCCCTGAGCCTACCAGCAGCTGCCCTCTTCTGCCCCTGAGCCTACCAGCAGCTGCCCTCTTCTGCCCCTGAGCCTACCAGCAGCTGCCCTCTTCTGCCCCTGAGCCTACCAGCAGCTGCCCTCTTCTGCCCCTGAGCCTACCAGCAGCTGCCCTCTTCTGCCCCTGAGCCTACCAGCAGCTGCCCTCTTCTGCCCCTGAGCCTACCAGCAGCTGCCCTCTTCTGCCCCTGAGCCTACCAGCAGCTGCCCTCTTCTGCCCCTGAGCCTACCAGCAGCTGCCCTCTTCTGCCCCAGCTAGTCATGTTGCTCACACCTGCACCCTGGCAACGCTGGGGAATCTCAAGGCCCACCTTCTCCGGATGAGGGCTGGATAACCCAGCACAGCTATCCTCTATTCCCCTGTTACGTGTGCTTGGCGGAGGGAGAGAGAGAGAGAGAGAGAGAGAGAGAGAGAGAGAGAGAGAGAGAGAGAGGCATGCCGCACACTCTCGGCTGGAGAGAAAGAAACGTTCAGGTCATCAAATTTTGAAGCTGAGTGCAAGGCGAATCCTGACTGTGAGATCCCATTTAAATGCATGAGGGCTGTATTTATGGGGGTAACAGTCCCCAGTCACACATAGGGCTAAAAATAACCCCCCTGCTGCAGGATTACTGCCCTCTAATGCCCCCAGCCAGGGTCTCAGCGGGACACCGCCCTCAGAGGAGGGAAGGCCTGAGGCATGCCTGGCCTCATGTGACAAGAGGAGAGGAGGAGAGGAGAGGAGTGGAGGAGAGAGAGGAGAGGAGTGGATGAGAGAGGAGAGAGGAGGAGAGGAGTGGGTGAGAGTGGAGGAGATGAGTGGAGTGGATGAGAGAGGAGGAGAGGAGTGGAGTGGAGGAGAGAGGAGGAGAGGAGAGGAGTGGAGTGGAGGAGAGAGGAGGAGAGGAGTGAAGTGGAGGAGAGAGGGGGAAAGATCTGCAGTGCAGAGTAGAAGCTCTTGCAGGAGAGAGAGAGAGAGAGAGAGAGAGAGAGAGAGAGAGAGAGAGCACAAAAGATCCTGAGAGGTATGTCGTGTTGTCATGAGTTGCTCTTGGAGTTCTCACCTGTCCTTGCCGTATCTGGGCTCCTCTTCTGCTGTTGCTGTTTCCTGCTCGTCTCCATCACTTCAGCAGGGGCATCACGGCGACCTGTTACCACGACAACACACACACACATTCTCAACTCCACGGCAACATCATCAGCTAATCACCACTGTATGGATACCCCATACTTCCAGTCTATTACCAAACAATGTAATACCACACACACACACATACACACACACACACATACACACAGACACACACAGACACTCACACAATATCCTGTTATTTACCCCAGTCAGTAGGGGTGATCTGAGTAGTCTTATAGTATGTAGGCAGCACACACACACACACACACAAACACAGAGGCTGTTCACACTTGTTATTAATGTTCGTCTTGGGTGATTTCATCACAAGTGGACATACATATCTAAGTGCGTCAGTTCACACCTGGCATTAGAATGCGTCTCCACATGCATCTCCAGTGACCTCACTTCCCCACTCCATATGCAAATGAACACACACACACACCCACTAACGCAAAGTTATCTCCCTTCTGTTTTTTCTAGTGCAAACCATGATGACATCAGTGGGCATGTCATTCTCCAGTTTGGAGAAAAAAGCAAAAGCTTGCAGGTTATCAATGTGATCAGGTAATCAATCAATGAAATCCACCATCTTGCTACTACTGTTTACTTCCATTGTGCATTGTTCAATGCCCGGTAAACACAGACTGGTTCTGTAAGGTTCTGTTCAAAACTAGTGGAAACACGGACTGGTTCTCTACATTTCAAATAATCCTGAACTGAGCTGATTGAAAAGGCTGTTCCCTGTTGGTTGACAAGCGGTAAGGTTTATTGTACTGTAAGGCTATCTTGTTATTGGTGTTGAAGCGGTAAGGTTTCTTGTACTCTATCTTGTTATTGGTGTTGATACTGAATTGCGTTTGAATTGAGTCAATAGACGAAAACTAGGCACTAAGACTAGTCGTAACACAAGAGCGCCACACGAATACCCACACACACAGACACACACACACACACACACACACACACACACACACACACACACACACACACACACACACACACACACACACAGGAGGCCCTCAGAAGAACTGTAGCTTATGTGTGTGTACAGAGGCTATATAACTGAGTCACCCTGAGGAAACTGGTACACCACACAGCTCCCAGTCAGCAGCAGCAGGGTAAGTAAGGGTGCACACACACACACACACACACGCAGGGTAAGTGAGGGTGCAAGGGAGATGCAAGAGTCTAATCCAGCCTCTTTTATTAATGCCAGGGGTAGAAATAGAGGCAGTGGCATGAATAAAAGAGAGTGTGTGCTTGTGTGCAGTCCATCACACTGACAGGAACACAGTGTGTGTGTGTGTGTGTGTGTGTGTGGGTGTGTGTGTGTGTGTGTGTGTGTGTGTGTTGTGCAGTCCATCGCGCCGTCAGGAACACGGTTTGTGTGTGTGTGTGTGTGTGTGTGTGTGTGCAGTCCATCGCACTGCCAAGAACACGGTGAGGGTGATTGTGTGAGCAGCATCTCTCCCTCTGCAGAGATGCCAAGTCTACCCCTCAGAACGCCCAACCCCCCACTAAGTGTCTCAAAGCCACAAGAGGTCTGACGGAAGACTACCACTGACTCTTCTTTATCATTTAGCATGATGGCTCAGACTGTGTGTTTACCTGGAGAAGCAATGACTCTGGAAGGGGAGCTCCTTCAGTCTTTAGCAAATGTGTCTAGTGTGTGTGTGTGTGTGTGTGTTTACTTGTGTGTGTGTGTATACTGTTACCTGGAGAGGGCATGACCTTAGAAGAGCCCTGTGACTGTTTGCTGGTGTGTCGGCTGGCGTGTGCGCTGGTGTGTGTGTGTGCGCTGGTGTGTGTTGATGAAGGTGTTCTCCTCTGTTGGGGTGAAGAACGTCTGGCCTGAGATGGAGTAGACAGACAAGGGTGTGCCGATCTCTGCTTAGAGAGAGAGAGAGAGGACAAAGGGAGAGAGGAGGGAGGGAGAGAGAGAGAGAGAGAGAGAGAGAGGGAGGGAGATGTAGAGAGGGGGAGGGAGAGAGAGAGAGAGAGATGTAGAGAGGGGGAGAGAGAGAGAGAGAGAGAGAGAGAGAGATGTAGAGAGGGGGAGGGAGAGAGAGAGAGAGATCAAGCCTCACTAGTGTACGTACCGCTCCTAGACCTAGAGCTGAAGGAGAGTGAATGAGTGGACCGTGTCCAGATAGATATCAGGGATGAGTGTGAGACTCATAACTGTGTGAATAAAACTGCATAACGGCATACCGCATACAGACTAACAAAGCCCTTCGCTTCACTTCACTCACACTGTCACACACACACCCACACACTTGAGATGAAGCACTGGTCAAATTTGTGGCCAGATGTAAAGATGCCTTTGAACCTCCATGAAACACGTGTGAGATGATATCTGGGAACAGCCTGGTATCTCTGTGGGGGAAGACACTGTGCTGTGCATTACAACCAGCAGGCTGCACATACGTGAGTGAGAGTGTGTGTGTGTGTGTGTGTGTGTGCGTTTGTGTGTGTGTGCGTGCGTGTGTGTGAAAATATACAGCCTGCAGGTATGTGCTAGTTTGCTTGTATACAAAATGTGTGTGTGTCTAGGTGTGTCTGCGTATGCAAGATTCTGCAAAGTCTGAGACCGTAGCAAAGTGTAGCAATGTAGCATATCTCATCTTCTCCACACACACGTGCACACACAGACACACACACACACACACACACACACAGACACACACAAATGAAAAACTGGAGGAAGTTTTACCTTCTCTGTAGGCTCCTCTTCAATCTCTTCTGTAAATAAACAGGGTGTGTAAATAAACAGGGTGTGTACATAAACAGGATGTGTAAATAAACAGGATGTGTAAATAAACAGGGTGTGTAAATAAACAGGGTGTGTAAATAAACAGGGTGTGTAAATAAACAGGGTGTGTACATAAACAGGATGTGTAAATAAACAGGATGTGTAAATAAACAGGGTGTGTAAATAAACAGAGTGTGTAAATAAACAGAGTGTGTAAATAAACAGGATGTGTAAATAAACAGAGTGTGTAAATAAACAGGATGTGTAAATAAACAGGATGTGTAAATAAACAGAGTGTGTAAATAAACAGGATGTGTAAATAAACAGAGTGTGTAATCAGCTGGCTGGATGAGTAACAGCAGAAAGAGTAACAGTGGAGTATTACAAACTGACAGTTTCACACACACAGTTTCAGGTTAGTCTTACTGGTTAGGGGAGGGGCAGTTAGGGGCAGTTAGGGTGGCAGTGCATATGCTGAGGGGTGGTGACCTTTCTGTATGGGGAGGCTGTGCCTAACCCTAACTGAGCTGACAGTTAGGTGCTGTAAAGGCATGTGTGTGTGTGTGTGTGTGTGTGTGTGTGTGTGTGTGTGTGTGTGTGTGTGTGTGTGTGTGTACCTTCTGTGTGCAGGGGTGAGACGATGTCAAAGGTGCTGTCCTCTGTCAGTTCATCTCCATCGGAGTAGGAGGCCCTCTGGAGTACAGACAACACAACAACCGCACACACACACACTCACACACACACACACACACACACACACACACACACACACACACACACACACACACACACACACGCACACAGCCATTAAGAGAGGTAGGACTGCAGTAAATTATGACAGGTACGCATCTTTTTCCTTCCTTCATTAATTATTATTAGTGTGCTTGCCCGAAGGGAAGCACAGTATTGTTATCGTCAAGTTTTCTTTATTAGTGTGCTTGCCCGAAGGGAAGCACAGTATTGTTATCGTCAAGTTTTCTTTATTTATTTATTTATTCTCCCCGTTTTTCTTGCAGCTAACTACTCCTCGCCCGATTGAGCTAGAGACGCCATTCAAACACCAAAACGTCCGGCCCGATCCGGTGCAGGTTGCTATGACTTTTCGTGGCGGTACTCCTTGCCACTCCTTTTTTATTCCTCTTTTTTCATCACCTTTTTCCCCCATAGACTTGCATGGCAGAGCGCTCTGCCATTATGACATCATAATAGGGTCATTAAACTGGCTTGCAGCTGTGCTTCACTGACACCTGCGCCAAATTCAATGAACCTCGTCTCTCAGTCCCTCTCAATTCAACTTTGAAAAAGAATAAGAGTAACTACAGTTTCTAACCTAGCTACCGTATTTCCACTTCGTTAAGGTGAGTTGAATGGCAGCATTTTCAGTGTACTGACTGAAATTTGAATGGAAACTGATAGTGTTAGCCGTAGCAGCTAACGTCTCCCATCCATGGGAGTATCCAGTGGCAGTTTCAGCTAGCCGTAACAGGGGATACTTTTCCTTAATTCAAGTTGTGAAGTAAACCTTTGAAGTAATTCATGAATTTAGTTGTGTGGATATAGTGGGTTAAGGCTTGTATTCCTACTACAGTAACGTTAGCTATCCTAGCTGTGTTAAGCAGCTGTAATATCTGAGTACGGGGCTAAACGTAAGCTACCTAAACCTATACGTTGTAGATATGCAAAAGTAGCTTATACTGAAAGAATGGTTACCTTGTTAGCTCACCAGTTTATTTTGTTGCTAATGTGGTTGGAGAGGACTGATAGCGTGAGTTAACATTAACCCGTGTCCTGGGAGTAATGATTCATGAGAGACCTTGAACCATTAGGTTACCTGAAAAACGTTTGAGGATGTACCTGGACACAGTTTAGCTATTGTACTGTGCTCAGTTTTCGAAAACTAGACTGAAACTAAGAAGGATAACTATGACTAAATGTGACTAAAACTAATATGCATTTTTGTCTTAAGACTGAATCTAAAATAGCTGCCAAAATGAACACTGATAGGGGACCCCTTAATCTGCAATTCATGGTTGCTAGCTCTAATCAGATGTACTAACTAGGCTTATAAGAGAAGACTAACTTTTTATGCCAACGAACACACTAAACCCTTTCACAATAAACAAGCAAACATGAGAGAAAAACAGAGCAAGCACACTCTCGCAGTTCGTTCACGAAACGCATTCTAGTTATTATTATTAGTGTGCTTGCCCGAAGGGAAGCACAGTATTGTTATCGTCAAGTTTTCTTTATTTATTCTCCCCGTTTTTCTTGCAGCTAACTACTCCTCGCCCGATTGAGCTAGAGACGCCATTCAAACACCAAAACGTCCGGCCCGATCCGGTGCAGGTTGCTATGACTTTTCGTGGCGGTACTCCTTGCCACTCCTTTTTTATTCCTCTTTTTTCATCACCTTTTTCCCCCATAGACTTGCATGGCAGAGCGCTCTGCCATTATGACATCATAATAGGGTCATTAAACTGGCTTGCAGTTGTGCTTCACTGACACCTGCGCCAAATTCAAGGAACCTCGTCTCTCAAGTGTCGTTTACATGGAGCCTAGTTTGTCAATCTGATACGGATAGCTAATACAGATAGCCCTATCATACA
Organism: Sprattus sprattus; assembly: GCF_963457725.1. Classification (NCBI taxonomy): domain Eukaryota; kingdom Metazoa; phylum Chordata; class Actinopteri; order Clupeiformes; family Clupeidae; genus Sprattus; species Sprattus sprattus. Next base: position 2,494,922 of record NC_137916.1, on the reverse strand, counting down.
TACGAACACTCTCTATCCGCACCTTGTTTCTGCAACGATCGCAGTCCGGGGTAGAAAGTGAGTAGATTTGAATCGGTACGGGGGCTGGTGTTCGTCTGCACGGTTTCACGCAACCTGATGACGTCACTGCCCCACGTGATCTTTTCCGCCATCTCCAACCAGTATATAAATAACTTGTTCTCCCTCAAAATCTCACTCATGGTGGGCCTCGAATTCACTAACATTAACCCAGTCTTCTGATTTTTGATTAGCCCCCTATCTTGGTCTAATTCTTCTTATTCAGACGTAACATAACTTTCATGACCACAAATATAAATTGGCCAGCGATTTAATTTGCTTTTTTATTCATAAATGTATGTAAAATGCTCGGAGCAATGCATCGTGGGAAATGGGATGACAGACATGTCATGTTACTGTTCCAAACTCTTTATTATCAATAGAAAAAAGAATTCATTTTCGCATATCCTTTAGTCTGACCACTGATTTTATTAACCATCATAATGTAATGTTGTTAATTGGAGCTTGAATGTCTTGTGTAATTTGTTTATCCGTTTGCTGCTTCCTTTACCTTGTGCTTTTGAGTCTCTTCTTCTAGGTTTTTCACGTTTTTTCAGTTGTGTAAATAAAGCGCTAAAGCGCCACCCACAGGCGTGAGGTATGTACTACAGTCGGTTCACCGCAATCTGCTGCCTCCGTGTTTACGCAAATCTCTCGTTGCCAGCCTCCGTATGTACGAAATTAAAAGATTCGATTGGTGTGAAAAGTAAATCCGATTCGGAGGCCCTAGACTTCGTGTGCATTGCACCTCAGTCCCTCTCAATTCAACTTTGAAAAAGAATAAGAGTAACTACAGTTTCTAACCTAGCTACCGTATTTCCACTTCGTTAAGGTGAGTTGAATGGCAGCATTTTCAGTGTACTGACTGAAATTTTAATGGAAACTGATAGTTTTAGCCGTAGCAGCTAACGTCTCCCATCCATGGGAGTATCCACTGGCAGTTTCAGCTAGCCGTAACAGGGGATACTTTTCCTTAATTCAAGTTGTGAAGTAAACCTTTGAAGTAATTCATGAATTTAGTTGTGTGGATATAGTGGGTTAAGGCTTGTATTCCTACTACGGTAACGTTAGCTATCCTAGCTGTGTTAAGCAGCTGTAATATCTGAGTACGGGGCAAAACGTAAGCTACCTAGACCTATACGTTGTAGATATGCAAAAGTAGCTTATACTGAAAGAATGGTTACCTTGTTAGCTCACCAGTTTATTTTGTTGCTAATGTGGTTGGAGAGGACCGATAGCGTGAGTTAACATTAACCCGTGTACTGGGAGTAATGATTCATGAGAGACCTTGAACCATTAGGTTACCTGAAAAACGTTTGAGGATGTACCTGGACACAGTTTAGCTATTGTAGTGTGCTCAGTTTTCGAAAACTAGACTGAAACTAAGAAGGATAACTATGACTAAATGTGACTAAAACTAATATGCATTTTTGTCTTAAGACTGAATCTAAAATAGCTGCCAAAATGAACACTGATAGGGGACCCCTTAATCTGCAATTCATGGTTGCTAGCTCTAATCAGATGTACTAACTAGGCTTATAAGAGAAGACTAACTTTTTATGCCAACGAACACACTAGACCCTTTCACAATAAACAAGCAAACATGAGAGAAAAACAGAGCAAGCACACTCTCGCAGTTCGTTCACGAAACGCATTCTAGTTATTATTATTATTATTATTATTATTAATTCATTCATTCATTTATTCGTTCATGTATTCATTCATTCTTTCATTCGTTCATGTATTCATTCATTCTTTCATTCGTTCATGTATTCATTCATTCATTTATTCGTTCATGTATTCATTCATTCTTTCATTGGTTCATTCCCTTTGTCCACTGTGCTGCAGGTTAGGGGAAATGATTTGGATGGTTGTCCAACAGGTGTAGGAGGCTGCCATGGAATGCCAGTGTCTCTCTCAGAAACCATGGAAACGAGCACCAGAACGTGAGGGAACAGCTCCACCATGAGGAAGAAACGGAACTAGCTGGGAATATCAGCTCCACCATCAGGAAGAGACGGTAACTGGGAATATCAGCTCCACCATGAGGAAGAGACGGGACTAGCTGGGAATATCAGCTCCACCATCAGGAAGAGACGGGACTAGCTGGCAATATCAGCTCCACCATCAGGAAGAGACGGGACTAGCTGGCAATATCAGCTCCACCATGAGGAAGAGACGGTAACTGGGAATATCAGCTCCACCATGAGGAAGAGACGGTAACTGGGAATATCAGGAGTTCTGGGGGACCCGATGGTTTTGGGGGTCAGAGGGCAGCTAAATGCACAATTCTGGACATTCTGGCCACCAGGTAAATAAAATAACTCAAAATAAAGTGAAATGTACTGGAATAAGAGGAAGCAACATTGGCCACTGCTAAACAGCAGGATGGTGGGCTCTAGCATGAAAGCTAACAACAAACATCTTTAGAGTCAGAAAGAAAAACATTTATATTGTGCATAAAGTAAAGAAAAAATAAGTTGGTATAATAGTGATAACACAAGTGCGTATGTGGGTGTGAGAGTGTGTGTTATTGGATCACACAAGTGTGGACGTTTGTGTGTGTGAGTGTGTGAGTGTGTCTCCTACCAGCTTAAGCGGAACAGCGTAGATTGCGTCTTGAGCCGGGCTCCTCACAGGGTTCTCCACGGACTGGTACACGTGGCCTTCCTCCGACAGCACCTCCTCCTCTAGGCCTTCGTCCTCCTCATCATCATCGTCATCATCATCCTCATCCTCGTCCTCATCACCAGAGTGCCCAGGGGAGGGGCAGCGAGGTCTGGAACCCACGGGGTCCGACCAGCGGTCTCTGCACAGGGAGAGAGGAGACGCTTCAGCTACACACACACACACACACACACACACACACGCACACGCACAGGGGACCGCTCACACAACTGACAGTCCTCTGCCTTGAAAACAAGACACTTACTGCTGAGAGAGACAGAGAGAGAGAAAGAAAGAGAAAAAAAGAGAGAGAAAAAGAGAGAGAAAGATAGAGGGAAAGAAAGAGAGAGAAAGAAAGAGAGAGAAAGAGAGAGAGAGAACAAGAGAGAGAGTAAGGGAGAGAGAGATAGAAAGAGAGAGAAAGGTAGAGATAGATAGAAAGGGAGAGAGAGAGAGTGAGATGCTTCAGCTTGATCTACAGGGAGTTCTCAAACACACAGACAGATGGTAAAAGCAGGGATTAAGGCATGTCAATACTGCTATACCTCACCCCAGCCAAACAAGGCTGAATAAGAATGACTGATTTACAGCATTAGGCACATATCTGAAGTGGCTCATTAGCACCCTCTAGAGCAGGGGTATCCAATTAAAATTCTAAGGGGTCCAGTTTCAAGAATTTTCCTCAAGCTTGGGTCCGGGGGTCTATCACACATTTTTTATGACCGTTGATTTCACTGATATAGGACTGCATGTGTTTTATGTACCAACAGTCAAGGTGTGCATTATGATTAAGGGGCATTTTTAGCCAATATAAGTATAGGCGCTAGTAGTATCTGTTTGGTCAACAACTGACTATCAGATCAAATGAAGGTCTACATTTCAATAATATTTCAACAGTGTTTAACCCATATAAATAACATTTAACATAGTGTCCAGCATATTCCCTAGCAAAGTTTCAGCTAGCACTCATGCATTCGTTTGCTCGTTGTTGGGCAGTGAATGAACTAGTCAGGATGATGGTAGATCGGGCATACTGGGCTTTAAGATAATGTATTTTCTGTGCTCGCAGTTCGGACTTGAGAGGGTTATTTTGATCAAATTATTTGTGCTTCATATCGTAGTGGCGTTTCATGTTGACGAGTGCCACCGTCTCAGAGCATATCAGGCACACAGGCATACAGCTGCGCGCAGGCAGAATGAACATGTACACGTCTGTCCACTCCTCTTTTAAAGCCCGGGCCTCGCTGTCTACCTTTCTCTTCTTAGAGCTGCCATATTTTTCTTCAACTGCGAACTGCAATGAATCTTTCCCTATCAACTCTCACGCACTATTTTCCTCAGTCAATTTGTCTGCAGCTCGTGCGTGCAGCCGTGCACCAGTCCCACAGCTCGCAGCTTTAAAATCGAGCCCGTGCAGCGCTGCGTAGAGTAGGCTATCATCTGATTGGCTACTGGCATTATAAAGTTTAAACAAAAGCATAGCCTACCATAAAGTTATGGTCAATTTAATGTATTTAAGGGGTTTGAAAAAGTCACCCAAACATCAGTTGTTAAAACCGCTTTGTCAAATTATTTTAGAAAACTTTTTTTTTTTTTTTTTGCAATTGTGTCTCGGTCCGGAGACAACGTCAGTTGGGTCCGGACCCGGACCGCGGTCCGCCTATTGCCGACCCCTGCTCTAGAGGATGAAGTCCCAGGTGCAATCAAGCCATTGGTGGGGCACAAATACGACAGTAGTTTATCTCTCTGGACCTGCTGCTGGTTGCTAGGTTACCTTGAGTAGAGTGCGGTGCTGGCAAAGGGCTGAAAGTCGCGCTGGTGTTCTGAGCGTGAGCAGTCGGTTTCAGAGAGCGAGCGTGTCCGGGCGGGGGGGATGGCCACCGTGCGCCCCATCAGAGATGACGACAAGATGGCCGCCGCGAGAGCCGACCTGCGAAAGGAAGCAAAAACTCAGAAATAACTTAGAACCAGCTGGACATCAGGAAGTTCTACTGACAATAACACTGAGTGTGGGTGGGTTGTGTAGAGTGTGTTGCGGTTGTGTTGAGTGTGTTGCAGGTGTGCTGAGTGTATTGTGGGTGTGTTATGGGTGCGTTGAGTGTGTGTTAAGGGTGATGTGAGTATGTTGTGACTGTGTTGAGTGTGTTGTGAGTGTGTTGAGAGTGTGATGAGGGGTTTTGTGGGTGTTGACGGTGTGATGTGTTGTAAGTGTGGTTTGGGTGGGTGGGGTTTAGGGGTACCTGGGTCTCTCTGGGGAGGGGCTCAGGCTGCGGGGGGGAGGGGTGCGGGGCACAGCAGGTCTGGGGGCGATGGTGGCAGCGGGGATCAGACCATGAGCTATGTGCTTCTACACAGAGACCCCAAAACACAGTTAGAGATGCAGAATACATATGTACGCAGAGAACCCAACACACAGTTACTAAAACAGAATACATATCTACACAAAGACCCCAAAACACAGTTAAGAGATGCAGAATACATAACTACACAGAGACCCCAAAACACAGTTACTAATACATATCTACACAGAGACCCCAAAACACAGTTAATAACACATAATACATATCTACACAGAGACCCTAAAACACAGTTAGCAATGCAGAATACATATCTACACCGAGACCCCAAAACACAGTTAAGAGATGCAGAATACATATCTACACAGAGACCCCAAAACACAGTTAGAAATTCAGAATACATATCTACACAGAGACCCCAAAACACAGTTAAGAGATGCAGAATACATAACTACACAGAGACCCCAAAACACAGTTACTAATACATATCTACACAGAGACCCCAAAACACAGTTAATAACACATAATACATATCTACACAGAGACCCTAAAACACAGTTAGCGATGCAGAATACATATCTTCACATAGACCACAAAACACAGTTACTAACACAGAATACATGTGCTTCTACGCAGAGATCACAGAATACCATTCTATACAAACCCCACAGATAACCTGGTTGTAGGCAACTATGCCTGATCTGGCCAATAGTCACCAGCTGAGGTTCGGAACTGGAGCATTTGGGCCTAACCGAATAATAAGCACTAGGGTGTATGGAGTTTAGGGGGTGATGTCCAGCACACCACACGGAGGTCAAGGGGTACACAAAGTGTAGGGTTTGAGTTTGGGATGTGATGTCAGACTTCAGCTAAGGTAAATGCTCCATTGTAGCTGGCTGAGAGGTACCAGGGCAGATGACGTGCGCAGACCTTAACTGCATTTCTATAACCACAGCTACACGTTGAGCCTTTGTATTTGAATTGGCTCATGTGAACAGGACACTAACTGTACTGATGATGTAACTTAAACAAATAAACCAAGGAAAGTCAGCTCAGTGTCCTTCTCGAAGACATCAAACCTAAAGATAGTTTGCCATTCAAGTTACGTTAGCTAGCTTACTTTGTGAGGTTACTAGTTTGAGTCAGCGTTTACTTACGGAGCTAGCCAACACTGAACCTCTGTAAGTTAACTTATGTAGTAATTAACTACTCTAAGTTCGATACTGCTAACAAGTCTATTGATAACTAACGATAGCGAATTAGTTAGCTATCCAGCGCTAGTAAAGTTTAACACTTCATCCAGACTGCAAACTGATCAGATAGACGCTGAAGCCACTTAAACAAACAGGTGAGCAGAATTGTGAAGGTGATGACAACTTACAAATGCGTTTCTTTCGCTCCTCCTAAAGCTAAAATTGAATTTCGACATCTTCACAAAATGTAACCTAGCTTCACGCTAGCCTATTTCCTCGTTTCTTTTCCAAACGGCTTGGATGCGCGCGGTCAACTTAGTATGTCACTTTGGCCCCGGGTCCTTAAATGGATAAACTAGTTAAATTATTCCCATGCAATTACACATAAAACATAACTATACATGTATTTCCCCTTGTGCAGCAACTGTCAGTTGCGAGAAGGGCACCATACGCCTACAACAACCAAAAGGACGCTTTAAACGGCATATCGCCTCGAAGCAACAGGTAACCCTATTGGTTGACTTCAAAGTGTGTAGCCACTGAGAACACATTTTTAATCCTCTTAGCAACGCCATCACGTTTCAAGCTCCCATTGCAGTTGGCTTGGGTCTTATGTTGTCATATGTTGTCATATCAAATGTTGTCTCAATGCCTTTCTCACTATGGGTGCATAATTATAATCTCTAGAAGGTTTCCTCAATAAAAAATACAAAGATATAGAGGAAAACCTCGGTAGCCTACCAGCTGCTGCACAGGACTACTAAAAAAGCTTTGGTAATAAGGTTGGAAAACTTTAAATGGACACTGTTTGTTTCTTCTTCTTCTTGGGAATTGTTTCCGGGGACAGTCCCCGTTTTTGGTGGCCTGTCCCCGGCTGGAGCTGTCCCCGGGAATGTCCCCGGTTTTCACAGACAGACCCGGGATACAATTTTAAAAAGAAAGAAAGAAAACAATGACCAAACGTTTAGTTGCGTAGCCTACACGCCACGGGCTCAACCATGCCAGCCAGCAGCCAGGGCAGCAAGCTTTAGCTTGTGGCTCAAAGATCTAGAATGCCCGTCTTTTTAGTGATTTGATTGGTGGAATATGCAGCACTGTATATATTTATATTATATACGTTTTCAAATAGCCCTGTGCCAGGCTGTCAGATGTCTATTTTATCAATATAACATTACACTAAAAATCGGAAGACAATTTTTTAGTTTATCAAGTTTAGTAAAACTGCTGATGTTATGGCAGTGGGTTGCGTTCAAGATGAGGAAGCAAAAACAGTCTCACCAGTTCAATTTTAAGCAGGGGGTTTAATGTGCTAAAATATGAGTCATGTGCATAGGCTACATAGATTTTCATGTGGCCTAGAATAAGGGTAGTCCTACATTACCTAAAAACTAAAACTAGAAAAACGTATGTTCTTGTGGTGGTCTCTTAAAAGACACTAATGAAATGTGTTTTTCCCACATTAACTTCATATAGTCTTTATTAACAAAGATGTCAACTGCTAGTGTGCCACAGAACTTGTTATTATTCAGATCTTCCTCCCTCACCTTGACATTGCTTGGATTTTTTTTATTTTTTTCTACTGAAATTGTATTTTGAGTATTTTTTGTTTGTTTGTTTCTTAAATCACTTTTGGTATAGTAATACCTAAAAAAAACTATTCCAAAGATCCTGGAGTCTATGGGCCTGATCTGTATGTTCATCGTTACAGCTGTTTTTTACACAGAATATAGGAATACACTGCCTTTAGTTGCCTCAATGGCCTTAACATTTTCCATGCTGGAAAAACATACACCTGACACCCATCTGTGCAGACCAGTCACTTATCAGCCAATCACAGAGGTTTGGCCTACTGCAAGGAAGCTTGACGTCAACTAAGTTCTTATCACTGAAATTGGTTCTAATTATCTGGCTAAAGGTTGTTACCTTTACTAGCCTACTATTAATTTCAGCCACTTTGTGATTAGTTTAAATACTCTTTGTTTGACACCTCCCTTGCGATTTACAAGAACAAGGGTAAGATAAACTGCTTTATGAATAAGGGCCCAGTCAGTGTCCCCGTTTTTCGCTTACAAAGACAAAAACATTACATGTTTTGGAGGTGTTACTGATCTGAACTGAAATTGTCCCCGGATTTTGTCTCAGAAATCTGGTCACCTTATATTAGAGGTGTGAGAGTCTCTCTCTCTCAATAAAAGTCTAATGTTAAAGTCAGTAGCAGAGATAATGGCGATGGTAAAATCACTCTCACTGAGTCCTAAACAATAAGGCCACACATCTAATCGTCACCATTATTGAATTGTTATTTTGACCAATTTAATTTTAAATTAAAATCCAAACTGATCTAACGTGTTGCAATAGTGCCCTGTAAACCCTGTCATGAATGTAGCTTTCGAGTTTGGAAAGTCAATCCGCTAACCGTCACCAGAGGACGCTTAAGCCCCGTGTGAAGCAGCATCGGGTCTGATGCGGCCGAGGCATGCGGTAGCCTACATGCTGCCGACAGATGAGAACGGAACTCGAAGGCCCGAGGGCCGTCATTACGCTGCGGTGGGGAGTAGCAGAAGACTCGCCAGTTTTCCTGGCACGATATATGGGCCTAAGGCAAGGCAAGGCAAGGCAAGGCAAATGTCATTCCCCCTCTAATGAGTTAGAGTTATCACCTCCTCTGCATACAGAAGAGTTTCCTTTAAGTAGAGGAAGGGAGAATGGCTGGCCGTTCTAAAATTACATAAATGCTTACACATGACCCAGAAAGTGTGTTTATGGATAAGCAAGTCGCACCTATCCTGAAAGATTCAGATCTGCTGTACTGTAGACATACGTACAGGGCCTTGCCTTAAGTTCCGATTCGGGCCAGCTCCAGGCCAGGTCCGGCTCAGTGTAGGAAGCTTTCTCTTCACCATCCTAACACCTCCAAAAATGAGATTTTATTGGCATTCTTTTCTGTAAGTTTTCTATGCCTGTGTTCTACGTATGTCAGGTTTTTTCAGCGTCTGTAGAAGCCTTCATGTAGCTACCTGTGCTTATCACATAAAGAGCTGTACAGATGCAGTGTGTTAGCAGGACAGGGCCTTATATTTAGCAGTGCTGAATGAGTAATGGGGAGCGCACACACACACACACATACATTCATTCCACAGGAGTTTTGGCCTGTGTGTGTTCTGATCGGTGGTAATACTTCTCTTCCGCAGGAGGGTTGAGTGAGTGTTGTGTGTGTGTTGAGTGAGTGTTGTGTGTAAGTTGTGTGAGTGTTATGTGTGGGTTGTGTGAGTGTTAAATGAGTGTTGAATGAGTGTTGTGTGAATGTTAAATGAGTTTTGTGTGTGTGTGATTGTTGTGTGAGTGTTGCTCAGCGTTGGAGCTTCTCTTCTAGAGGGGTTTTTGGTGCGCTCTCTGAGGCAGGTTTGGGGTGGAACAGATGTGTATGTTTGGGGCTGGGCAGATGTGCGTGTTTGCCGTGGTGATGGCTGCAGTATACTGTATAAAGTCAGGCCGTGAAGGGTGTGTGTGTGTGTGTGTGTGTGTGTGTGAGGTGTGTATGTGTGTTGTGTGTCCGTGAAGGCAGAGACTCACAGAGCAGTGTGTTACTTACCGTTAGTAGACATGAACACTGCAGCCATGCAGACGTCTGGAGAACTACTTCAACTGTAGTGAAGACGTGTGTGTATTTCCTCAGATCTTTCCACTAGCACACACACACACTATCGTTACTTCTCTCACACATTCTCATGCATCAGCAGATTGGGCAGGAGGAGAGAACCGGAGTACTGTTTCAATGCACACCAACTCTCTGTGTGTGTGTGTGTGTGTGTGTGTGTGTGTGTGTGTGTGTGTGTGTGTGTGTGTGTTGTGTGAGAGAGAGAGAGAAATAAAGACAAAAGAGAGGAGAGAGAAAAGAGAGGACAGACAGTGAGTGAGAGAGAGAAGATAGAGAAAAGAGAGGAGAGGGAAAGGGAGAGAAATGGAGAGCAAAGGAAGCAGGGTTTTTAACTCAAATAGACATGGACTGCACATGTAACCAGGAACACACACACGCACACACATTTAACCACTCCATTGGATTATTAGATTCATAACTCAACACAGGGCCCCACCACTGTCCCACTTAACCTACAAACCTTTGCAGTACATACACAAACACACAAACACACACACACACACAACCACACTTACACATTTACAAACTTACACACACAGAGAGGGTAACGCATACCTGTATATAGCTCTCTCAAACACAAGCACACATTCCAAAATACACACACATTTCCCCCTCAGACACACATAAACCAAATATATTACATTTCTTTGTCTCAAACACACACACACACAGAAAACCACACTGACATCAGTGCTGGCAATCAGACGCCTGTTCTCTGCTAGTCCTGCCAAGCCGCAGCACCACAACGCTCAGCAGAGAAGTCTGGGCCCAATTTAAAGACCATCGGCCCACCACATCATGCGCAAGAACCTGGTTCCCACGGTAACGGCCGGTACCCTGAGGAGAGAATGAGCTATCCTCCGTCCCATGCCCCCGCTGACCTAAAAGGGGGGCGGGGGGGCTTGGGCAGACATGCTCAGACATGTTTAATACTGCTCATAGGGTCGACACAAGACATGCTATCCCAGTTTAATACTGTTCATAGGGTGACACAAGACATGCTATTACAGTTTAATACTGTTCATAGGGTGACACAAGACATGCTATCCCAGTTTAATACTGTTCATAGGCTGACACGAGACATGCTATTACAGTTTAATACTGTTCATAGGGTGACACGAGACATGCTATTCCAGTTTAATACTGCTCATAGGGTTGACACAATACATGCTATTAGTTTAATACTGCTCATAGGGTGACACAAGACATGCTATTCCAGTTTAATACTGTTCATAGGGTCGACACAAGACATGCTATTCCAGTTTAATACTGTTCATAGGGTCGACACAAGACATGCTGTTCCAGTTTAATACTGTTCATAGGGTGACACGAGACATGCTATTAGTTTAATACTGCTCATAGGGTCGACACAAGACATGCTATTCCAGTTTAATACTGCTCATAGGGTGACACGAGACATGCTATTAGTTTTATACTGCTCATAGGGTCGACACAAGACATGCTATTACAGTTTAATACTGCTCATAGGGTCGACACAAGACATGCTATTAGTTTAATACTGCTCATAGGGTCGACACAAGACATGCTATTCCAGTTTAATACTGCTCATAGGGTCGACACAAGACATGCTATTAGTTTAATACTGCTCATAGGGTCGACACAAGACATGCTATTCCAGTTTAATACTGCTCATAGGGTGACACGAGACATGCTATTACAGTTTAATACTGCTCATAGGGTGACACAAGACATGCTATTCCAGTTTAATACTGCTCATAGGGTCGACACAAGACATGCTATTCCAGTTTAATACTCTTCATAGGGTGACACGAGACATGCTATTACAGTTTAATACTGCTCATAGGGTCGACACAAGACATGCTATTACAGTTTAATACTGCTCATAGGGTGACACGAGACATGCTATTAGTTTAATACTGCTCATAGGGTCGACACGAGACATGCTATTAGTTTAATACTGCTCATAGGGTCGACACAAGACATGCTATTAGTTTAATACTGCTCATAGGGTCGACACGAGACATGCTATTACAGTTTAATACTGTTCATAGGGTGACACAAGACATGCTATTAGTTTAATACTGTTCATAGGGTGACACAAGACATGCTATTAGTTTAATACTGCTCATAGGGTCGACACAAGACATGCTATTACAGTTTAATACTGCTCATAGGGTCGACACAAGACATGCTATTAGTTTAATACTGCTCATAGGGTCGACACAAGACATGCTATTAGTTTAATACTGCTCATAGGGTCGACACAAGACATGCTATTCCAGTTTAATACTCTTCATAGGGTGACACGAGACATGCTATTAGTTTCCTACTCTTCATAGGGTGACACGAGACATGCTATTACAGTTTAATACTGCTCATAGGGTCGACACAAGACATGCTATTAGTTTAATACTGCTCATAGGGTCGACACAAGACATGCTATTAGTTTAATACTGCTCATAGGGCTGACACAAGACATGCTATTCCAGTTTAATACTGCTCATAGGGTGACACAAGACATGCTATTCCAGTTTGTATTATTTTAAGGCTTTGACTGCAATGGAATTCTGCTTCTGTTAAAGCACCCAAGAGTAAAATTAAACACACACCCACACACACACTAGCTCTGGTCGCTATTTTTAATTGAGTTTTCCTTTAAAGACAATGGTGGCATTACAGATATATCACATCCACCAACCCAACAAAACCCAACACTACCCAACATGTGAGGCCACTATAGGGGTCACCAGTGGAGAAACTGTTTCACAGGATCGACCAATCACACCACTGATTTACTTTCCTTTACAAAGAGAGAGAGAGAGAGATACAGAGAGAGAGAGACCTTTAGCACACTATCAATATCAATGGGCATACAAAAAGCTACAAACGAACAAGAACCATCCCTCAGCTGACAACCTCATCTAAGCACTGGTGTGTGGAAACAGCGGTCCTGTGAGAGGCAACGGGAACTTGGCGCTTCAGCATCTCCAGTAACCCTTGGCACCAAGGCTAACACACAACATTACGCAATTTACAACATTGAGGTACTTTTCAGCAATTATGGTCTAGGACAACAAAAAAAACTGAATTCTATGACTGATTCATGTTAGTTCACTGGTGAAGAATTCAAATGGAGACAGGCTCATATACAAAACACTTTGTGGAATTACCTTGTGGTACATACCTGTCAACATGCAGACTCACATTTTCACCAAACAAAACTACTTCCAAAGTGTACTAATGTGTGTGTGTATATATATATATATATATATACATATAAAGTTTATACAGATATATATTTTCCTTCATTTTTTTGCACATAAATAATTTGATTATCAAACGTGTATAATAATCTACTCGGTAGATAGTGCAGTTACGCCAACACAAGCCGTGTCAGCAGAGAGTTCAGTAGTCAAAGAGCAGCGCAGAGCAACAGTACTGCTGTCTCAAGAAGCAGCCAGACCTGGAGCGGACCTGGGCCACAGCTGGGCCAGACCTGAGACCTGTGCCACAGCTGGCTGCTATCGGAGTCAGTTTGATCATTCATGCTCGTGTGTGTGACAGTGAGTGTGTGTGGCCTCACTTTGGGCTGGATCTGGGCCTTGTTTGACCCATTCTGGCTCTGTTCTGGGCCAGGTCCGGCTGAGAGGCGACTGCCATCATGAGCACGGTCAGCATGAGCTAATGGAGGTCCGAACAGAACCAACAGGGTTTAGAGCTTATATTTATATATATATATATATATGAGAGAATATCATAGCTGGTGATAAATATATAAAAATACAGAAAAACAGAAAATGTAAATCCCTTGTGTGTGTGTGTGTGTGTAAATGTACATCCCTTGTGTGTGTGTGTGTGTGTGTGTGTGTGTGTGTGTGTGTAAATGTACATCCCTTGTGTGTGTGTGTGTGTGTGTGTGTGTGTGTAAATGTACATCCCTTGTGTGTGTGTGTAAATGTACATCACTCGTGTGTGTGTGTGTGTAAATGTACATCCCTTGTGTGTGTGTGTGTGTGTAAATGTACATCACTCGTGTTCTGTGCTTCTGAAACATGTGCTGGGTTGACCTGCTACTGCTGTTGCAGTCGTGTGCTCTCTTTCACACACACACACACACACACTCTCTCACACACACACACACACACACACACACACACACACACACACACACAGGCATGCACGCACGCAAGCACTCTCTAGCACAGCAGCCATCAGGACTCCTCACAGTCTGAGGTTGAGTTTGGCAGCATGTTCAGCTCCTTCAATCAGTTAATGTTTGTAGGAAACAGCAAATCCTTCATCAAGCAATCAACACCAGTTTCACCCCCTTAACCTTTCAGCCACTATGTAACATTAATATAAAAACATTATAAACATTATAAACATTCATTAAAAACACCCCTCACCAGTCTGACTGTCTGCATCACGGCCTTGCAACGGCCTTTCATCGCCATGCCAACGCAGCACTTCAGGCAAACAAAGAGAGTGGAGGAAGAGAAGGGAAAAAGCACACAGCAGAGTGTGTGTGTGTGTGTGTGTGTGTGTGTGTGTTTTTCTATAAGGAGGGAGGGAGATCACAGCAGAGGGAAGAAAGGAACACCGGTCCTGGAACTGTTTAGAGTCAAATAAAATACATGGGTGTGTGCAAATATACATGTTCCCGCAGCACACACACTCCCACACTCCCACACACACACACACACACACACACACACCTGTGTCTGGGTGGCCCTATGTGCTGGGGCAACATCAGGGGATTACAGGGCGTGGGTGGGGCAGCTGTGGCCATGGAGTCTCTGTTTGAGTGTGTGTGTGTGTGTGTGTGTGTGTGTGTGTGTGTGTGTGTGTGTGTGTGTGTGTGTGTGTGTGTGGAGTCTCTGTGTGGTCCTAACGTGGACAGTCCTGTTGAACTAATACGACAGTCTCAGCCTGGGCAGCCTGTAGAGGCCCTAACTCTGTCTGTATCAAGTACAGAGCGCTGTGTGTGTGTGTGTGTGTGTGTGTGTGTGTGTGTCTAGTACAGAGCACTGTCGTTGTAGGAGCTGGGGAAGGCGGGGCAGGGCCTCTG
>NC_137916.1:2467500-2475000 GCF_963457725.1 Sprattus sprattus | reverse complement strand
ACCACAGCAACCTCACCCAGGAACACAAGAGCAACCAGGGTTACCATAGCAACTCACCCAGGCGACTCAGCATTGCAAGTCTGTCACCATGGAAACCCTGAGACTCTGTCAGGTGGCAGGAGAAAGAACAGGCTGCTCCCAAGGCTGAGGCCTTCATGCTCTCTGCATCGAGTCATGTTTCAGTCAGCAATCACTACTCACACTCACACACACACACCCCCCCCTCCCCCCACACGCACGCACGCACACACGCACGAATGCATGCTCTGAAGGAGTTGAAAAATCTGAGTTAATAATGATTGACAATAATCAATAATCCAAAAATCTTGGACTTAAGTTAAAGTGTAAGAGTCTCTGAATATACTGTTATATCAAATGACCTGAGAGAGGTGTGATTGAATGTTCTCACCACCTCTAATCTCTTGGTCATATCAAAGTGTCTTTGTGTTCTTTAAAACATCCCCCCACACACACACACACACACACACACACATACATAAATACAGGCCTCTGAGACATTTGCTAGATCTCTTGGTCAAGCATTTCTTCTGTGAAATGAACAGCGTGAAGTTCCCATCTCTGGGGTAGGAGACTGTTCCATATTCATGGAGAGACGGGGCTATGGGGTGACACCTCTTATGCTATGATTAAGCAATAAGCCCCAAGAGGCCGTGCTTTGCGCTGATTTTAGAACAGGTAAGGGAGTTGTTAGGCACGACGCGAAGCTTATTGCTTCTCTAAACCTGTTACTACAAATATTTGATATGGTTTCATAAATAAAGACAATTCAACTTAAGAAACAATAGTTTAATGATAAACCGTCATTCTTCCGCCACTAAAAATTATAGTTCCTAAATAAATCGTTGCCACGCAACCCTTGAAGCAACGCAACAGCGAGATGGAAAACTGTGTATGAAATGTGCTATATGAATGCCTTGCCATTCGCTGCGCAGTAATATGGAATGTAATCAGGTCAAATTGTAAGGTAATGCTGGATTTTACAACGGCTTTTAGCCAATCACAATCAAGGATTTGAAAAATCAGGTTTAGAAAAGGCATTTAAACACGGTGAATCTTATGAGTGAAACCTCTGCTTATCTCCCTTTATGTGCATCACTGTATTAAAGCCTGTTTCTTAACAGGTTAGCTCTCACTCACACACACACACACACACACACACACACACACACACACACACACACACACAGACCATACCAGCCTCTCATTGTCACTCTCCTCCGCCCTTTACAACAATCGCCCATTCATCTGAGGATTTTAGTCTCAGGTATTCATGAGTGTGTGTGTGTGTGTGTGTGTGTGTGTGTATGGGTGTGTGTGTGTGTGCGTGTGTGCGTGTGTATATTCACCTGAGGGTTTAAGTCAAAGCTCAGGTATTCATTAGGTGAAGTTTGGTCTTTACCTAAAACTAGTTCATCCAGTGCTCACATGAAGCTGACAGGTTGTCAGACAGAGAGTGTGTGTGTGTGTGTGTGTTCAATGGTTAGGCACAACCTGTGCAGAAAGGGTTAGGGTTTCCATGTTGTGTGTGTGTGTGTGTGTGTGTGTGTGTGTGTGTGTGTGTGTGTGTGTGTGTGTGTGTGTGTGTGTGTGTGTGTGTGCACTGGGATTACTCCTGATGAAGGACACCAGGCCTGTCGCTATGGGCGGCCATAGGGGGCCAGGCCCGCCCCCCTAAATGCTTGTGCCCCCCACCCAGATCGCTAAAAACAAACGAACTTTAAAAAAAAAAAAAAAAAAGGGATATATTTATTTTATAATATCAGCTAATTTCATCTTAACAAATACTAATGCTGAATTCTTTATCACTACGATATAAAAAATATGAAGTGTGGTTTTGCTTGATTGATGGGAATCTACACAGCCTATACATGGCATGGGTTTCTCACACACGTCATCGCTGTATGGGTCAATGCGTGCCGTGCGCAGACTCGTGGCAGAAAGGTGTCATGTATAAGCGGTGGAAGAAATGTCACCAAGGCAAAATGACATGGTGTTGTTGTGTTGTGAACTGTACTAACATAGTTGGTAATGGGATAAGGATGTTCAGTATACCCAGGAAAAGGCATGCATTTGCCATGAACCGAAAGTGGTTATGCGTTCACGCTATAAGAAGGGCGGTTTGAGGTCCAGATGGTCCACAAGGAGAAGAACGTATGCAGTGCACATTTAAAGTGGTTTGTTAGAGCTAGTTATCTTTGATCAAGTGTCAAATGAACCCTGCATGACCAGTCAATGTCAATGTTCACGTTAATTCACCAATTAGCGTTAAACTGTTCAATGGTGTAGCTTTGGTTCAGTAAAACAGGTGGTAACTAGAACCTAGCTAGCTGATAGCACACTGCGCTCCTTAGGCTGTGCCAGTGACCGGCCCTGCCCTGGTACAAGCAAGAGAAGACGCACAGTGAACAAGAACCTCCTTGGATTTGCTGTTGAAGAAACAGTTGGACAGCCACAGAGTGACATAGATGAAAAGGCCGAGTTGAAGAGGTTATTCTACAGTGTTGTTGATGCGGTGCAAGGAGAGATGGATGTGCCTTTTGGAGAGCGCAGTAGCGAGCTCATTGGCGCACTGGCTGCGTTGAACCCAGAGGCCGAGGATCATTTCCTGAATCCATCAAAGGTAACCCCTCTTCTGGAATGAGCTGGAGCTGATGTGGTTGAACGTGAATATACTGTGGCTCGTGAGTTCCTGGTGAAGAAGATGGCCGACACACCGGTTTCCCCCTGAAGATGGAAAATGGACAAAAGCCAACATCCTCAGCACATTCAACGGCCCACTCCAAGCAATGCCGACTCTTCTCAGAGCATACACCCTGGCCCAGCTTTAGGAGCATCAACAGCAGTATGCCAAAACTCATTTTCCACGCTAAAAAGCGTATTCTCAGAGCATCGGCGCAGCATGCTCCAGAGACGCAAGGCCCAGCTGATCCAGCTCGCTTTTGAAAAGGAGCTCACGCACAGGTTCAAGTCCGAGTGGAAGGATGTACTAATGAGGAAGTTCAGCTCGGAGAAACGCCGCCTCCCTCTGTACTGACCGGCGAGAGGACAGCGCTGTCTCCACCCAAAGTAGGTTCAAAGTGTGTGTCTTTATGTGTGTGCGTGTGTGTATCATGGCAATGCAAATCTGTTACGGTCCTCTTTAATCGGTGGCATAGTTCTGTTTTTCATTTGTGCTTGCCGTTTTGTCTTTGTTTCGTTTCAGGTACGACAGATATTAGGGGATGGAGCCGTTCCCCAACCCGTGTTCTTCTGCCGTGAATCTGGGCGCTTAATTCTGCCATTACCGAGTGAACGTCGAGAAAATGTTCTACTTGTGAACGTCGAGACAATGTTCTACTTGACAATGTTCTACTTTGTTTGTTAAAAAATATCCCCCTAGATAACGAGTCCTTCGACGTTTGGTCGTTTATATTGCTGTCAGCGAGGCTGGCATCACAGCCTGCCAGTTTAGTCAGTGTTCATGACAGCCTGCCAGTTTAGTCAGTGTTCATCACAGGCTGAGAGTTAAGTCAGTGTTTAGTTTGTGAAAAAGAGGACATTTTGTCACGCGGGAGGGGGCGTGGTAATGTATGGCATACAGATGACCCCGCCCCCTTCCCCCACCACAAGATTGACACCTTTTCCACATGCTGATGTCATGTGCTGTTGGAAACAATGCACCTAGTGGAAGCGGCAAGGTGCTCAGTGTTGCCAGATTGGAAATGGCGAAGTATCGTACCAAATGCTCAAATTGAATGCCTTATATATCGTCGAGGATATATCGTGCATCTGGCAACACTGAGAGGGCAGTCGACCAATGACAGTTCTCTGTACAGTCAGAGCTCGTGCAAGAAGGTGGGATGGAAGGCAGATACCCTTTCCTAAACTTGGAATGGCATAAAATCTAGTTTGTGAAAGACCCAGAGAAACACAAATATCCAATGAGGCATAATCCTGGACAATTTTGGAATCCCTGCCAGACGCATTTTGTAGGTCTGGAAAAGAGGTCACCCTAGTTCAGTCAGTGTTTACCCCAGGCTGCCAGCCCCTTCTCCTCATTATTCATGTTAGTGTCCTGCAGGATTCCTAAAGCAGCACACAAGCCAGTACCTGGACAGGGAGACGGACATGTCCACCCAGTCAGAACCAGGCCAGGACCTGGACAGGGAGACGGACATGTCCACCCAGTCAGAACCAGGCCAGGACCTGGACAGGGAGACGGACATGTCCACCCAGTCAGAACCAGGCCAGGACCTGGACAGGGAGACGGACATGTCCACCCAGTCAGAACCAGGCCAGGACCTGGACAGGGAGACGGACATGTCCACCCAGTCAGAACCAGGCCAGGACCTGGACAGGGAGACGGACATGTCCACCCAGTCAGAACCAGGCCAGGACCTGGACAGGGAGACGTGTCTGCCAGACCACTCTGGGCTTCGGTGCTGCTTTGGGAATGTGAGCAGATGTGAATGTGAAAGTGAAAGTAAAAGTGTTAATGGAAAGTGCATTAGTAGCCCACATACCAGTCGCTGGAAAAGGTCTGTGACTTTCACCTTAGTGGACCCAGGGACCTCCATCTCAGCCTTCTGCTCCGTCTTGGCTGCAGGGGACAGGAGACACACAGTTAGGCTGGAGTGTATGTGTGAGTGTGTGTGCGTATGTGTGTGTGTGTGTGAGTGTGTGTGCGTATGTGTGTGTGTGTGAGTGTGCATGTGCACCCATGGGTGTGTGCGCGCGTGGGTGTGCGAGTGTGTGTGTGTGTTTGTGCAAGTGTGTGCATGTGGGTGTGTGCTGCTTATCTGAGCTGCAGTCAGTGAGTTTCTGTTTTGTGTTTGTGTTAAATGATAACACACACAATATGTACAGGATCAGAACATGGACACCAGAGGCAGACTCGCTCTCTTTTTCTCTCTCACACACACACACACACACACACACACACACACACACACACAAAGGTACAGTGACAGAACAGGCAAAGGTCAGTTGCTAATAGTTAGTTTATGTTTCCTAATTGTGCTTCTTTGTCAAAACACTCACACATACTCACACACACACGCACACACACACACACACACACTCACAGTTGATGTCAGGCGCTTCCATGTAGTCTGTGAATTCGTCCTCGTCCTCGTGCAGGGCGAACTTGGCGAGCGAGCGCTTGAGCGTGGCCTGCAGGATGTCTCCCAGGATGTCCAGCCTCCTCAGCTCTCGACACAAGCTGTAGATACGCATCGCCTCCTCGTGCTCCAGGATCGCACGCCGCAGGTGAGCTTTACCTGTGTGGGGCACAACATAGTGGTCATGACACACACACACACACACACACACACACACACACACACACACACACACACACACACACACACACACACACACACACACACACACACACACACACACACACACACACAGGCCATGAAGAGACTAACACACACTAGAGGGATACTCTGTGGGTCATGCACTCTAAAGGTCAGGCAGGTCAGAGTTCATGACCCTGGTCTCACCGATGCGCTGGCGCTCCTTGCTGTTCTTGAGGATGTCCAGAGGGGGGCGTGAGTCAGGCATGGCGTCGTATATCTGAGAGAAGGCCTTCTCCTGCTGGTCCTCATCATCACTAGGGTTCACTGTACACACACACACATCCATAACCATCACAAGTGTGTGTGTGTGTGTGTGTGTGTGTGTGTGTGTGTGTGTGTCTTACCCTCATGTTCCATCAGTGTGGTAGCAGTAAAGTAGTGGGCCAGTAAGAGGTAGTGTGTGTGTGTGTGTGTGTGTGTGTGTGTGTGTGAGTGTGTGTGTGTCTTACCCTCATGGTCCATAAGTGCTGTAGCAGTGAAGTAGTGGGCCAGTGAGCGGTAGTATGTGTGTGTGTGTGTGTGTGTGTGTGTGTGTGTGTGTGTGTCTTACCCTCATGGTCCATGAGTGCTGTAGCAGTGAAGTAGTGGGCCAGTGAGCGGTAGTGTGTGTGTGTGTGTGTGTGTGTGTGTGTGTGTCTTACTCTCATGGTCCATAAGTGCTGTAGCAGTGAAGTAGTGGGCCAGTGAGGGGTAGTATGTGTGTGTGTGTGTGAGTGTGTGTGTGTGTGTGTGTGTGTGTGTGTGTGTGTGTGTGTGTGTGTGTGTCTTACCCTCATGGTCCATAAGTGCTGTAGCAGTGAAGTAGTGGGCCAGTGAGCGGTAGTATGTGTGTGTGTGTGTGAGTGTGTGTGTGTGTGTGTGTGTGTGTGTGTGTGTGTGTGTGTGTGTGTGTGTGTCTTACCCTCATGGTCCATAAGTGCTGTAGCAGTGAAGTAGTGGGCCAATGAGCGGTAGTGGCTGGTCTTCACCTGTGCCATGGTGGACCAGAAGAACGGCACGTTGTCTTTGATTGGCGTCTGGATCATGGACTGGTGGACGTGGTCATACATCTCACTCACCTGCCAGGAAGTGATGTCACACGTAAACAAGGTGAGACAATCTCAGGCCTAAAGAGAGCTTTGGGTTCTCATGTGAACAAATGTGAAAGAGGATTCATCTCAATGGCTCCCAGTTGATCAGAGCCAAGGACTGGGAACTACATGTGACAGTTCCAGCCTATTGTCAGGGTTTTTCCTGGGTCAAAATGGCTCTTCGGTGCACCCCAAAATCTATCACCGTATTAGCAGACATCAAAGTCTTTTTTTTCCCCTTTTCTTACATTTCATAAATAATGGAGGATATTCTTGAGGTTATCATTTTTACTTTATATCAAAATCGACAATAGGCTAATACATTGACAATAGTCCAAGCCCCATGGTGCTATCATGTATGGTTCAAAGATTATCAAGGTTTACCTCATATATATATGCAAACTACTGAAATCTATATCAATAGAATCTAGGACTAACCAGTGGTCAGAAATGGAGCGCCATAAATATTGAAACCGCCGACTGATGAAGTCAGGTTGCATACGCAGGTTGAGTAATTAAGTGATTGGCAGCTGGCCGCTCTGTCCATTCGCGCACCTCACAGTTGCGTATAGATCAGACTTATCAACTCGATTACTATTGATGAAAACAGAACGAGGGCTTGGCTGTAGCCTACTTGAAACATAGGCTACTATTCAGAACATATTCGCTGACATGCATCGCATACATGATGATATGCTTACAAATCTGCTTAAAACAACTAGTGAAGGTGTTTTAGAATAATATTTATGCCATACAATAAGTGACGTTATGTTAACACCACTTATTAATGTTATAGTAAACACTATTAACACCCAAGCTATTAAAAAGGTGACAAACAGTTATAAACCTTAAAAATCTTTAATCAATCAATTTTAAATATTTCAGTAGCGGTGGCTGTCTAGATTACGACAAGTAACTTGTTTGGATTTCAACTGAAACATGTTTTCGGTTTTATCCCGTTGTGTAGTAGACCAACACGCAAAATGAGCTGATACACGAGGTATTGTGTATCAAGATCCAATCGTGATTTAGGCCTACCTGTGGTACGTGTCAAGAGATTAGCCAAA
>NC_137916.1:2345000-2455000 GCF_963457725.1 Sprattus sprattus | reverse complement strand
TATCAGAAGGGCATTCAATTCAGGCTTCTCTACCCTGCGCGCCTAAGAGTGACTTATGGAGGGGAAACGCTGATGTTTGAGACACCATCGGCCGCTGAGACGTTTTACGCTCGGAAGATTGAGAGGAAGGCCAACACTACTAGTCCTGAGCATGAGAGCTAGCTGAACACTTGCTATACAATGACGTCGGGTAAAGTAACAGGCACGGTTAACTCAGTGTAGCATACTTCTTGACTAGCAAACGTTATCATACTTTTACCGTTGCCATTTCAAGCCATTTGGATTTGTTATTTTACTAAGGCATGTTTGAATGTTATTTCATATGACGGAATACTGGACATTGATTAATGTTTGGAGTTTATTGGTTTCATTAATATTCAGGAGATCTCGAAAGCAAAGTTTAGATGATTAAGGTGAATTGTTGGAAGTGTTCAGAAAGGGGACGAATCCTGCTTGCTGCCAGTTTGGCAGAGAAAAGGAATGTTCTGGGGATCATGGGGCTAATGGCTGGACCTTTTTTCTTTTCTATATTTACTGTCAATGTTTGGGATTTTATTACGCTTTTTCTGTTGAGGAAGGGAGGCGTGACATGTACACGGTTATATATGAACAAAACGAGTCATGAACACTACATTCATAACTTTGTTGTGTGGCTATGACTAACAGTTTACAGGGTGGAGGCGGGGGGTCAACGATCAGGTTTTCTATCATGGAATGTTAAAGGGCTCAACAGTCCAGTTAAGAGATCTAAAATATTCACTCACCTTAAGAATTTAAAAGCTGATATTATTTTTCTTCAAGAAACTCACCTACGTAATTCGGATCAACTACGTTTAAAAAAACAATGGGTAGGGCAAATCTTTCACTCCGGGTTCAATTCTAAAGCAAGAGGAACAGCAATAATACTACATAAGAAAATTCAGTTTACCCCCTCTGATGTTATATCTGATTCACAAGGCCGTTATGTTATAGTCTCTGTTCAACTTTTCCATACACCTGTTCTACTTTGTGCAACAACTTATTTGCAAATTGCCAGATCTAAATCATCATTTTTTGATTTTAGGGGGTGACTTTAACTGTGTCATGGACCCAAACCTAGACAGATCCAACCCTAAAGTACATACACTATCGAAAATGGCCAGTACATTTTTAGATTTGTTTGGTCATGCAGCATGTGTAGATCCTTGGCGCATATTGAATCCTCAGGGCAAAACTTTTTCATTTTTTTCTAACATCCACCATTCATACTCGAGAATTGATTACTTTTTTATAGATGAAAAACTGATGAGCTCATTGGAGAAGTTTGAATACGGTGCTATTGTAGAATCAGACCATGCCCCTGTACTTATGGATCTGTCTTTCAACCACATCTACACTAGTCGTCCTCAGTGGCGCTTTAATACTACATTGTTGTCAGATGAGATGTTCTGCAATTTAATCTCTATAGCCATCAATGATTTTTTGGAAACTAATAGGACAGACTCAGTTTCTCCGTCGCTACTCTGGGAAACACTTAAAGTTGTAATCAGAGGGGAAATAATAGCATATTCAGCCTATCAGAATAAAGAGAGAAAAAGAAAAAAAAACAGTTGATGGATTCAATATTTGATCTAGATCTAGGAAGTGTTCTACATCTCCAAGTCCACTACTCTACAAAGAGAGAATAGATCTTCAAACTCAGTATAATTTACTTTTCACTTCAGAAACAGAGCAACTTATTATGCGATCACAGGGGATGTTCTATGAACATGGTGAAAAGGCAGGCCGGCTTCTGGCGCACCAACTAAAATCTAAATCTGCATCACAACATATTTCTCAAATTGAAGATACAACAGGAAAGCTGACCACAGACCCTTTAATAATTAATGATATCTTTCAAAAATACTATTTTGATTTGTATAAGTCAGAATCGTTTAAAGACACATCACTGTTTTTGAACTATTTTGATAAAATACAAGTTCCCGCCCTCTCTGATGACCAAAAGGAGCGATTAGATGAACCACTGAGCCTTGAAGAGGTTACCTTTGCCATCTCTGCCATGCAAAGTGGGAAGGCCCCAGGGCCTTCGGGCTTCCCTATTGATTTTTTTAAGAAGTTTTCTGATCAGCTGGCCCCCCTACTGTTAGATATGTTTAACCACTCCTTGTCCCAAGGTAAATTGCCAAGATCTCTTACTGAGGCGTCCATTACACTTTTGTTGAAACCCGGTAGGGATGCGTCTAAATGTGGTTCATACCGACCAGTGTCGCTGTTAAATTCTGATTTTAAAATACTCTCTAAACTGTTAGCTATGCGATTGGAGACACCCTTGCCATACCTGATTTCAACTGACCAGACAGGCTTCATTAGAGGGCGGAATTTCTAATGTGCGGCGTCTTTTGAATGTACTTTACAGCCCTTCACCGGCCGTCGTACCAGAAGTTGTGGTTTCATTAGATGCAGAAAAGGCATTCGATCGGGTGGAATGGGATTATCTCTTTTTTGCTTTAAAACAATTTGGTTTTGGTAAAATATTTAGCCAGTGGGTCCGACTTCTTTATTTCTCCCCACAAGCATCAGTGGTCACAAACCAGTAGTTTTAATTTAGCTAGAGGTACTAGACAAGGTTGCCCACTTAGTCCACTTTTATCCCTTGCCCTAAAATCTGCACCTTCAATACGGGGTATTCCCAGATGGGGAGTAGAAAATAAGCTATCCCTTTATGCGGATGACATGTTGCTTTTCATATCAGACCCACTATCAAGTATCACTGACATACTTTCACTGCTGCACAGTTTTGGACAGATCTCTGGCTACAAACTTCATTTATCAAAAAGTGAATGTTTACCTGTAAATAAATCAGCGATGAAAATCCCAGATCATGCCTTACCATTTCATATATCAAGGTCAGGTTTTAAATATCTGGGCATTAAAATAACTCCTGCCTTCAAAGATCTTTATGATGGGAACTTTGCCCCACTTATGGTTAAACTTAAATCAGACTTGCAAAGGTGGGATATCTTACATTTGACCTTAGCTGGCAGAGTGAACTGTGTCAAAATGAATATATTACCAAGGTTTCTATTTTTGTTTCAATGTCTTCCTATTTTCTTTTTTTTTCCATCAGATGGATAAACTAATTTCAAAATTCATATGGAATGGTAAGATCCCTAGGATAGGTAGAGACTTACTCCAGCGACCAAGAGCTGTAGGTGGGTTGGCCCTCCCTAATTTTAGGAGCTATTACTGGGCAGCAAACATCCACAAAATAACGTATTGGGTGCAATCTCCAGATACAGACTGGTGCGAGTTAGAGTGCAGGTCATGTATATCGACCTCTTTACATGCTCTGGTTTCAGCTAGCCTTCCTGTCAAGATTTTACAGTTAAAATCTAACCCGGTGGTCATCTCCACTCTAAGAATATGGACTCAGTTTAGATGGCATACTAACACGAGGGGAACACTTTTGATTCAGAGCCCGCTATGTAATAATCACACGTTTTTACCAGCCAAATTAGACCAAACCTTTGCAGGGTGGCATAGGAAAGGGATCCAAAGATTTAGTGATCTTTACAAGGATGGGATATTCTCTAGCTTTAATGATTTGAGTTCAGAGTGTGACCTTCAACAAACTGACCTATTTCGTTACTTTCAAGCCCGCCAATTTGCTAAAAGCCATAGCTCACAATTCCCGGCTCTCCCAAAGAAGTCCTTGGTGGATTCACTTCTGGAAGTTCATTTTTGGTTGAAAGGTTTCATAGCACACTCCTACTCGTTAATTATGTCACTTAATGATGTTAAGATAGACAAGATCAAAAATGCATGGGAAAAGGAACTTGGTATTGAAATTTCAGAAGATGTATGGACTAAAGCTCTAACAAGAGTGAACAACAGCACTTCCTGTGCAAGACTGGGTCTAATTCAATTCAAGGTTGTACATCGCCTACACTGGTGTAGAGCTAAGATATCCTCATTCTATCCTAAAGTAGATAACAAATGTGACTTGACACATATGTTTTGGTCATGCCATACACTTGCAGGATACTGGTCAACTATATTTGATGTATTGTCTGAAGTTCTTGGGACGACTTTAGAACCATGCCCTATGATTGCCATATTTGGTGTACCAGATGAAGAAACACACTTCACACGAAAACAACTCAACATCATAGCATTTGTATCTTTACTGGCTCGTAGGCTAATTTTACTTCATTGGAAATCAAACCTCCCACCCACTGCAGCACAATGGCTTAAAGACATAATGATGTTTTTACATTTAGAGAAGATACAATTTACAATAAGAGGTTCTAACAAATTCCTCTCAGTGTGGGGTTCTCTATTGACATACTTTAGTAACCTCCAAGCCCTACCGGGGTAGTAAGTGGACATCCTGGTTGACTCCAGAGGAGCGACTGCCCCCCTCTATATTCAAGTAACTTTAGATAGAGCCTAAACATCTGGCTATAGTTTCCACTATGGTGTTTCATGATACAGTTTTGAGAGCGTGCCATCCTTCACGGAAATCGTATGTGTGTATTCCTGTTTCAATTCCGAATATACTTTTCCTTTACAATTGTCTGTATTGTTACATTTTATTTTCTTATTTAGTCCAGTCGGAGTGGGATGGGGTGGGCTGGGAGGGGGGTGTTTTATGTGTAAGAAAAATAAAAAACTCATGTAACTGTACTGATGTGTATCTGTTTACAATCTACATTTCTCAATAAAAAGAGGTTTAAAAAAAAAGAAATACATTTTACCTGCAGGATCCATTTTGTATGTCTGAGTCTGAGAGTGGGCGTAGCCAGGGGCCATTTTGACTGTTCAGTCAGTTGTTATGGAGACACCGGCAAATAGCCAGGGGCCACTGGAGATGTCAATCATTCTCCTGGAGGGTGAGCTCAGTGCGTGTGTGAGGGAGGCATATCTGTTAGACTGACAGGTGTGTGTGTGTGTGTGTGTGTGTGTGTGTGTGTGTGTGTGTGTGTGTGTGTGTGTGTGTGTGTGTGTGAGGCGGTAATATCTTGAATAGGAGCTTTGGTCAGGAGCCAAACCAGGGGAGTGACTGTGAGTGAAGTCAGAACAGCAGGACAGAGTGGGTAAGCAGGCTTCTGCAAAAATGTACAGCACACACACACACACACACACACACACACACACACACACACAGACACACACATGCACAAACAGGCCTGGGTGCTCCACAGAACTCAAGAGTGTGTGCGTACGTGTGTGTGTGCGTGCGTGTCTGTGTGTGTGTGTGTGTGTGTATGAGACTCTGAAAGCTCAGTCCAGCAGGAGTCTCACTACTGGGGCCAGCATTCCTCACACTCTCGCTCTAGTGGGCAGCCAACACACACACACACACTGACACAAACATATGCCTCAATGGGTTGCTAACACACACAGAGGCCAAAAGCACACACACACGCACATGCATACACACACACACACACACACACGCACACACCATGCTAAGCAGGGTGTCTCTCTGCATATGACTGCAGCCAGCTCCTTTAAAATGTACATAAAAAGAGCATATGCATTGTATACACACACACACCCTACCCAAATCTGCCCCCCCCCCCCCCCCCCAACTGTCTCAGTATCTCATGCCT
This sequence comes from Sprattus sprattus, assembly GCF_963457725.1. NCBI lineage: Eukaryota > Metazoa > Chordata > Actinopteri > Clupeiformes > Clupeidae > Sprattus > Sprattus sprattus. The sequence continues at coordinate 2,449,406 of NC_137916.1, read as the reverse complement.
TCTCTGCAGCAGCTGGATATGAACTATACACACACTCACAAACACTCACATACACTCACACACACCAGAAAGACAGCTGATGCCCAATAAAGACGCACCACACCAGAGAGGCAGCTGATGCCAACTAGACACACACACACACACACACCAGCAAGAGAACTTCCAAAGACCAAGACCATCTGGAGACCAGACCACCTGAAGGTTGCCTGATACACACATGCCCACATGCTCTGAAAACAATGCACATGTCCCACACACACACATATAGAGAAAGAGTCAGTCACACACACATAGAGTCAGACACACAGAGAGACAGAGTAAGTCACACACACACACAGAGTCAGACACACTCTCACACACACACAGTGTGCCTGGTGTTTGCTGTTACCAGACCAGTGTGGTGTGTGGGGGGTAGGCAGCCGAGAGTAAAGTGCCATTCTGGTTGGTGAGCCTGATAAAGACGTCCTGATTGGGTTTCCTGATAAGGAGTCAGTCCCCTTGTTCCCATAATTCCTCCTCATTTTACTGTTAAATCAGGTGGTGGTGTGGGCCCTGTGACCTCACACACACACACAAACACACACACACACACTTCATACAGCACACACAGTCATACAGTACCAACGACACCACGCACAGATCATCAGAGAGTGACGTTAGAGAAACTCCAGGGAATCTTTTTTGGAAGGAGTGAGACCAAATGTTTCCATAAGAGTGAGTGAGTATGAGTATGAGTGTGTGAGTGTGTGAGTGTGTGTTTGTATGTGCGTGTGTGAGAGTGTGTGTGTGTGAGTGTGTGTATGTGGTATGTGTGTGTGTGTGAGAGAGTGTAAGTGTGAGTGTGTGTGTGTGTGTGTGTGTGTGTGTGTGTGTGTGTGTGTGTGTGAGTGTGTGTGTATGTGGTACGTGTGTGTGTGTGTGTGTGTGTGTATGTGGTACGTGTGTGTGTGTGTGTGTGTACGTGTGTGTGTGTGCGTGTGCGTGTGCGTGTGCGTGTGCGTGTGCGTGTGCGTGTGCGTGTGCGTGTGCGTGTGCGTGTGCGTGTGTGTGTGTGTGTGTGTGTGTGTGTGTGTGTGTGTGTGTGTGTGCGTGTGTGTGTGTGTGTGTGTGTGTGTGTGTGTGTGAGTGAGTGAGTGAGTGAGTGAGTGAGTGAGTGAGTGAGTGAGTGTGTGAGTGAGTGTGTGAGTGTGAGTTTGAGGGCCAGAGCGAAGCCAGAGATGTTATCTCTGTAGCAGTCTTGTCCTATCCTGGCCCAGTCACCACACTGCAAAAAATGAGCTTTCAAAAACAAGAAAAAATAGTAATAAAATGGTGCAAATATTGCTTAAAATAAGCTAAATTATTTGCCAACAGTATAGGAAGATTTGGTTTACTAAGAGTTTCAAAAAACAAGTTAAAATATCTAGCCTCAAAGATCCCAAATATATCTTAAAACTAGTGTGGCCAGACTAAGAATTATTTTCTCAAAATGTAGGAAATTGTGCTGAAATTTGCCAAATGTTAGCACCATACTCTTGAAATGAGGCTATATAAGCCAATTTATCTTGAAATCAGTACAACTACACCTAAAACAAGTAAATGACAGTAACATCATCTTGAATTGAGGCTATATGCTAGGCAATTTAGCTTGAAATAAGTTCAGCTTCTCTAAAAACAAGTGCATTTGCCTAAAAACAAAAAAAAATTAAGAATTCTTTTCTCGAAATGTAGAATTTGTCTGTATTCAGCAAATTATAGGAACATCATCTTGAAATAAGTTCAGCTTCTCTAAAATCAAGTGCATTTGCCTAAAAAGAAAAAAATATAAGAATTATTTTCTCGAAATGTAGAAAAATGTGTCTGTATTCAGCAAATGATATCAACATCATCTTGAATTGAGGCTATATGCTAGGCAATTTAACTTGAAATAAGTTCAGCTTCTCTAAAAACAAGTGCATTTGCCTAAAAACTAAAAAATTTAAGAATTATTTTCTCGAAATGTAGAAGAATTTGTCTGTATTCAGCAAATGATAGCAACATCATCTTGAAATAAGTTCAGCTTCTCTAAAATCAAGTGCATTTGCCTAAAAACAAAAAAATGTAAGAATTCTTTTCTCGACATGTAATAAATGTGTCTGTATTCAGTAAATGATAGCAACATCATCTTGAATTGAGGCTATATGCTGGGCAGTTTATCTTGAAATAAGTTCAGCTTCTCTAAGAACAAGTGCATTTGCCTTAAAACTAAAAAAATTAAGAATTATTTTCTCGAAAAGTAGAAAAATGTTTCTATATTCAGCAAATAATAGCACCATCATCTTGGAATAAGGCTGTATGTTAGACAATGTATCTTGAAATCAGTAAAGCTATACTTAAAACAAGTACATTTGCCTAGATACCAAAATAATTATTTTCTCAATATCTAGGACAATTTGCTTAAATTCAGCGATTTTGTTATTTCATTTATTAGCTTCATTTTTGGGCTTTTGTGCATGTAATCAGATAGGACAGTAGTGCGAGACAGGATAGCTAGCTAGATAGGCTAGCTGGAGGGAGGGATTGAGAAATTACCACAAGTCGGACTCGAACCTGAATTCTTACCTGAACTCTAACCTGTATCACCATCATCAGACCCATTCATGGTGCAGGGTTGCTACTGCGTGTGCCACAGCTCCTTCCCTAAAACAGTCATCTGTTGGCATTTTTTTGGAGAGTTTTGAAGTCAATGCAAATGTGCAATTGATCATTGAAATAATATAGATTTTGCAGATAGCACAAAGAATGCTTCAAATAATTTTTAAATAGTAACTTCAACCTAGACACAGTTGCTATGGTAAAAACAGCTGCAAATGCTATCTGCACAATCTCTATTATCTCAATGATCAATTGCACATATGCTTTGACGCCAAAACTTTCCAAAACAAATACCAATATCCTCAAGAGATGTCTGCTTTAAGGTTGGAGCTGTGGCGCAAGCGGCAGCGACCCTGCACCATGAATGGGTCTGATGGGGACACAGGTAAGAGTTAAGGTTCGAGACCGACTTGCAGTCGTTTCTCAATCTCTCCCCCCAGCTAGCTTCCTGTCTCTCTCTACTGTCCTATCCGATTAAAGGCAAAAAGCCCAAAAATTAAGCTTGAAAAATAATAATACAAAATATTTTCCGTAGATATTGAGAAAATATTTCTTACGGTATCTAGGCAAATTTACCTGTTTTTAGTGTAGCGTTACTGATTTCAAGATAAATTGCCTAGAATGCAGACTCATTTCAAAAGGATGTTGCTAGCATTTTCTGAATATAAGCACCTTCCCCTCTATATTGAGATAATAATTCTTAAATATTTTTGGCATCTAGGCCAATGTTCTTGTTATTAGTGTAGCTTAACTGATTTCAAGATGAATTGCCTAGCATGCACACTCATTTCAAAAGCATTTTGCTAGCATTTGCTGAATTTAAGCACCTTTCCCTCTATATTGAGATAATAATTCTTAAATATTTTTGGCATCTAGGCCAATGTTCTTGATTTTAGTGTAGCTTGACTGATTTCAAGATAAATTGCCTAGCATGCACACTCATTTCAAACGGATGTTGCTAGCATTTGCTGAATATAAGCACCTTTGCCTATATATTGAGAAAATAATTCTTAGATATCTTTGGTATCTAGGCAAATGTACTTGTTTTTAGTGTATTTTGACTGAGAAGGATAAAATGCTTGAAATAAGAAACTCTGACTTTGACAAAGCAGTTTTGTACTTGTAAGTGGGGATCAAACTGCCTTATAATAATGGCAATTCTAGTTTCAAGCATTAACATGCTCAGAACCAGTAATAAAATCTCAGTAACAAGTAATAAACCCTTATTAAGATAAGTAAGGACTGAAACGCTTGAAGCAAGTGAAATGTTCTAACACAAAAAATGCCTGTAAGAAGTAATAACTCGTCAGACAAAAAACAAGCATACATTGCCTTGATTAAAGATAATTTATCTTACTAAGATTTCACTTTTTGCAGTGCACTGGTCTCTGAATCCATAGCTTCAAAACACACACACACACGCACGCACACATGCACACACACAGACACACACAATCCCAACAGAACCAGTTGTCAACTCGACTATTACCCCGACAACACGCCACCACATGTCAACATACCAGGACTTGGGTATTGTGTGTACTGTGTGTGTGTGTGTGTGTGTGTGTGTGTGTGTGTGTGTGTGTGGGTGTGGGTGTGTGTGTGTGTGTGTGTGAGTGTGTGTGTGTGAGTGTGTGTAAGGAATTTGTGTATGTGTGTGTGTGTGTGTGTGTGTGTGTGTTTGTGTGTGTGTGTACGGTACGTGTGTTTGTGGTACGTGTGTTTGTGTTCGTGTTGTATGTGTGTATTAGGGCTGGGCGGTATGACGGTATATACCATGTGACGGTATGAATATGTCTACCGGGAGAGATTTTGCGATACCGTTTAAACTGTGATATACAGTTAATATATTTAATTTTTGTTTTATAATATTTTTTTTATTAGTTTAAATTCTGTATTTCATATATTCTTATTCAGCATATATGCCATAACCCCCCCTCACATGATATATATATATTCATATAACAAATGTTTACTCTTAATTTAAAAACAAAGTCACACCGTAAGTGCATGTTGTTGCTGCCTAGAAGTACGGTAGCAGCGTCTTAACTGAAGCTCAACTCAACTATTACAGCTAGCTTGCCGCTAACACTAACTGAAAACACATTGGAACACATAGTGGCTAGGTAGCTATCTGCCATATAACATATAAGTAACACATCAGCAGTAATGAATCAACTGTACCGATATTAAATGTACTACTAACATGCCATTCTCAAATTAAAGCCAGTGACATGATGGTTAACGATTAACGAGTTAACGATGGATACCGACAGTTAGCATACCTAGCTAGGTAGCATTACCATTGGATTTGGATGGCAGTTATGCTAGCTCTGGCTATCCAGAAGAAGGAGCACTGTTTCCTGACACGTTTCACTTGACGAGCGGGGGTTTCAAATGATACTAAACGAAGGGAAATCTACTGTATGGAGATATTTCTGCTTAGTAGACAATGCAGATTCTAATTAGGCTGGTGGATATGTCCAATGTAAGAAGTGTGAAGTTTTAATGAAATATGATTGATGCAACTCTCGTTCTCCACAACAACATGGATAAACCTTGCTGGTTGGATGTAGATAGTTTCAGAACGAACGTCGGCGTGCAAAAAGATCTTCAATGGTAAGACTTGTCTGTTGTGCCTCTGTTGGTGTCTCATAAAACGTGAGTTTTATTAAAGCATAGCGTGTGTAATGTGTAGCTATTTAATTCCGTTTGTTAACCTTTCCTGCTGTCTGTCTCTGAACGTAGAGATTGCAGGGGAGTAAAGTGCTCCGCTGCCGAAGTAGATAACATGTTTTTAACTTCGGGGTTAATTCCCTCTCCTTTACGTCTGCTGCTGGTAAGGAAATACAGACAGCCCGTAACATTACGGTTATTTTGTACCATTTCTTTATTAAATTTACAGAAAAATCGATACCGTGATATATACCGTAACCGTGATATAAAATTACTCATACCGTGATAGAAGATTTTGGACATATCGCCCACCCCTAGTGTGTATGTGTGTGTGGGACGTGTGTGTGTGTGCGTGTGTGTGCACATGTGTGTGTATGCGTGTGTGTGTGTGTACCTGAGGAGGTTCTCTGCTCCGGCTCTCATTCTCATCTGTTTGATGATCTGCTGGTTGAGGGTGGCTCTCTGATTCTGCAGCTTACTGCGGCCAGTCTGAGCCAGTGGGTTGCAGCCCTGTACACACACACACACAAACACACACACACGCACAAAATAGAAAGGGGACTCACTGTCACCACATTTGCAAGGAGATGTCAACACACACACACACCTTACCTTTCCTAGACATCTAACCGAGTCATGTTCTCTAGATCATCTAAGCGAGTCATGTTCTCTAGACGTTTTAAAGGCTTCTGTAGATGATCTAAACACGTCATCTTTTTCTAGACCATCTGAAGAGTTGTGTTGAGAGGTGTTCTCTCCACCTGAAGGATCTCTGTCTGCATAGACTGGAAGGGCTCTGAACTCCGCCAACTTTATATTATAAACCAGATGGAAGGGGTCTCTCTGCCCTGACCTGATGTGGCCCTGCTCTGGGCCAGATGTGGCCCCGGTCTGGCCCTGATACGGCCCTGGTTTACTTACAGGGCTTCTCAGGTCAGGATTACATAACCGGGGCTCTGTAAGGTTGCCTAAAAACAGAACCCAGCCTGGGAAACACCAGACCCCGCCCACCTCAAAACTCTTGAGCCGACACAAACATAACACAAACACAATACAAACACACAGACACACACAAACCCAGGGTTACCGAACAGTGCAGGCCATTCTAGGCCCCAGAACACTGGCCAGCCAATCAGAGCCTGGTGTAGCTGAGCAGAACGCTACACTCATTAGTGTCTCATGCATGTAGAATGGAGCACCACAAAGGCTTCTGGGTAAAGGCCAACGGATGCCTCTCACGAGGCCTGCTAATGGGGGACGGCCACAGAACAATTCTGCCAATTCTGAGTGTTGTCATTGACGACGGAGAGTGCTCAGAGCACACATCTGCAGTGTTAAGACATGGACTGGACTCCATGCAGAGACAGACTGGCAGACATGTGTGTGTGTGTGTGTGTGTGTGTGTTTGTTGGTGTGTGCGGGCTCATGGATTTGGACCTGTCCTCACAGCAGCTTGTGATGTGTTGATGTCTAGGCTTGTTCCTGAGTGTGTTTGGCGTTTGTGAGTGTATGTAGTATGTGTGTGTGTTGATGTCTAGGCCTGTTCCTGAGTGTGTTTGGCGTTTGTGAGTATGTAGTATGTGTGTGTGTTGAGTGCTAGGCCTGTTCCTGAGTGTGTTTGGCGTTTGTGAGTGTATGTAGTATGTGTGTGTGTTGAGTGCTAGGCCTGTTCCTGAGTGTGTGTGTTGTGTGTTCTGTGTGTCTATGGCAAGGCACTTCATGCATGTCTGTTTCTATGTGTGTGAGCTGTCATCTATGAGTTTCCACGAGTGTGAGAAACACCATTATATCGGTGTGTGTGTGTGTGTGTGTGTGAGAGAGAGACTGTGTGTGTGTGTGTGTGTGTGTATTCTCTGCAGCTTTACTCAACCAGGCTCTGAGGCAGGACACACTACATGGAGATTTGTGTCTTTGACAGCACTGCACTGCACTAACACACACACACACACACACACACACACAGAGAGAGAGAGTTGGTGTGCATTGAAACAGTACTCCGGTTCTCTCCTCCAGCCCAATCTGCTGATGCATGAGAATGTGTGAGAGAACACACTACGTCAATAAACCATTCAACCACTGTCTGATGGGAGGAGAAAGAAATCAGAAGAAACATGTAGCTTCTACTCTCTCTCGCTCTCCACTCCACTCCGCTCTCTCATTCTCTTTCTCTCCTTCTCTTTTTTCCACTCCCTTCTTTCCTTCTCTCTTCTTTCCACTCCATTCTCTCCCTCTCTATTGGGCAAGGCTGGCCCTTTGGTGGAGCAGGAAGAGTGAGATATGTGAGTGGGACTCAGCTGCTATTAGGGGGATGGTGGCCGGTCGAGCTCAAACTGAACAGGCTGCCTACAAATAGGTCAGTGATTCTGGGGGGGGGGGGGGGTGTTGTGTGAGTGTGGTGAGGAAGGGGGAGCAGTTTTAAAGCCGTGTGTGTGTGGGTGTGGGTGAGTGAGTGAGTGAGTGAGTGAGTGAGTGAGTGAGTGAGTGAGTGAGTGAGTGAGTGAGTGAGTGAGTGAGTGAGTGAGTGAGTGAGTGAGTGAGTGAGTGAGTGAGTGAGTGAGTGAGTGAGTGAGTGAGTGAGTGAGTGAGTGAGTGAGTGAGTGTGTGTGTGTGTGTGTGTGTGTGTCGGAGGCAGGTAGGTGAGGATGGGTAATTAGTTTTTAAGACATGCATTTATGGTCTGAAACATAGGCTGTCCTACTGTTATAATCTGAGCATGTGATACATGTGGATCTCATAGGTTTGCAGTCATGGAAAGATTTCAATTTTGGTTAATAAAAGGAGTTTTAAACTTTTATCTCTCTCTCTTCCCCTCTCTCCTCCACCTCACAACAACACAACACACACCTTCATCACAAAACCAAGAAACTCAACTCATCAGGAAAAACATCCGGTGACATCGCTCCTCAATGACACACATCTCACCTCTGCTATGCTGCCTTACCAGTTTCACCACTATAGGAGTCGGTTTCAGTAAACACACAGACACACAAACACAAACAGACAAACACACATTTCTTCAACAACACACATGATAGGCTACTTAACCCTCAGTGGTACCCACCATGTCACTCCAACAGCATATAACACACACCTCCAGCTGCCAAATAGATGTATGTGTGTGTGTGTGTGTGTGTGTAGGCTACACCTTCCACACCCTCTTTTCGTGAACACCACACAACAAACTACTTTACACACTCTCTGGACACTGCTTTGATCATGTTTTTCTACACAGCTAAAATCCAAAGTCCATATTTTCACACATATTTCTTTTATCGTGAAGCACCTGTCCTCACAGAACAGGTGTACAAACATTAGATTTCCACAGACAGGCCCGCCGCTGCCCTAGACGGGACACTGCGGACAGCACCCACACCAGCTCTGCTTCTAGAAGTGTCCTTACACTGTAAACCCTGTGAACAATAACACGTGACTAACTAAACGTCTCCTTTGGGTCTGTCTTCATCACCGAGGGACTGAATGACATTGACCAGCGAGCTGATTCTTCTGGAATTCGGTGGTGGGGGCGCATTCACGACTCACGAGCCCCAGATCTAGACATCCGCCCACTCCCCGGAGCGGCCCTGTGCCATGGCAACCGTAGGCTCGCGTATGCTGTCCTGAAACTTATCTGGCGCCCCACCGGACTCTCTACAGATGCGGAACATACCACGAATAACTGTTTAACGCGAACTATTTTAAACCAACAAACTCTGATATCAGAACGAAGAGCCTCACCAGAGATCAACATATACATGACGATAGAGTTTAAACTTCGCAGATGAAGTTACCGTTACCCCCTATCGCTCTCAGCGGAACGTATTGAACAGGCTAAGTTTACATTTCAGGACAAAGCGCTTCCCTCCTCCATCACGATGTCCCAAAAAGAGAAGGATTGAACATGTAGATAGTTATATTTGGAGGTTTGCTAGACCTTCGCAAGTCCAATCGGGATTTAATAACCTCTTTGAAAAGGTTTTCGAAGGAGACTGATTTGAAAACGTAACCTAATGCTCGAGTCTCTCGCATCTGGCACAGTTGCTCGCCAGGCGGTCTACGCGCTTTCGCCTTCTCTCCAGAGACGAAGGGAGAAAACTTCTGAAACCTTTAGAGAACATACGTGTTTGAGCAGCCTCCGAGACTCACTCATCAAGTTCAGTTATCGAAACTGCGCATCATCGTCACACACACACACACACACACACACACACACACACACACACACAAAGAGAGACAGACAGAGAACAGACCTTTTTAAAGTAGCCGTTCTCCACGGCTCCGTTCGCCTTGAGGCCGTTGGAAAAGATAGCGTCCGTCATCTCTTAATCCGCAACTGTGCGTTCTCGCTGTCCTCAAAAACAACAGAAAACTTTCGGTGCGGCTGCCGCTCAACAGGTGCTTGACTTCTCGACCATAAACTGTAGCAGTCCGCGGCTCGTCTTCTGGCTCCGAATCACTCGACTTCTCTCTGGCTTTCCTATCTCACTGCGCACTCTTCCTCAGACCCCGCCCCGAAAGCATGACGACATGGGTGAGGGCGGGTGTGGCGCAAAGGTAGCCTACATTCCCAATCGCTCTCTTTCTTCTGTCTCTCTCTCTTTATTCTCTCTCTCTTTATTCTCTCTCTATACTCTCTCCATCTCTCTCAGAGAAACTGCCTTAACTAACGGCAGACCCGCAGTGTTCCAGGTGTGTGGATCAGATTAGGTGCATTATAGATTATTTCTCTCAGTGTTAATCCTTCTTCACGTAATCATCTCCTGCTCCTCAATCTGCTGAATGTCCGAGAGAGTGGCCCCACATCTCAATATAAATGTGTGTGTGTGTGTGTGTGTGTTTTTCTGTGCACAGTTGCAGAGAAGCGACATCTCAACAACATTCCAACAAAATGTAGGCCTACCGGTAATAAAAAGTGTCCTGTGTGTGTTTGGGAGTGGCTGCATCATCTTTAGTGTGTGTAATGGTTGTGTGTGTGTGTGTGTGTGTGTTTAGTTCATATCAACTAGAGGTGATGTCAGAGGGCAGGGGTGTGACGTTTGTTTACTCTGTTCATCTGTCTCTGTGTCATCGTTGGGGAGCACAATCACACACACACACACACACACACACACACACACACACACACACACATTTCTCGGCCACCCAGTGGACACCTTTAATGGCCTTATACAACTTCACTGTGTCCCATCCTCCCTAGTCACAGCAAGGCCGGACGGACAACTAAGCAACTCGTAAGACAATGGCGTTGCTTGGCAACTAGTGTAATCTGAGTGGCAGTTGTCAAGACAATCAAGGCCCTTCTCCTCAAGGTCGTTGTCACGACGCAGTTCACAGGAAGTCTCAGGTATTTACAGCTTCGTAGAATGTTGAGTTCTCCTCCTCTCTCCTCAGATATGCTGAGGTGACACACACCTCCATTACTCAAACACCCACCCCTCATGTCCTACAGACACACACACACACACACACACACACACACAACAGATCCTCATGTCCTACACCCACACCTCCATTACTCAAACACCCACCCCTCATGTCCTACAGACACACACACACACACACACACACACACACACACAACAGATCCTCATGTCCTACACCCACACTTCCATTACTTAAACACCCACCCCCTCATGTCCTCCCTCATGTCCTCCACACACACACACACACACACACACACACACTCACACCACCGATCCTCATGTCCTACTCACACACCTCCATTACTCAAACACCCACCCCTCATGTCCTACAGACACACACACACACACACACACACACACACACACACACACACACAACAGATCCTCATGTCCTACACCCACACTTCCATTACTCAAACACCCACCCCTCATCTCCTCCACACACACACACACACACACACACACACACCACAGATCCTCATGTCCTTCACCCATACCTCCATTACTCAAACACCCACCCCTCATCTCCTCCACACACACACACACACACACACCACAGATCCTCATGTCCTTCACCCAAACCTCCATTACTCAAACACCCACCCCTTCATGTCCTACAGACCAAAGGGGTTCTAATGAACTATTGGTAGAATGAAAACCGCACTCTCAAGCTTTTCTCTTTTAACAATAAGACCAGTCTATTTTAGTACAGACGCGTTTCGGCCTTACGCCATCGTCAGTGTGTGAAATAAACTGGTCTTATTGTTAAAAGAGAAAAGCTTGAGAGTGCGGTTTTCATTCTACCAATGGTTTACATTCTTTTACTCGCACCCGAAAACGCATTTATATATTTGCTTTGAAGTAGAGCGCGCCTATCCCTACGAGTTCTAATGAACTACTCTTGATCACACACACTGAGGTTAAGAAGAGGGCTTCAGACATGAAAGAAGTTTGTTTTATGCATTTCAAAAGCTTTGTGTCCAGTGAATGGTGTTGACATCAATCATTGTTTGGGTGAGTGTTTGTGTGTGTGGGTAGATGAGTGTGTGTTAACCCTGATCAAAGATTGTTTTGTGTAATTACTGTGAAGGTAGTTGATAGACTTCTGCGTTTTAGTCTGGATCTCATCACTGACACACTGGCACCGTCTGCTGGTGTAACGGTTCTATTGCAGTCAGGGACGGAGACAGATTTGCAGCTTTCCAACTTTATTCTGTCGTATAAACAAACAACAGTTGACATACGAGTATCGCTGACAGGCATATCTCTTCTGTCTGGCTCTATACAACAACACATTATCACACAAAAGCAAACTAGTGCACAAACAGTTAAAACAACAGTGCACGCATAACACACACATGTTGGCATTGGAGCAACATACCTGTGGTATTAACAAACAACAGTTGACACATGAGGATCTGCACAAGTAAAACAAAATACAAATCACGTCAGGTTCAGTATGGCTATTCATATTCTATCATTATTATTTATACTCTATTATTGTTAGTAAACCATTCTAATACTAGCTAATGGAACGTGAGTAGTGGGAAGTTCCCAGTTAACTAGCTAGCTAATCACCGTGTGTACAATGAACCTCATGTTCAAGAAAAATAATACGATCAAACTTTCTGCCCATTACAAAACGTACTTTACAAACCAGCACAATACATACTTGTTAAAATGTAAGCCTATTTCTTATGTTCTCAGGTTACTTGACTGTAAATGTTGTTTACTCTTAGCGACACAAGAGGGCGCAAGAGCACACACAATAATTAATGTGATGAATGTTCATGTGTTGTATGTGACCTAATGGACTTCCCGTACATGGACATTTTTATGCGTGACGTTTTTCATATTCAAGTCAGTCCGCGCTCAACCCAACTGGCAGATGGCCACATTCCATTGTTCTGAAATAAATTTCCTTAAATGAGAGAAGTCGTCAGTCTCCTTCCTACGCATCGTCAGCAGCACCACTCTGCTGATAAAACTCAACAGGTTATGGGCCCAGGAGACGTTTGGAGGAGAAGATAGTCGACGAAAGCCAAGAAAGTTGCAACGGATCGCGTGCTGAGGAAGGCTGCTAACCTGAGGAGAGGGGCAAGCTAGCATGGCAGAGCAACGAAGGGCAAGTAGCAGCAGGCTACATTGACTGGTATTCGACGGCGACGAGGCAAAGTATGAAGTTTGGGAAACTAAATTGTTGGGACACTTTCGTTAATTAGGGCTGAAAGACACTGTGTTGAATGAGCCAGTAGCAGCAGCTGAAATAGCAGCAGATCCTGATAAAAACGCGGACGCGTATGCAGAGTTGATCCTACTGCTAGATGACAAAAGTCTGTCTCTGGTAATGAGAGATGCGCAAGATGATGGCAGAAAAGCGTTAAATATTCTGAGAGACTATTATGCAGGGAAGGGAAAGCCTCGTATAATTAGTTTGTACACCACGCTGACCTCACTTCAAAAGTCCATCGGCGAAAGTGTAATGGACTATATCATTAGAGCAGAGACCGCCATAACTGCCCTGAGAAGCGCGGGAGAAACGCTGGGGGACAGTTTGCTGGTGGCTATGGTGCTGAAGGGATTGCCAGAGAGCTTCAAGCCAGTCGCAATTCATGTGGCGCACACCTACAACAACATCACGTTTGCTGACTTCAAGACCAAATTGTGGAGTTTCGAGGAAACCGAGAACATCAGAGCAACCGGGTCAAACGACAACAGCGTGATGAAGACCCAGGGGAGAACCGGACGGCGACCTCCCAGTAGCAGCGCACATGGACCGGGCAAAGGCGACAGCGAGATGGTGTGCTTCAAGTGCGGGACCAAGGGGCACCGAGCGAGGGCGTGTCGACAGAAGACGTGGTGTAGTGTTTGCAAAAGTGACACACACAGGGACGCGACATGCAGACGAAAAGACAAAGACAGAGACCGAAGGGACGGTGTAAGCAAAGAGTCGGAGAATGCTTAGGTAAAGGAGGACTTCGCGTTCAAGATGGCGGACGGACGGGCCAGTGACCAGCGGCAGCCGGCGCGCACCATCCAGGAGAGGGGCCTGATGGTGGACACCGGGGCCACATCCCACATCATCAACGGCATCGCCTTGTTCACAAGTTTCGACAGCACCTTCAGGCCGGAGACTCACAGCGTCGAGTTGGCTGATGGGACCAGATGCAGCGGCGTCGCTCAGCGGAGAGGCACGGCAGTGGTTACCCTCATCGACAGCAGTGGACGGCGTTGCAATGCGAAACTGTTGGACGCTCTGTATGAGCCGTCGTACCCGCAGAACATTTTCTCGGTGAAGGCAGCACCCACGAATGGGTCCACAGTCGTCTTCAAAGAAGACAATGATGTCTTGATAACCAGATATGGTACCAGGTTTGACATTCATGTGTTTGGCAGGTTGTACTACCTGCACACTGAGATTGAGTCAACTGATGATAAGTGTAATGCAACCCACGACATCCAAGCATGGCATGAGATACTAGGCCACTGTAATTATGATGATGTGCTTAGGTTACATGATGTTGTTGATGGTATGCAGATTTTTCTAAAGAAAAAGAGTGACGCAGTGCAGGCAACTGAAAAATTCCTTGCAGATGTATCCCCTTATGGGAAGGTGAAGTGTATGCGATCTGATAATGGAACTGAGTTCACAGGTGGTGATTTCCAGGCGCTGCTGAGGAAAAGCAAAATTAGGCATGAGACGACAGCTCCGTACTCACCGCACCAAAATGGAACAGCAGAACGTGGGTGGCGTACTCTTTTCGAGATGGGCAGGTGCATGCTAATTGAAAGTGAGTTACCAAAACACCTTTGGCACTACGCAGTACAAACAGCTGCAATGGTACGCAACAGACGCTTGAACAAGCGCACAGGGCTGACTCCTTTCGAGATGTTGACAAACAAAAAGCCCAATGTGTCCAGAATGCAACGATTCGGGTCTGTTTGCTACACTTATAAGTAGGGATGGGAACCGAGAACCGGGTCTTGTTGAGAACCGGTTCCCAATGAGCCGAATCTTTGGAATCGTTAGCCAAATTCATAACCGGGTCTGTTAACGGGTCTCTGTGCCGTGTGGCTTTATTTCAGCCGAACGGATGCAAACACGGTCACTTGTAACCTCTGTAAAAAATGTATTTCCTCAAAGGGAGGAAGTACATCTACCATGAATAAGCACTTGAGCACACATGGTATAAAATTACAAGAATGTCATGTTTTCGATGCCAGCAGCAGCTCAACTAACGTCGGCGCTTCATCCCTTACTTGCCAAGGTAAACTCCTCAAAATGTTTTATCATAAGTCATAACGGTGTTACTCGTGTGTTATCAGCAAACGTTTGCGTTTTCGTGTTAACCATAACTAAACTTAGCATTGAATTGCTTAACAGAATGGGCGATGTTGGACATTGTCATTTATTATATATAACTTGCATAACTAGGCTAGCTTAACTGTATAATCTTCTATTTTCAACCGTTGGCTAGAGGCAGGGGCAGTGCTTGCCTCCCCTCTGTTGGTCCTAGGGTAGGGTTAGGCTGTACAAAAGACTCCGTTAATAAGCAACCAATGCGTGCAGCTCCCTCAGTTTGACAGTTCGATATGGATAAGTTTCTCGTAGCCAATTCAGTGGCAGCAATAGCTAAGTGTTAAATATACTGAGTGCCTAGTTTGTACATGATACAAGTAATTATGTTTCAGTACGTTATTGTGTTTGTAGTGGACTCTACATTGCTATTAGAAGCGTTTAGCATAATAGTTCGCTATTAGCAATACAACCAAGCAACCTACAAGAAAATATACAGTCCTTTACCTCAATAACAAGCCAAGGGTTGTATGTCAGATCAGAAAATTCAGCGATTTTGTTAGTGCCATTTTTTTCATTGTGCAAACCAGCGTTCGCTCTATAAATAATCTCCATTTCCATCCAATTAAGCTGATGATGAGGTTCTAAATCAGACGGGCTCAGAGGCTGCTAGTCTGTCATCGTTACAGGCTGCAGTTAGTACGTCTTCTGTAAGGAAGGAGCATTGTTATTTGTATGAACGTTTATATAAAACAGAACACATTTTATTTAAGTTATGTAAGTTTTATTTAAATGTGTATGTAAACATTCTAGAAATTTATATAAAAGAACATTAATGTAAAAAACCCGTTTGTGCTCTTTTTTCGCCCCTTACCAAATTATAAGAATCGTTAAGAGAATCGATAAGGAATCGGTTCGATAAGCAGGAATCGATAAGGAACCGGAATCGTTAAAATCTTATCGGTTCTCATCCCTACTTATAAGCAGGAAAAGGGAAAGCTTGGCTCCAGGTGTGATCAGGGGCGTTTTGTGGGGTACGACAAAAATAGCCCAGCGTATTTAGTGTATCACCCAAATACAAACAAAGTGCAAAAACACAGGCTGGTGAAATTTGTGAGCAAAACAGCTTCAGAAAAACAAACACAGACAGATGAGCCAGATCTAAATGATGACAGTGTGGGGCACAGAGTCAGGACTAGGGGGACGCAGGGGGTCAACAGGAGTGCAGAAAAGGCTCTAGAGCAAAATGAACCCGGTAAAAGTCCACATTGCGATAGTCCAAGGGCAGCAAATGAGTCTACTGAGCATAATGAAACTGGAAGTGTTACAAGCGTCGATCCTGAGAGTAGGCGGTATCCAACAAGAGAAAGGAGGGCACCAAATTACCTAGGCGACTTTGTGAGAGAAGACAGTGATAGTGACGGGATGCATGTCACAGTAGACTACTGCTGCAGAGCAGTTTGTGGCATTCCGCAAACTTATGGTGAAGCAATGCAGTCAGACAATTCAAAAGAATGGAGAAAAGCAATGAATGAGGAAATCCAGTCTCTAATGAGAATAAAACCTTTACCCCGACAACACTACCAGTGGGCAAGAAACCAGTGGGGGGAGGTGGGTTTACGCAATCAAGTCTGGTGTAGATGGGAATGACCAGTACAAGGCTCGATTTGTCGCCAAGGGCTACAGCCAGAAAGTGGGAGTAGACTATGGGGAAACGTTTTCACCTACAGCAGATCTAACCAGTGTTAGACTTGTGCTACAGAAGGCAGTGCAGGAAAATGTACTGGTCCACCAAATGGACGTGAAAACCGCGTTCTTACACGCCCCCATCGACCACGAAATCTACATCAATCCACCAGAGGGCTATGGAGAAAAAGAGGGTGTAGTCTATAAGCTAGAAAAATCGCTTTATGGTCTCAAACAGTCTGGAAGAAACTGGAACAGGGTTTTACATGACTGCTTAACTGAAAATGGTCTCACACAAAACCAAGCTGACCACTGTGTTTATTCCCAAGAGTCTAAAGAATGGAAAGTGATCATAAATGTGTGGGTAGATGACTTGATCATCGCTGCAAGCGATGAAGGAAAACTGAAAAAGGTGAAAGGGATGCTTGCAGAGCAATTCAAGATGAAAGATTTGGGGCAACTCAAACATTTTCTTGGTATTGATTTTGATTTGTCTGATGAATGCATTAAGATGTCACAAGAGAAGTACATTAACAAAATTCTACAGCGTTTCAACATGTCAGAATGCAGGGTGAGAGATACTCCTTGTGAGCAAAAGCTCGAATACAGTAATGATGCAGTTAAAATGACAGATATCAGGATGTACAGAGAGGCCGTGGGCAGTCTGATATACCTGACGACCTGCACTAGGCCTGATCTGAGTTTTGTGGTGAGCAGGCTGTCACAGTATCTAGCTGAGCCTACAGAGGAGCAATGGGTTACTGTGAAGCATGTCCTGCGATACCTTAAAGGTACAGCAGACAAAGGTTTAACCTTTAGGAGAAGCACTGAGAATCTTGGTGTAAAAGCCTACAGTGATGCAGACTGGGCGGCTGATACCAGTGATCGCCGCAGTACCACAGGATACTGTGTTAGTCTTAGTGAAAACAGTGCACTTGTTTCATGGAAGGCAAAGAAGCAACCTACTGTTGCACTTTCCACATGCGAAGCAGAGTATATGGCACTTGCTTCTACTGTTCAGGAATGCCTTTACCTAGAACAATTACTGGACAATATGGATGGTTACCAATACACACAAACGGTAATACACTAAGACAATCAGGGGACGATTGCTCTTGCCAGAAATCCTGTGAATAGAAAGCGTTGTAAACACATAGACATTAGGTATCACTTTATTAGGTCTACTGTGAATGAGGGTAAGGTGAATTTAATGTATTGTGCTACTGATGAAATGGTCGCTGATGTAATGACGAAGCCTGTCAGCAAGTTCAAACTGGGAAAGTTTGCAGGTCTTCTTTTTGGTGACTAATATGTGTTAGCCAAAGGTACACATTTGTTCAATCTTGTTTTGGTGTTTTTTGTGTTACCAACCTGAGTACAAGTGGGGGTGTTAAAATGTAAGCCTATTTCTTATGTTCTCAGGTTACTTGACTGTAAATGTTGTTTACTCTTAGCGACACAAGAGGGCGCAAGAGCACACACAATAATTAATGTGATGAATGTTCATGTATTGTATGTGACCTAATGGACTTCCCGTACATGGACATTTTTATGCGTGACGTTTTTCATATTCAAGTCAGTCCGCGCACAACCCAACTGGCAGATGGCCACATTTCATTGTTCTGAAATAAATTTCCTAAAATGAGAGAAGTCGTCAGTCTCCTTCCTACGCATCGTCAGCAGCACCACTCTGCTGATAAAACTCAACAATACTTATTATAGAAAATACACAATACTTGTCGAAGTTCTCGACATTCATTGCATCTATCTATCTAAAAATGTACAAATTGTGATGGTCATTTTTCATTATGGACCTACCGCATATCTCTCTGTCTGATTATGACAACGGCTTTCGGCACATGAATATCTTGCAGGCCTGCAGTACGTAACATGCCCAAAGGTGGCTCCAAAACACCAACAGTAATAAAACACGCTTATTTATGGCAAAACTCACACTCTACCCACACAGCAGGAGACTCAAACGCGGATCCGCATTCGAATCGCCTAACCCGCGTGACTGTCACATTCGTTTTGATGCCGTAGGACGGATCAGCGCCGCCTCCGGCCGGCGCAGTAAATGCTGCTATCAAACAGCAGCTCCTGAGCGGACCCACATCTGATCCGGGGGCCGGACGCGCCTTTGACGTGCATCAAGAGGACCGTTTTGGCTCCGCCAAGAGGATCAGGATCGGATCCACGAACGCGGACGCGCCTTAACGGCTGTAACGGCCGTGGCTACATATCAGAGCCCATATCAGTGGAATTTTTATTTGCCGCCTCGCATTGCTTCCAGATTTTCTTTGAAGTAGCCTATACCATTGAGCTGAGCCCTCTTAAGTAAGTGTATTGATTTATTGATATATTGCGAGATTCACAGTAAACATTTGCCTTTGTGTGTTTTTTTTTTTAATCATCATGTATATTAATGCTGTGTAAATAATATTGTTTGATATTGTATCATACCATTTATGCATCAGACTTAGCTGATATGATGATCATGTGAGGCTGAAGCTATTTGATTTAAAATGGGATAGCAATTTCGGCAGAATATGTTATGGTAGAGTGATTAAAAAACACATTGTTATTAGGTCTGGTCTGGTCTGTTTTAATGAGTTACTCATATGTAGCCTATGGTAGCGGCATGTAGCTGCTAGCTAGCATGCTGCTAGGTGCGATTGCAACATTTTGCAAGTTATTGCTAGTGAATGTGTTAATGTTCACGTTTGCAATGCAAACTATACATCAAGCTGATAATTTCGCTGGTACTGGTATTTCGGTCAATAAAGTAGGGTGAATATTAGTCAATGAGCTAGTAGTAGTTAGGCTACAACTTTAGCGTATTCACTCGAGGGAATTAGCATTATAATCTAGATGCATCTGGCGGCGATTTAATGCGCCCAGCATTGCGTGTCTTTCAAGCGAGATGGACAGCAGATTACTTAGTGGCCGATCACACAGGAGGGTCCAGGGTCTACACTTATACATCATTTTTGTGGTGGTGACTTGTTTAATTCGGTGCATATTATATATTAGTTTACTATTGTCACATGGTATAGGATAAGCCTGTGACTAGCCTAGTTACCTTGGGGGCTAAGAGGTTGGTAATGACTAGCATTGTAATGTATTGATATTTATGTATGCTATTGTTATTTATTGTAGGGTAGGATTCTCAGGGCCTTGTCAACTGCTGTCTTCCAGGTGTGTCATTGTTTCGTTTATATTCCGATTTGTTTGTACACTCATTTTGTTTAGTTAGCTTGTCATGAAGGACTTTTTGAGGGCAGACTGTTAAGTTTGTATTTGCTGTTCGTGGCTTGTGTGGTTGTATGCCCTGTCTCTTAATTCTAAGGAAGAGGGTAGGATTCTCACTGCCTTGTCAACTGCTGTCTTTCAGAACAATAAATATTCAAAACGGAGTCGTGCGTCCGCTTGCCAGCACAACACAACGCAGAGTGAACAAGCCACCGGTTACACTTGGGACAGGACCCGCATAATGTGTTGTAAATGACCATGTGAGTTATCTAGTGTAGTGTTGATTTTGGAATGTTTTATGTGTAAGTCGTCTTTTTTTGTTTTCATAAACATACAATCTGTCTGTTTGATTACAGGTGCAGTCAGAAAAAACGCTCTGACACGGTCTGCTACGGACGCTGAGGTCACGCGACACATTATAAGGTGGTTCAATCTGACTGGGGATCGGGCCACGAGAATAGTGATGTGTCGTTCGTGAACGAGTCATTCATTTTGAACGAATCCTTACAACGACTCGAGAGTAACGAGTCCTCTCAAAAAAAGATTTGTTCTTTTTCTCGTTCATGACCGTGCATCGGGACAACTGGGACTGTTGCATTGGCTAAGCCAAGGAAACAGAAATGATTTGTTGAATGCAGGTCACGTAAAAATGATCCAAAGACCCGTATCCAAGAGACCCAGTCGGAAAAAGAACGAATCATTTCTGTTTCCTCTAGCTGACTGTACTGAGCCTATGCAGGTCACGTGGAAAAGGATCCAACGACCCATATCCGGCAGATGAACGAATCATAGATCCAAAGACACGGTTGTCAAAAGAACGAATCATTGAACGAAACAGACACGTTTGGCAAAAGAACGAAACATTGAACGATCCGGCAAAAGAACGAATCATTGAACGAAATACCCATATCCGGCAGATGAACGAATCATAGATCCAAAGACACGGTTGGCGAAAGAACGAATCATTGAACGAAAGACTGATATCCGGCAAAAGAACGAATCATTGAACGATATCCGGCAGATGAACGAAACGTTGATCCAAAGACGGTCGGGAGGTGAACGATTAGGTCATCTGCCGGATACAAGTATTTGGATCATTTTTCACGTGATCTGCATAGGCTCAGCATGGGAAGCTAGAGAAAACCGAAATGTTTCGTTCATTTTGACTGGGCTCTGGATATTTTTTCACGTAACCTGCATAGGCTCAGAAGAGGAAACAGAAAGGACTTATTAACCTAGTTCACTTCCGAGTGTCTATGTTTAGTAAGACGTGAATGATATTCGTTCACAAGAAATAATTACAGGTTTAGTTATTTTAACTTTTTAAAACTTTACTTACAGTTCAGTGCAGCGTAATTGTTTGCCGTGATCATTAAATGCTTATGTGATAATAAATGACCATTTCATCCAAACTTTCATATAATATTATTTGAATGCAGGAATTAGTATCTGCTGGTTTACATGTAGTAACCTCCAGGAAAATATGATACGTATTTGTAGTGAACGTATTTACGCCAGTGAATTGACTATAAAATTTAAAAATGCTGAGTAGCACCACCCCCCCCCCCCCCGTTAAAATGAACGAGTGACTCGAAAAAAGATTCGTTCATTTTACTGAACGAGATTCAAAGATTCCAGTCGCTAAAATGATCCGAACTTCCCATCACTACACGAGAAGACGTGCCGTGCCGTCCGCACTTGAGTCCCCACACACGGAATAGCCTATTAAATCGAATCGCCTGACTAAATCAACTGTTGAATAAACTTTTTTATTGCACTTCTCGTCATTCATCAGTTAATCATTTTATGATAGTTAAGCTGTGCTTATGGACAGATATAATGCAAATTGTAGAAACAGGGCAAAGTAGAATAAGGAGATAACTTAGACTGTTTGTGGCGCAGCATTTCATTGAAGTTGAATAGGCAAGCTATTTGATGTCTGCAACGTCCTAGGCCTATTATTATTATTATATAGCACTAAATATAGGATATTTCGATGCTGTTTGAAGATGAGGGTATAATATAAACAAATATTCCTACTTTCATTATCTACATTAGGCTACAGGGTTCTCTAGGAATAGGTTTTGACATAATCTCACAATGAATGTAGGCTAGGCTACTAAACAAAAGAATATGTACAATATACATCCACCTCCGCGGAGGTAATAAGGTGTTAAGCGCGGATGCCGATCGGATTCAGTGCGGTGCCACGACGGGTCCGCGAGGTATGCACGGATGAGAACCGGATACAGTGCGGAGCCACGGCGGGTCCTCGAGGTAAGCACGGATGCGGACCGGATACAGTGCGGAGCCAATGCGGGCTCCACTACCGCCTCCGTACCGGATCTGTTAGACTGTGCAAGTGGACCCCGATACGGGTCTGTTTCGCGGGTCCGTTGCGGAACCCGCGACACCTCCGCGGCGGATCCGCTGCGGTGTCCTTTTGCTGTGAGGGTATTTACATTTATTACACGGCTCTTCTTAATGCTGTAGAATGCTCCATTCACTTGAATGGGGCTTCCCAACGTTCTGCGGTCAACTATTTTCCGATAACTGACCGTTGCTATGCACTTAATGACCGCTGTCAAGGAAAGTGGCCTTTTTGCCTCTGATTCACATCTTTCGTAGCACTCCGCAAGTAGTACGGTAACTTATCAAGGGATTTTCAGCGGACGGTTGACCAGCTGTGTTCTAAAGAATGTTAATAACAAGTAGTCCGGTAATTAATTAACCTCAGCGTATTCCGTTCCTTAGCGACGTCAGCTGATCTGAAACCTACTGGACCAGTACATACTTAGCCTAAATACAAGCAACTATGGATGAGTTTCCTATTAATTTTAATATTTTTGGGAAATACGGCGACTTTGAGAGTTGGATAAAGGCTGAGTTGTTGCCATCGCCAGTGAAGTTGAAGAGACCAACAGAGGACAGCAGCTTAGAAGAGGGCAGTAATGCGAAGAGGCACAAAGTTTTGGATGACAGAGAAATTAATCAAATAGAAGAGGATAGACACGAAAGGAATACCAAAAAGACTACGGTGTGGGCAATGTCAGTGTTAAAAGACTGGTTAACAGAGAACAAAAAGCCTTTAGACATGTTAAAGTATAGTGCCGATCATTTAAATCAGGTGCTACGGTCTTTTTATCCATCAGTGCAGAATGGCAAAGGCGAAGCATATTCAATTGCAAGCTACGCCGCACTTAGGGCAGGGATAGCACGTCACTTGCCTACATTTGGCATACTACGTTCTTCCAGCTTCAAATCAAGCAACGACGTGTTCAAGTCCGTCATCAAAAACCTAAGAAGAAAAGGCAAAGACACCAGCCAGCATCACCCCCCGATTTCAGCGCCAGACCTAGCTCTTCTCACCAAGTCCGAGGTGCTGAATGTCAACACGGCTTCCGGATTGGTCAAGAAAGTTTGGTTTGACGTGCAGCTGCATCTAGCCAGACGTGGCAGAGAGGGCAATCGTGAATTGAAGAGGGACTCTTTCCTTGTTAAAAAAGCTGATAATGGATTGGAATACATTACTTTATCGTACAATGCAGAGACAAAAAATCACAAAGATGATAAAGACCCTTGTAAGGAAAACTACCGTGGCTACATTTTCGCGGAGCCCGAAATCCTAATTGTCCCGTTATTAGTTTTAAAAAGTATCCCTTTGCCCACCCAACGCCGATGCGTTTTACCTGCACCCTCTTAAAAGGGACCAGCAGAACCTCAACCAACAACATGTCTGGTACTCTCGGGAACCCATGGGACACAATTTCCTTGGACAGATGCTGTCCAAAATCAGCCAGGCAGCGGGCATGTACACA
Organism: Sprattus sprattus; assembly: GCF_963457725.1. NCBI lineage: Eukaryota > Metazoa > Chordata > Actinopteri > Clupeiformes > Clupeidae > Sprattus > Sprattus sprattus. Next base: position 2,425,644 of record NC_137916.1, on the reverse strand, counting down.
AATCATAGTTTGCGCAGCACCGCTGTCCAACTGCTGTCCCGGGCTGGTCTGGAGAGCAAGGAAATTATGTCTGCAACTGGGCACAGATGTGAGGGCAGTCTGAGGAGCTATTGGACTCCATCCCTGACAGAGAGGGAAAAGTGGAGCAGAGTCCTATCCTCTCATCCCGGCAGCAGCAGATCTGGTGAGTTATAGCTACATAGCCTAACATAAACGATTTGAAATGTCAAACATGTTCTGGCTAACATGCGATCGTGTTTCTGTGTCCATGGCAGCTCCACCCGAAGAAATCCGGTATGAAGACAGGAATATTTCTTTTAATATTCCGCAAGAAACCCCATTCTCCTTGTCTAATTTCACAATTAATGGCAATGTACAGTTCATAATCAATAAATAAATAAAATCGTAGGGTCCCAGATAGCAAGCACACGTTGGCCCAACTGCGGCATTGGTTGGCGACTGGTTGGAAAGGTTGGCGGTGGAATTCCAACCTTGGGCCAACGTTGAACCAATGTCAGCAGTCTCGTCAAAATGCAACGGTTGGACAGTTCACGTTGGTTCAACGTTGGCCCAAGGTGGAATTCCAACTCTGTGTTTTTTACAGTTGGAGTTGGAATTCCAACGTTGGGCCAACATTGACCCAACGTCAACTGCCCAACATTAATATAAAAAGGCAATTGGTTGGGCAGTTGACGTTGGGTTCATGTTGGCTCAACGTCAGCTGCCCAACATTTTGATTGTGTGTTTTTTTTTTTTTTTTAACCATTCCACCTTTTTCTGCGGGGCATATTGGTAGTCAATCCTGTGTTTTTTTTATTTAGATAAACATGAGTATTAAAAGCATATAGCGTACTGGTGGCCAGACATTGTGATTCCGCGTCTCTGTAAACACTTTCAGAATATAGCCTATCTCTGTATCACTGCGTAACAATACAAATAGCCACGAGCCATTTTATTTTAAAATTAAAAACCGTTAGCAGATATTGTGAACTGCCTTCGTCACCTTTTTCTGACTGTAGCGAGTCATTTCAATTTTCAACAAGTTATTTAAACTTTTGATCCACATTTATCAGTAAAGGTAGGAACCGTATCGTTAATTAACCACATAAGACGTAGCACTATCGACTAGGTAACGCAAGCAGGCGCAGAATTCACATTCTTGTCTACGCTGATTTTGTTAGCTGGCTAGCTACCTGTCATTTAGTTAGCAGCTGAGCTATCTCTACGGCTGGTGATCCGGTGTACAGCGACAGCAGCAGCAGCAGCAGCATGGATGACGGCTCTGATGCGGACTAGCCTACCAAGACTAATTTATTTGTGTGTTCGCTTGTTTTGTCTTTGCTTGCGTGTTGCCAACAATAAATGATTTTTACCTGTAGGTAACTGCTGTCTGTTTAAATTCCTTACGGGCCGTGCCTAGGCTATCGACTTTGTTGCCATTCGCGACTGTACAAAACAAATCGGAAAATACGGTAAGAGATGTTCCTGCTGAGGGTCAAACAAGACTTCATGCATTGTTTACACACCTGTCACTTCTGAAATATGTAAGGTTGATTCATTAAACCATATTTATATTGATAAAAACATATTTGTTAAGCGGATTTTTTGGGTGGCCCGCGGGATAGGTCGCGTTATGATAGGTTGGTTTAAGTTTTTGGATGCATTAACTGTGGTGGCAAGAAGTATGACCGTCCTTGGATTATGGGACATTGTAACACCTTATCCTGATTTGAATTATTGAATTATGACATTGAATAGACATCGGGTGGACTTCTGTAAGATCATAGAAAGCGAAAAATAGCTTTGGTTTACCAAAAATAAGCTAAAGTTGGCAATTGGTTATTAGACAACGTTGGCAATTGGTTATAAGCCAACGTTGGCAATTGGTTAAGCCAACGTTGGCAATTGGTTAAAAGCCAACCAAAACCCGACACTCACTCCTATTTGCCAACGTTGGGCCAACATTAGGCCAGCGGCCAAAATGTCGTAGGGCCAGCGTTGGCTCACACCGTCAGGCCAACGATATGCACCGTTGGCTCACAACGTTTTGCCAACGTAGGGCCAACGTATGCTTGCTATCTGGGGTGACACCAGCTCAATGGAGTTCGAGCTGACAGTTAAGCTGCGTTCTAAAGAATGTTTGTAAATGTTTGCGTCTTTGACGAACTATTTCTCTGCTTTCTCTGCTTTTTTAACACTAATGGTAACAAATAAATTGTTTAAAAAAAACACTGTGTGAACCAAAAAAAAGTTTGCCGCTGACTTTCCAGGCGATTGTCGATACGTCTATGTTTTATGCAGAACTAGAGCCTTCACAGCGTAATAAGATTTTGATCACGAGTGGTGGCACGGTTCGACATGTGATCGTTCTACACCAATGAGGTAGCTGCTATTTGACAACAGACTGGCAAGATGGCGACCACCATGGTTTGAATTTACGTTACAGATAAAAAGGAAAACAGCCGAACATCCTCAAAATCGGGCCAAAGGGATTCTAAACAGTGGTGTATACCTAGCCACGTCCAAGAAGAACAATGAGGCAAATATGCGATAATGTTATGTTTATGCTAAGTCATTTAAATCAAGTTTGAAATACATGACAATACGCCTGACAGAGGATCTAACATGGACTGTGAACACCCAGCAAACAGTGGGGTGTACTACGAATCTCATTACAGATAGCCGGGCTATCGAGACATACGCCCGACTCACATTGCTGCGTTGGAAGGCGTTGTTGCGTCAGGGTTAACGCATCCCCATTCACTTTGCATGGGGTGACATCATCCTTTGCCGAACTGAATTGTGGCTCCGTTTGGTTCGCGTGCGTTGCGTTTCATGCTTTGCTCGCGACAAGAGTTGAAGAAGGTTTAACTTTTCAACAGGCAATGCATGCGTCAGCCAATCATATTGCCTTTCATGCATAACTGACAGCACAGGCACTAGCCAATCATATCCCGTATATGCTCACGTCTACAGAGCGGCAAACTCAAAAAAAAAAACATGGCTGCCAAACTCCGTAGATGGTCGTATTTGTACCTACAAGTTGGTTGTTTGACTTTTTTTTGGTTAGATTTTTTAAAAGTTACCGAGAAATAGACACTGTACAATGTAAAAACCCCTTTACTGTAACTGAGAAATACGTATCATAGGATTTGCGAGGTGTCTGAGCACACTGTCTAATGATGGGTTAGGGTTAGCATGCTACTACTCACAGGGTAAAAGCCTACTAGTGACCTGATTGGTTTGTTGATCTGTCAATCTCACTATAACGTCTCCGTTATCAACAGAACCGCATGCGCCAGACTCCTCCTCCACCGTCCGTTGCATCAATGCCTTCAAACGCAACAATGTGAGTCGGGCGATAGTGAGGCTTGCTAAAACCTTAACTGGGGCTATAAGTTAAGTGGTACTACGACCGCAGCTATGTGATATATTTGTCAAACTGGGTTTGGATAGGTGGAGCTTCCCCTGTAACATATGACAGAATCTTACACGTGAGATCGCTTGTTCAGTAGGCGGTGTTTTCATACGATTTTAGTTTTACTTAGCACAAAATCGCATAAGATACCACGGTGATGTAGCGACGCAAAAGAGAACAACGTTCGTGGTACTGCATACCTATCTCTCTAATCGAGTTTCGTAGTACACCCCACAGCTGTGGATAGTGTCCTGACGGCATCATCACTGGCCATTGACTTTTCAAAACACTGAGGTCAGGCAAAAAGCTTAACACCAAACAAAATGTCACTACATGCTTTACGTTAGTATTTCTATGTATGTGACAAATAAACCTCCTTCCTTGTATCAATAAAAGGCAGCATTGTCCTTAAACCAATGACCATTTGTTCATTCAGTCATTCATTCATTCATTCTTCCACAAATGAATACAACACTGATCAACCATATAAACAATCTTTATGAAAAATATGAAAACAGTACAAAACAGAATTAAAGAATAACAGTTTAAGGACACTCAGTCCTCACTGTCAGAGTCAGGACAGCTATCAAGTTCCTCACTTTCTTTCGAATTGGCACAATAACTATAATGTCATAAATCTGTGCAACACAGTCCTGCAGAAAAGCAAAGACCAGTTCAGAAGTGTTGCGTTTGGCGGGGATGTGGAACACTAGCTGTGGAAAATCACGGCTGAGTCTCTTCTTCAATACATCCTGTCTGCAACACAACAAATGAACAACAAAAAAAGAGTCATATGAGTACCAGCAAAGGGGGTCTTCATGTTGTGGCTGATATACAATAGCCACCTTCACAAATTAACTCGGAGTGAATAAAATAATATTGGTGGAGTTTACTTGCTATGCAACAGATAATACCAAGTATTCCCAAGAGAAGCACATACTGTAACAAACATCACACTATCAAGAACACTGCCATCCTCCTTATTGCAAAACAATACATGTACAGTATGTGCATATGACAAGCAGAGCAGATTCCCTTGGATTTGACAAATAATAAACTGCCTTGCAATTACCTGTAGGTTGAAGCATCAACACCTTCACTTGACTGCACAAGGTCAATAAATGCCTTCCTCAGTTGGCTCATCCTCAGCACCTCTTGGTTGATCAGCAGCCTTTGACAGATTATCCTTTCGCAGAATAATTTATAGCTCAGATCAAATATTGACCCGATCCTTACAAAAAATATAGAAGAAGATATGTGTTGTGAGAGCTTTCGTTGTGAGATCCGTGTTGTGAGAACAAACTGTCTCAATCATAGGACACACATTGTACTGTATGTGTTTTCATAAAATTAAGATATGACTTGCTGTTCTTTCTCTGCTCTGGCAGGCTCACTCAAAAACCTTGTATATTCTCTGTAGCAACTTTTGTGGTACTGCACCTCCAGAGCCACAGTCTCTGTCCTTGATGTGAATGAGGATGCTCTGGTCATCCTTTACTTCAGCTGCTTCCTGCAACTTGCCTTGTACAAAAGAAAAGAAAAAAGAATTTATAGGGGTATTATAGGCATGGGAATGTTATGTATTGGATTGTAATTTCACTCTCTCTCACTCACACACACACACACACACACACACACACACAGGACATTACGGCAATTCACACATACATTCATATTAGAATTAGACTAATACAGGGATTGTACAGCAGTGTAGGCTAGATAGTAAAAAGAGTGCTAGGTGGTGCACCCAAAAAAAAGAGTCCTTAAGCACACATATGTGCAGCACAGGCAGGATACACCTCTAGAGATGGAGTAAGGTTACTGGGACCGCCCAGCAACACACAGGGACAGAAGCGGAAAATCCCCCAAGTGTACAAGTGAGAGAGAGGGGGGGGGGTTATGGGGGAATGGGCTTACTCAGAAGCGGTGTGCTAACCAGACAGGCCATCAGGCTGAGGAGCTACATTTCTGAACAGGTATTCAGTGTCATATTAACATCAGGCATGCTTTGACATCCATATAAACATACACACTACCCTATTAAAGTCAAATTGTGATTCAGTCAATATCAAAAACCTAAAACACTGGGGGGGAGGGGTGTAATGTAATTTCACACCCAGACACATGCACAACACATTATGGCAATTCACACATGCGTTCATATTAGAATTGGACAAATACAATGATTGTGCAGCAGTGTAGGCTAGATAGTCATTCAACTTCTCCAAACATCTGTGTGTGTGTGTGTGTGTGTGTGTTTTGGGGGATGGGATGCATTCACATAGACTACCTACTGTTAGTGTGTGTTGGGGGTGAGGGTGAAACAGTCTTACCTGCTGTTAAAGTCTGTGTTTTTGACAAAGCTTCTTTTTGACGTCTGCCACTCGCGACGATGAATTTGCTGTCTTTCTTGCAAATTATACAGATGGCAGGTAGGACGGGGCCAGAGCTTGATTTGGATCGAAGTTTCCTAGGTTTCGATAGGTATTCCACCTTGCGTTGGTGAAATTCTGTGTTTCCTCATGCTTTACAGAAGATATATGCATGTAACACATCTTGCGTTTCGAAGATATCTTTTGTTTTACATTTTCTGTCGAGATTTCTTCTTCTTCGGCTAATACTTTATCTGTAACGTAAATTCAAACCATGGTGGTCGCCATCTTGCCAGTCTGTTGACAAAAAGCAGCTACCTCATTGGTGTAGAACGATCACATGTCGAACCGTGCCACCACTCGTGATCAAAATCTTATTACGCTGTGAAGGCTCTAGTTCTGCATAAAACATAGACGTATCGACAATCGCCTGGAAAGTCAGCGGCGAACTTTTTTTTGGTAGCTCAGCACGACTCGTTCTTTTTTATGAACTGAAGTTCGCTTAGTTCGGAGCCTGAGGAGCGAAGTTAGGTTTCTAAAGCACTTTTTGAGGGTCACCTTACGGCCTATTACTTATTACACGGCTCTTCAGAATGTTCCAAAAAGAACCGTTGATTTGAATGGGCCATCCCTACGTCATACCCATACATTAATTCCTGCTAACAGACCGCTGCGAAAAGATAATTACCGCTGTCAGCAACGGGTTTTGTGCTTCTAATTCACCTCTTTTATTAGCCTGACGATGTCATACTCATGATTCTAGTCAGAATATGAGTCTGATACCGGACCTTTGGGCTGTGATTATGGGGCGTGTTTCAACGAACCAGGAAAGAAAATGCCTATTCGCTGAATTGGATACCTAGAACCAATCAGAGCAACGTAGTAGCCTATTACCATCTGATAGATTAAACTTTTACCTGATCCCTAGGAAGGACGGCAAAAACATCTTTTCAATGACAAATGCCTTAATCGCGTTTCTCTGTTCCTCTTTCAAAATGAATGCGCTGTCAATGTCTGTTGAGATATGCCTGCTCACGTTAATTAATTAGCATTAAGGCTACAAGCTACAGTTTATTTCGATGGGTTTTTTGTGTACACGTTAGCAATGATATAACAATAATGGTCTAGAGAACTTTAGTTAAGACAAACAATACTCTGTAACATTCGTGTTGCACATGCACAACTAACCGAGTCAATGTAGACATTAAAAAGTCGTGTAGATAGCTTAATTCACATAAAATATTCCCCACTAAGCACCCGAGACGCGGCCATCTTGGTCGGAGTTCGAATCTACCGGTTAATTCAACTCAAGCGTTGGTATCTGTCCATCAACGTATAAAGCCCGCCCTGCCAATTTGATTGGTCCGGTTTGATCCTACCGATGAAACTCTCTCCCAATTAACCCAGAGCCAGACCAAATCTCCCTGACAAAATTTTTTGTGGGCGGGGTTTGGGCTGGTATCCAGGCTACTCTTTTATATCATTCCGCCAGAAGTCCAGTCATTTTAACGTAACAGAATTGTGGTAATTTGAAGTCAGAAAGTAATGGGTTGCTATGCAACACCTAAAACATCAAAGTTCTATTTGCTTGAAGAACTATTTATTTCTAAACGGGACTCATGAAACGGCAACTAAATCATTAAAAAGAGGTATGTTGGAGGAATGTCTTCTATCATTTTTGGCAAGTAGGCTAACCGTATAATAAGCTGGATAATGAATTGTCCGTCGGTCATTCTCCATTCTGCGCGTCGGGGTGTTGTTCGCCCCGTCGGGAATTATTTTTGGAGAATGACCTCCGGACAATACATTATCCCTTACTTAACCTATTTACATTTATAACTCCGTTACACTGGTCACACAGAGTACCTCCACTATAGCCCTCCTCGCCTGAGAGTGCTGTCTAACTCATTTCTAATGGTTAAATATGTTATTATATGTGTCCATATAAATGTTTTGTGTAAAACAGGTCATGTCATATTTAATGTGGTGTGCCTGCGTGTGTGTGTGTGTGTGTTTTGCAGCTTTTTCTATGCCGTGGTCTGGTCTGAGTGATGTGTTCTCTGGCTCACGTTCAGTCTGGAGATATTCTGAGGTTCTGGACCTTTTGTGCCGTAATAGTGTGACTAGGCCGCTTCTGTCTGGGGGATTAATCTCAGGTCCTGGGCAGTTATGGAGACCTGTCTCGCCACAGCCAGAGAAAGAAACACACTGTTTAAGGAGAGAGAGGGAGAGAAACACACACACACACACGTCTGTTTGAGGAGAGAGAGGGAGAGAAACACACATACACGTCTGTTTCAGGAAAGAGAGGGAGATAAACACACACACACACACACACACACACACACACACACACACACACGTCTGTTTGAGGAGAGAGAGGGAGAGAAACACACACACACACACACAGACACACACACATGTCTGTTTAAGGAGAGAGAGAAACACACACACACACACACATAATATGTTTAAGGAGAGAGAGGGAGAGAAACACACACACACGTCTGTTTAAGGAGAGAGAGGGAGAGAAACACAAGCACACACGTCTGTTTAAGAAGAGAGAGGCAGAGAAACACACACACACACACACACACACACATCTTTCTGATTAAGAGAGAGAGAAATACTCCCCTCCCCCCACCCCAACACACACACACATCTGTCTGAGGAGAGAGAGGGAGAGACATAGCGAGAGTGGAAGAAGGAGAGAACTAGAGAGAAAGGGAGATAACTAGAGAGAGAGGGAGAGGAGGAGGGAGAGAGGCAGAGGGGGAGACACTCCTACGTCTCAGCTGTGAGGTGACTGCTGCTCAGCTTACCCCAAATTCACCTGCCTCCCCAATACACACACACACACACCCTCACACTCACATTCACTCACTCTCACACACTGGCACAGTGCTCCACTGCCCGTTTGATCTGCCCAGAGTAGAGCCACACACAAACACCCTAGTTCCCTGTATAATTCATTATTTAAATGGTACAACAGGGCTGTGTATCTGATTAAGTTTCCGACAGTAAAAATCGTACCTTTCTGTGCAAACTATGTCCTCCTGAAAAATTGGCAATTATTTTAAAAAAATGAAAATGAACTGAACCGAACTATGAACGAGTTCAGAATTGAAATGGTGAGCTATGAACGTGAACGATTCATATTTACTTGAACTGAACTTTGAACTAGTTCATGAGAGGTATGAACGTGCACAACACTGGTGCAGTGACTGTGTATGTGTGTCCACTGAGAGTGTGTGAGTGCACTGAGCAAACGGAGCTAACAGTCAGCCTCACTGCTTACCACTTGATGGCGCCCGCAGCGAGCGCATGACACTGGCTCTCCTGTGTAGCGCTGCTGTTGACCAGACACACGCGCGCACCAGTTGGGGAGAGTTGCCTCACCAAAGGCGCGCGCTGTTGGAGAGGAAAACAGTCCATCTCTCCATCTCTCTGTTATGCGAGAGAAGGAACCCGGGAGCAGCGGAGAGCGTTCGTTTGCAGCCCAATTAAAAACGCATGCCTGACTGACTCAGTTCAGCCACTCCGACATGTCGCACATTTCTGCTTGTCATGGTACAGTGCGCGAGTCACAATGCGATTCTCGCCCAGGCGCAAGCGCCTCGTTTGCGTCGTTTCCAGCTCCACGCATTACAGCATCCTAATTCGGTAGCGCTCGGGACGCGGATTTGCAGTGCTAAAATGTTTTGTTTTGATTTTGACGAGCGTGATCTTCTGGTCGAGCGCAGTGTTTGTGTGACGGTGAGTAATTGCCGCGGGAGCAGAGTGCAGCGCAGTGCTTCCGTCGCGCTTCCGCTCGGCTCGCCGCCTCCTCCGGGAGACACAAAGCAGGCGGTTCCCGCGTGGACCCCCTCTTTGAGATGCGGGCGGCGCGGGTTGAGAAATGGGCCTCGTGGTCGACCTTTCTTCGAGGGGAGTTACACAGGCTGCTTTGGCTCGCGCACTGTTTAGTTGCTATGCAGCGACAGCCCTCACGCAAAGAACTTTAGCTTCTCTGTTAACAAATTATGTGTCGTGCTGGAGCAGTGCAATCCATTACGGGCACTGAAGGGCCACTGTCAAACCACCCCCGAAAAGATCCTGTGTGTGTGTGTGTGCTTGTTTGTGGGGGCGTTCTGGTGCTTGTGTGTGTATGCGTGCAAGGTAGTTTAGGGGAGTATTGTTGATTAGTCTGGTGAGATTTGTTGTTGCAAAAGAGGGAATGAAAGAGAGGGAAGGAGGGAGACAGAGAGATAGACAGTGGAAAGAGAGAGAAGGAGGGAGACAGAGATAGACAGTGGAAAGAGAGAGAAGGAGGGAGACAGAGAGGGACCAGAGAAAGGGAGGGAAGGACGGAGACAGAGAGTGAAAAGATTGGGACCCGGAGAAAAAGAGGTATTAGGAGAAGAGGGACCGGATAAAAAGAGGGAGAGTGAGATACACTAGATACAGATACCCATAACAGATTCCAGTACTTCTTGTTAACTAAACATCCATAAGATCATCCAAGAATGTAAAGAAAATGATTGGGAACATTGACAAAATGCGAAAAAAAAAACCTCAAAGCAAATTATAATATTAGTCATGAATTATCAGGGTCATGAATTAGAGGATTATCTCTTTAATGTCAGAGATACGAAGCAGAGGCAGACACTGACCAAGTACAGACTCAGTGACCACAGTCACAAAAATATGTGTCTACTGTGACCAGTCACAAGAATATGTCAACTGCATTCTTGATCAGGTCAATGCTACTTCAAGTAGGTATATGTAGCAGTACATGTGGCTGTACATTTTAGTCATTTAGCGGACGCTTTATCCAAAGCGACGTACAAAGGAGAAACAATCAAACATAAAATATCTGCGCATTTCTAATTATATATTCTATACATCTTCCAGATGTCCTCCCTGCTGTCCCTTTCGTGCTGGTTAACGACACTGGGTTGCCTGGTGTAAGCTGTGGCCTACTGGTTAGGGTTTCGGGCTGGTAACCGGAGGGTGGCCAGTTCGATCCCCAGTAGGAAAAATGTGGGCGGGGGAAGTGGTAGAGCACTGCTCTCCCATGCCCACATCCACGGCTGAGGTGCCCTTGAGCAAGGCACCTAACCCCAATCACTGCTCCCCTGGCGCCGCTGAAGGCAGCTCACTGCTCCGGGTTAGTGTGCTTCACTGTGTGCCTCACTGTGTGCTTCACTACCCTGGATGGGTAAAATGCAGAGACTTAATTCAGAGTGTGTGTGTGTGTGTCACTATCTCTGCCGTTAAAACAGTCACTAGTCATTTCCAAACGGCGCTGGACTGGTTTCTCCTCTGGCTGGCATGGCGCTGGGATACTCAACCAACCCACCATTCCTGGATGCATTGACATTATCAAAAGCCTTGGACTTCTACGTCGCCCACGTTATATACACAGAGGCTGCCGTCGAACACATCGTAGAATTCACAGACCATCTGGTACTCTCAGTAATCTTACACCTGACGATGTTCAGCCACAGCCAGTATCCCTTTCTGTCACAGAATCCCCTACACCTGAAATTTGCTCATTTCAATGTCAGATCATTAGCTAACAAATCCTTTCTGGTTAATGATCTGATAATTGATAGGAAGTTTCATTGTATGTTCTTAGTTGAAACTTGGATAACGAACAGTAATGCGAGGAATCACTGAAAGAGGCTTGTCCCCCAAACTATAGTTTTTATTGTCAGTCAAAGAAAACAGGAAGGGAGAAGGGATTGCAGCCATTTTCTCTGCACAGTATGTGTGCAGAGTCATTAACCTGGGTGAATTGACATCATTTGAATACCTTGCTCTTGAGCTCAAAGCAGAATTATCAGTGCTCATCATTACAGTGCAGATGGCCTCAGAAAACACTGTAAAAAAGATGCAACCATGGGTATTGCAGACAGATAAGTTGAGGGTGAACTTGCAGTTTAAATTAATTCAATAACAGCTTGGATACGATGTGTGGAGGTGGCTTGCGTAAGCTAACGGTTTCGCTAGAGATTTTAAACTTAACACGTACGACCTCCAGTAAAGGTAAGTGCTATCTTCGGCTATTTTATGTTTTGCAGTTAACTTAGAACTGCTGTTACATAGGCAAAGTGTAGGGGCTAGCCTACTGTCTTTAGCGACGCTGTGCCTATAACATATTATTGCCATTTGCTACGGTTGATTGATGGGGACAGGAATGTATTTGTTTTCTCCTCTTTTACCCGGACGCATTTAGGTCTCGAAAGGAGGACATGTGAGGGTAAAAGAGGACGTCTGTCTTGTCTTGTGTTTCAGGAGCTTGTTGACTTGCTAGTTTGTCATAAACACCCACTAGCAAGTCATCCCGTTAGCGATGTTAGCAAGGTTGTTTTAACACTCTTGGACATTGATGCTAGTATTAAGTTTTTTTTTCTCCGTTTTTCCGCCTGATGCTAATATTAAGTGCTTTTGCGTTAACTTCTTTGCAATGTTATTGTGATAGCTATGTTGGCTAGGTTGCAAACAACTTCTCTAACACAGTCAAACTTCAGGCAAGTGTCAATTTGGCTGCAAGAACGTAGCCGCCCAGTTCATTGTCAACATTAAACTCTAGTAAGAAATCGCTATACCGTTGTGCTGCCTTAACGGCGATTTAGACTCATTTTAAGATAAATGATGACAGGAGTAAGGCACAGTGTAAGATCTGCACTGTTACAGTGTCGAGGGGCGGAAAGGAAAGTACTTCGTTTGACACAAGCAATTTGATTAAACATCTGAAGACGCACCATGCTAAGCACACAAAGTTCACTCATGCCAGTGGCTCAAGAGACCAAAGCAACCAATCTTTACTGACGTCTTTCAAAAGAAAAAAACGCGCACGCACACACACAGACAGAGAGAGAGAGAGAGAAGGGGAGGAAGAGAGTTGTTGATCCCTTTGTAACTGAACTGTGCTCATGTTCTTATCCAGGATAGTTCTGTTCACTTTTTGTTAAGCAGACTGTGTTGTTAACTATGCAGCAAATTAAATTGCCATCTGTCTATATTTACATTTTGTCTAATGTGATGATATTGACTCTTTTTTTTTTGTTTAAACCAGAAAGCTCTGTTTATTTTTGGCTTGGGATAGCCTTCTGTTAATGTTGTACTATAGGCTTGACATAACCTGCAGAGGATAAAATAAAATCTTTCATGGAAACCAAATCTTGGAAGTATCGGTACTCGGTATCGGCAAGTACACAAATAAAAATACTCGTACTCGTATCGGTTTGTAAAAAAGTGGTATCGGTGCATCCCTAAAGACATGTATTTCATTAGTTATTTAAGGAATAATGCACAAGTGAGAGTGGGGACTGATTTTTAGGATTAATCTGATTAATGCATCATTTAACTCACCAAATTCTCCTCCTCCTCTGGATTCTTTAATTTCTCCTCCAAACATTGTAGCTCCTAAACAGTCGAAAGTGGGAGCACGAAATATGTTGAGTCTGGCATGACGTCTGGAATGGTTTGACTGCTGGAGATTTTTTGAAGCTGCACCAGGATGAGCAACTGTTGCTCTCTGATGGAATCCAGTTGGATGAGGATCTCCTTGGCAATTGCTGTAAGACATAAGAAAAAGAAGGCATAGCAGATTAGTAGCAAAACATGGTACGTAGATATGTCAAAGTAAACCAAGAGATCACTGTAGAATTCCTCCCTGAAGGCACAGCCTCCTGAGAAGACCTGGTTGGTGTGGTGTTCTAAAAGTAAAGAATAAAGAAAATGTATTTTTAATATCACACATAATACCAAAGTGATTTTTCCCCCATGAGCTATGGAATTTTCAAGTGTTCTTACTTGATATCCAGTTTGGCCTGATGACCTTCTGCCAGCTGCTGTATGGGTTGGGGTGTCAGTAGATGCCCATTGACTCTGACCAGCTACCGGGCTGTTGGTAGTAGACCACAGTGGTGAAGTAGCCGCTGTGATGTTCGCTGGATGGGTAGAAGCCTACTGACCTGCTGCGGAGCTGTTTGCAAAGGCAGGGGGATGATCCATAGCCTGGCCGTTACCAGACTGTGACTCCATTTCATTCCGTCAGTCAGTCTGGGCCAACCCAATGCATTTTGGTTTCCGAGATGGGCGGGTGCTTATCTTGAGGTTTAAAATCATTGGAGTTCCCTTAACCAATCAGCAACGTTTAGTAAGCATTCGGTAGATTAAACTCTTCCCAAAGCCAGTTGGGAGAAGAGCTACGACGTCCTTTCCAATCATAAAACTTACAAGAAAATACTCTTGTTCTCCTTTTAATTTTCTGATGTTCTCGAGAGTTGAGACAACTTCTCCGATAGCTTTTCGTGTCTCTTCCTCCGTAGCCATTTTTGCTATACTGTTAAACTACAAACTCGGCTGGACTACATGCAACTCGGCAAGGCGAGTTTTGCGTCACAGCTCTGAACTGTTCGCTGATTGGTCCGGCAAAATTTTGAGTTCTGGAAACGATTGTCAATGGGGCTGGGCCAGACTGAGTATGAGCTTGAAATCAATTCAGGCGGAAATACGTAGGCTGGTGTCACCAGGCTAGATGATCCATTGTGGTCTCTGAAACATAGCCATTGGACCAAAACCCTTGACCAGCTGGCTGACTCCCTTCACCTAGAGCTGTCACAAAGGTGCAAGTGGCAGTTATGTTAGCTTCTAGTCTATTTGCTAACAGGGTGGACCTGGTAATGTTGAGTACACCATGGGCTGGCAAATAGACTATTCACCCAGATACTCAATAAAAGATTAATGGAAACCACTGTAACAACTGTAACAGGCCTACCACCAAAAGATGGGATGCAGGGGGCTGGTGTACGTGTACAGTGGAGTGGGTGTACAGTGGAGTGGGTGTACAGTGGTGTACGTGTACAGTGGAGTGGGTCTACAGTGGAGTGGGTGTACAGTGGAGTGTACGGCAGTCCTGCCCTGCTCGTCTTCCTCCTCCTCTTCTTCACTGCTGCTTGCTATTCTTCTACAGCCTCTAACATTGATTACATTGGGGTGTGAGTTTGTCATTGCAGTGAATAATAATAAATAATATTCAATACATTTTTAACAAGTTGTGCACTTCAAGGCCCTCTCGCTTGCGGCCTAGTTGTTTTCCTAGATGTATTGTAACCTTTGACACGCCCATTCAAATGCTTTGAAGGAAATGATGGGCCACTCGTAGTACCTATTCTTTCTCTTCATGTACTCTGGCCTGTTGTCCTCATCTTCAGTATTTAGATCAGAGGTAACTAGCCTCTTGCAGCTTCGCACAGGCAATCTTATACACAGCTGTGAACACAAATGTAGATTAGGTGTCAATGGATGGGCTCCTCCTTATTATGTTACTTGTGCAGTAAGGTTTCAATTCAAATGTGGAATTGTGGAATTTGAAAATGAAGCATTACTATACCATGTGAATACATCACGCGGACTGGGAATCCGATCCAGTCAGCACCTGGCATCACCCCATCTTTAGTTGCCCTACGCAGCTTTGCAAGAGATTCAAAAGGGGGCCAGAAACTATGGCCTCCTTTCAGCCAATTGAAGTGAACAAACAAACTCCACAACATGATACATTTTCTTCTTCTTTATAGAATGTAGGTCGGCAACTCTAGAACAACAACATATTAATATACAGCAACAATTTAAAACAAAAGATTAAATGGGGCACCAATTATGATCATGTCAGCAATGAATCACACAAAATGCACAGTAAGGACAGGTGAAAAACCTTCCTAACTAAGTAGGTAATCAGTGGCAGAAGTAATGAGCCAGAACAAGATCTCTAAAAATTTCACTTAATATATCTCAAGACAGCAATTAAAGTGTAACTGCAAAAATTGACCAAAGGGTGTTTTTCTGAATGTAAATACATGATTTGACTGCTTTGCGTCTCAAATTAGATTTGAAAGAATGTATTTGATCAGCCATTCTTACCTTAGAGTAGTGTTTATTTAAATGGAACAGAAAATACAAGATTACCTGAGGAAGAAAGAAAAAAAAGATTAGAATGGTACAAAACCATTCATAATGTCTTAGTATACTAAAGCATTACGATTTTTAGTCCAAGCAAAACCCAATAACCACAATGACATGATTAACTTCAGATATGTCTGGTCTATCAATGCCAAGGGAATCCTCTCAGGAATGCTGGGGTTGGCTGCGGTAACCATAGATATCTTAGATAAAGGCTAGATGGTTTATGGCGGACTCTTGAATGTCTGCACAGGAGGCCATTTTGAGGACAGTATGCTTCCGGTAGGGATCAGTGGTACGTTAGGTAACGTCAGTGATCTTCACAATCGTTTACACTCTTATCTCGCGAACATTTTTGACGGATTCACAAATGACTTGATTTACAATCGTCATTACCTTGGTAATATGTTGAAATGTTCAGCTTAATTGTGTATCACGGCTATTGTGTATCAGTCATTTGACATCAATTGGCGAGTAATTGTTCTTTCTTTTCAATATAACTTAAGTTGCACATAATAAAACTGAAGTTGCATATGATTTCCAATCGGGTTGGTTTGTTAAACATCTTACATTATGATTTCGACAGGAAATTGCTGACTTTATTGCCAATGAAGATGCCAGAATTTTGTGCAACCTGCTCTATTGAACACTCCCTTGAAACGAGACCTGTCAGAGACCTGTCAATGTTATTTTCATATGAAAACCCATGTTTATAATTCTTCATAAGTATGTAGTGCCATAAGAAATATCTTACGTTTATAACAATCCAACCCGGTCGAAAATCGGTTGAAAATTGAGCAAGTTCTGGTTACTTAAAAAGTACCACTACCAACACAATGTTAAGGGGGAGTGAGCTATACTGTCCTTAAAATGGCCGAAATGTGCGGACATTCGGCTCCGTCGGCCAGAAACGTAAGCAGGATATCTAGCCTTTATTATAGATATCTATGGCGGTAACAGCCCAGCTAGTCAATGTTACCTACCTTGAGCTAAATGGTGTTAATGTTAGTTACATTCGTTCGCGCCATAAAAGTACAACTAAGCCAGCTAACTTTTTGTTCCACTTTATTTTCTTCCACAGGTCAAAGTCAAAGACTGTGCTCATGAAAAAAACACGTAAATTGCATCCAAGCTGCAAAGAACCCATGAGCTAACAACACCCCAGCTAGTCAATGTTAGTTACCTTGAGCTAAACAGCTAGCTACGTTCGCGCCTTAAAAGTCAGAGAACCTGACTTTTTTTTTTACATATTTCCCGCAACTTGCACTACTTTACTCAAGCATGATAAGGAATTTTCGGTTGTTGTCCTAATTAATAATTGACAATTGCATTGCATTTCTGAATTCTTTCTTCTCGTTTCATCTGGAGGGATAGACGAAGGAACCTCACGAACAAAGTTTAAACGGATCGATAATAACTCGAAATATAACGTAAAATGTTAAGTGAACTCAATTGTTAATGCTTTTTAAGGAAATGTTAGACAAGACTTACCTCAAGTTTAAGTTCACCGTCGCAGGATCAGCAGCGCGTTGAGTCAATTCTCTCTCTCATCTAAAGTTGTAAACGTCACTCCAGTATACTGACTTGCGTGCTTCTTGACGCTTGCAGCCGTTGAAATCGGCTTTATACAGGTAAAACGGGTATCATTATAATTTATTAATTAAATATGAATTAACCCCAGTCTCACTTTTTGCAGTGTAAGACATTTCACTGAGAAAATTACTAAAATTGCTTTTATTGAAATTCACTCATGATTCACACAAATTGAGGGTAATACAAAACAATTCATTAACAAGAAATAATAGAAACCGTTGGAATCGGCTTCATGTTGGCAAACCGTATCTGAGCCGAGCCCCGCTACACCCCTCACCCACTCAACCCCCCACCTCGATCCCCCCGCTCCCGCTGTGCACTACAGTAGGCAAAAATGACTTGGCCCGATTGCGGTTGCCACGACTCAGCCGATTCCGCGACTCAACCGACGGTGCCGCAGGTTTTACGGATGCAGCCCGATTCTCCTTGCTAGCTGGGAAGGTGCAGAGAACATCTAGGGAGGAAGAAACAACAGCCACAACAGCAGCTACATCTCACCAAGAGCATGTTGCAGTAGGTGGCTCATTACAAATAATGGGGAGCCGAAATACGTTGACGGTGGTAGTATAAGCTTAGTAGAAGAGAAAAATGGCTGAATAAGCTTATCGCCGACCAGTGGGCTCTCGCACGCCCCCTTCAGTGAAACAGAGGTACTGTTTGCCTTCCCTCTGTTTTTTCAATGCGGTTTTTTGTCAGATCAGTAAGACTATAGTATAATAAGCTTTTGAATATCTATGCTGTAGTGTTAGTTGGACAATATTTATCTATCATATAGGTGTCATTTAAAAGCTTAATTTAGATTTTTTTTTTAGTAGACCTAATGCAGCGCTTCTTATGAGGTTAAATTAATTCATCTGAAGTACATTTTTAATAGCCAACTGTTGAATGTGCTTTTAAAAAAAAGGTCATGCAAAAGTTAATTAAATAATTAACGTATCGTGAAGGAGGGCCTTTAAGGATTCCCGGGTACAGCATGATACAGCATGTGTTGAGGCTGTCACCAGCCAATTGGGCAATATTGGTTGATTTCTTTAAATCCATTCTGAGAGTGATTAACGATGATATAAACAATCTTTACCTATGATTTTAATATCAAACAATGTCAGAGTAGGTCTGAAATGGCAGGTTTAATTTTGGCTGGTAAAAAATATAATTGGCTGGTACATTTTTTCATCTACCAGCCATGTTGGCTGGTAAGGCAAAAAGTTAATTTCGGGCCCTGAAGGCAATGTTCTCGGCAAAGTCCGAGACAGCTTTTTTTTCATGAATCCGAACAGTGCGTAGTTGTGCTGGCCCTTTCGCTGGCATGGTAGAAGACGTAGGCGACATGCATTTTTTTCTTTATCGATTTTAATAGGCCTACTCGATAAATGGTAAGCAAAGCAAGGAAGGTTACCAGTAGCATACTTTGTAACATTCAGAAGTGGGCGTCTTCTTCAGATTACTATAGTTTGCGCGCTTGCATATATCCCACTAATTTGAACCATGGTTTTGTCGCATTATTGAAGGCAACTGCGTAAAATAGGCAACCAGATATTTGAATAGTTCGAATTCGTGATTTTTTTCCAAACGAATATTCGAATGTCATTTTTGAGCAATTTTTACAGCCCTAACACACATATACATACATACATACTGTACTATATATATATTGTAGCAACCGGCTGTCAATCGTGGTGTGCCCGCGCTATGTTTAACCCGGGCACGCTCACGTTTGGCAGCCTGGCGAGAGGAGGGGAGGGGGGGGGGGTGGGGGGGGGGGCGAGACCCCCCGGGTTGCTAGGCTACGGGGGTTAGAAGTTAGGGAGTTCGAGTGAGTTCTAAGAGACATGAGCCACGGTATTTGAATGCTCCTGTGAACTAGGTTAATAAACGAGTTAATAAGACCCTGACTCTTGGTGGGATATTACACTGGTGTCAGAAGTAAAAACTACATCGGGAAAGTGATTAGGGAAGACCGAGGGTGCACCCTGCACTATTAGTTAGTAACAAGTCTAGTTTAGGCTAGTCAGACTGTCGTTAGCAAGACGGAGGGAAAATGTTTACAGCTCGTGATATGTCTGGGGAGATGAGCGACGGAGCCGGAGCAAAGGGATGGACGTTTGGTGACTTAACAAGGGAGCTGCGACGGCTGGAGGACAGCAGAGGCCACCTTCGGGGCACGATGGAAGCCATGGCGTCTGAAGCTGGCTTTAACGGACGAGGGCCGGCTCGCGAGCCAAAGTTGGAGGGGAGCGCAGCCACCAATGTCACCTCTGGCGCGGGAAGCTCAGATGTAAACAAAGATGGCGGCGCCCAGTCCTCAACTGCAGGGGTAGCAGCTAGCTCCGTGAAGACTCCAAAGTACAACGGGAAGGTGAGCTGGGAAGCTTTTCATGCGCAATTCGAACTGCTTGCTAAGTCACAGAACTGGTCGCAAGAGACTAAAGCGTTACAATTGGCGATGTGCCTTACGGACGAGGCTTTAGCATGCTTGCTGCTCTTAGACGTGGATGAGAGAGAGAGCTACTGCGCACTGGTGGGGGCTCTCCAGCGACGGTTTGGGAACTTTACGGGAGCGGAGCTCCTCCGCAATGAACTAAATAACAGATGCAGAAGACAGGGCTAGCCGCTACGGCAATTAGCCATTGACATTGAGAGCCTTACCTGCAGAGCATATAGCAGCATGTCACTGGCCGTACAAAGCGAGTTAGCACGCGACCGGTTCATGCAAGCCCTTTCACCACCCGAGCTGCTTGTGGAGGTGCAGCTGACACACCCACGGTCGCTGCAGGAGGCGTTGGAGAGGCCGCCAGAGAGAGACTGTCCGCGCCTTCACGCCCACACAGGAACACAGTCCTCAAGTCAGAGCAGCAGTGGAGGTTCCGCAAACCCCAGCATGGGCAGCGGAGCTGACAGAACTGGTGCGGGCAGCCTCCCTGGGCACTCAACGGCGCCCTGACCGCACTAGACTGTGCTGGGGCTGTGGGAAGCCCGGCCACCTGGTACGTTCATGCCCCAAAGCACCCAGACACCAGGGAAACGACCCAGGGTCCGCATAGAGGGGACAACGCAGACCACGAACCACTGTCCCCCACATCCACCCTCAGGCACGGCTGGCCCGATGGCGGTTGCGGTAGTGGCAGACCTGCCAACATGTACGCATTTTGCGTACCTGCCACGCATTTTGACATCAAAGTACGCTGGTACGAGTTGATGGTCTAAAAGTACGCATAACCAAAAAAAATATATGTATCTTTTTTTTTTAAGAACGCATAACGCTCAATAATGCATTGCCGGTTTTCAACGGGTTCAAACTTCACAGTCTGTCTCGAGTCACATACATAGGCAGCTGCAGCAGAGCAAGAAGCAGAAGAGGAGTTTGACCAATCACAGACCCCCTGCCGTTACTATCGTTACTATCCCTTGTATGACCATCGAAATCAGATAATACTAAACCGCTGTTTAGGTGTCAGTTAGCGATGTTTCATTCATGAATACTTACCTAACTCTCCCTTCACGACCACATCTTGCCAATTCTTCAAGTGAGGACATTAAACCAAGTCAAAAATCACTGAAAGGTAAACTAACGAGTAATGTAGAGATAGGACGTTAAAAATGTATTTAATTTTAGCCCAACGATGTTAACCATGTGGTTTTCGTGTTCGCCATCGATTTAAAATGGCAAATAAATCTAAGTGTCTTGGCTGTGTTAGAAATGGTTTGATGGGTTTTTTGAAACTACTTATTTTAGACAAACTCTTGTAGTATGTTACCATGGCAGAACCACCGGATAAAATAAAAAGATCGCAAAAAATAATTGATAGTTACCGGGAGAGATGGCCATGCCTCCGTTCTTTTCAGACATCCCCACCATGCTTTCTGCAGTGTGCAAAGTCATTATTGACATCAGTCACCAAGGAGCAACAGGTAACGAACACAGTAAGATGCATATTATCAGAAAATCATAGGCCTACCTGTCAAGTTCATGCTAGAGGTTTGCGGCAGTCTTCTACGTACAGTGTCCACACATGCTTACGCACAGCTGTTGTCATGTCACAGTGTAAAAGGCTATATGCAGGGTGCGATTTGTCCAAAAACCAGAGGGGGGGGGGTGTTTTTTTTTTATCATGAAAAAAAAACAAGCAATACATAGGCCTAATTCCCTTCATATACATGCATCATATATGTCTATCATGATATGATAATCGCTGCTAGACGCTCAGTTCTTGTGCTCCCTCTCATTCACGTTGAAATACTGAAACCGAAACTGAAACTTTGAAACTGAAATGCAACTGTTTTGGACAGAACTGCTAATTCAGTGAACAAATATGAATGCCGACTGTACTGGCAGAAAAACAGGTTCTGGCTTTTCCTGTAGCCCATATCCTAAAGTCCTATCCGTTTTCACCCAGAGTTGAGAAGGCAGGTATTTGCAGCGTTTTGACTCGCACCCAATAATCCAAGGAAATGGTTTTGTCCGAGAATATGGCCGGTTTATTACAAATAAAAATAAAGTACAAACAAAAGATGCAATGGGATGCAGAAATGATAAGAGTCTATTGAATTACAACTGCAAGACAATTTCAGCGCCAGAGCAGCGTGTCAGGCAGGTGTTCAAGCGGGCGAGGTCAAGAACTGTGTCTCTGCGGCCTGCTCTCTCTCGTCTTGCGCAGTTGGCATCTTTTATACAGGTTAGGTGGCACCAATCACCTAAAGGGGGCGCACTCTCACAAAATGCACAAAAACAGCAAAAAATGAGTCCAAGAGAAATAAACTTAAATGCGGCTCCTACACACCGGCCCCTAATTGTTCTCCAAGAATCAATTAATTTACAATATACAAAAAGGAGCCAAGTAATAAAGTATCTATTTTCTTTGTAGGCCTATAACAAAAATTAGCCAAAATAGGGCAGTTCCAATAAGGTACGTATATAAGTCAATCAAAGGTAAGTATGTAAATTACATGAAATGACTAAAACACTACTTTCCTATATAGTGTTGTCAGGGACATCACTGGAGTCATCATCAGGATTCATCATCAGCCTCAAGGAACCGGCACAACTTGGTTATGGGCCTCTCAAGGACTGACGTCTTCGTCTTCAACTTCACTGACCTGACCAGGCCTTTTGCATCCGATGTGGTCTCCAGGACTCTTCCCAATGGCCAGGACCCTCGTGGAGCAGTCGGATCGACCACCAGAACAAGGTCTCCGATGTTGAAGTTCTTCTTCGTTCCTGTCCATTTCTGCCTCTCTTGGAGCTGGAGAAGGTACTCCTTCGTCCATCTGAGCCAGAAGAGATCAGCCATGTACTGGACCTGTTTCCAGCGGCGCTTGGCGTAGATGTCGGAATTCTGGAAGACTCCAGGGGGCAGAGTGGGCGTGGTCTTCCACAAAAGGAGATGATTGGGGGTCAGCGGTTCCAGGTCACGGGGGTCTGAGGACACTGTGGAGAGGGGGCGGCTGTTCAGGATGGCCTCCACCTCACAGAACAGGGTTTGAAGGCCTTCATCGTCTGTGGTTTGCTGATGCAGAGTGGAGTTGAGCACCTGCCGGACGGGTCTAATGAGTCTTTCCCAGACTCCGCCATGGTGTGATGCAGCTGGTGGGTTAAAACTCCATTCAATACCATCAGGAAGCAGGGCGTCTTGAATCTTCTTCTGATTGAGAGACATCAGGGCCCTCTTCAGCTCTGCATGCGCACCCACCAGGTTCGTCCCATTGTCAGACCTGATGTGCTTGATTTGGCCTCTCCTGCACATAAATCTCCTCAGAGCATGAAACGCATGAGTCTGTATCCAAAGTGTAAGCAATTTCCAAATGTACAGCTCTACTGGCCATGCAAGTAAAGATTACTCCATACCTTTTAATGGTGCTTCTCCCTCGCCTCACCCCAATCGGGCCAAAGTAGTCCAGTCCTACATTGGTAAAAGGTGGTAGGTCGGGTAGGATTCTTTCCAGTGGTAGGTCTGCCATTTTCTGCTGACCTACTTTACCTCTCGCACGGCGGCATGTGACACATTTGGAGGTCACCTTCCTAGCTACTGAGTTGCGCTTTTTGATACAGTACTTCTTATGGAGCTCTGAGAGCATGTGGTTTCTGCCACTGTGTCCGCTGCGTTCATGAATGTGTCGTAGCAACAGCACTGAGATGTGTGAATCTGTGGGCAAGATGCAGGGGTGTTTAGTGTCATCTGGCATTGCGGATCTGTGTAGCCTGCCACCTACCCTCAGGAGGCCATCATCCAGTACAGGATCGAGCCTGCAGAGCCTACTGCTGTTGGATACTCTGGGGGGTGACATCTGCAATGTTGAGAATTCATTAGAGAAAGCTTGTCTCTGACTGTAAACGACAACTGCTCTTTCTGCATCTGTTAGATCTGTCACAGTTAGGTGCTGGTCAACACGGGGCTTTAAGTCTACCTCCTTTTGGCTTGACTGTGACCTGTCGGAGTGGGTGAATGGGGCAAACTCTTTTCCTTTTTCCATTTTCCTCATCAGATTTCTCTTCAGCTTGAGGTACCAAGCTACAGCCTTTAAGAGGCCGATCCAGTTTGAGAAATGCAAAATAAGCTGGTCAGTAGGGGTTCTAGATTTCACCATGGTTGTGAACACTGTAGTGGTTCTCCTAACCTCTGGATCGTCTTGAAGCATGGGGCCCAGTGTCTGCACTACTGGCCAACTTTCCTCTTGTTTCCATAGAAACTCCGGAGCGTGAATCCATCGCTTCTGCTCCATGAACTTTCTGGCATTCAACCCTCTGGATGAGTCGTCAGCAGGGTTGTCTTTGCTGCCTACATATCTCCACTGAGACAGCTCTGTGTTGTCTCGAATGAATGAGACCCTGTTTGCCACATAGGTTTTAAACCTGGCTTGATCATTGGCGATGTACTTAAGCACTGTTTGGCTATCTGTCCAGAAAACTGAGGGTGCTAAGTCCAGGTGCAGTTCTTTCCTCAGCATTCTGTCCACTTTGACTGACAGGGCAGCAGCCGCCAGCTCCAGTCTTGGCACTGTGATGTTCTTCAAGGGGAGCACTCTAGACTTGCCAAGTATAAAGGTGACATGCACTACATCTTTCTGGTTCACCTGTCTGATGTAGCTCACAGAGCCATAGCCACTCTCACTGGCGTCAGCAAAATGATGCAGTTCAGCACACCTGGTCACACCGAAGCCCTCTGGTTTCAGACATCGCAGCACACTGAAGCCTTTGATCATCTCCAAGCTGTTGGTCCATTCCATCCATCGCTTCGATGTGGCCTGTGGCAAAGTCTCATCCCATCCAAAGCCTGCCTGACAGAGCTCCTGTAGCAGCTGCTTGGCTGGAAGAATGAGAGGGGCAAGAAAGCCGAGTGGGTCAAAGACAGAGCTGACAACAGACAGTATGCCTCTGCGTGTATGTGGCTTTTGGCTTAGGTTGATGTTGAACTTGAAGCTATCTGAGTCTACACACCATTGCAGCCCTAATGCTCTTTCCTCTGGCAGGCTGTCTTTGTCAAGATCAAGCGACTTAAGGTCTTTGGCTCTGTGCTCTTTGGGAATGGATGACAGCACTGCACGGCTATTGCTCACCCACTGAGTTAGCTGGAACCCACCTTTGCTGCACAATGCAGTGAGATCTTTTACCAGCTTGATGGCATCGGACTCTCTGGACACTGACCTGGCACAGTCGTCGACATAGAAGTTGTGCCTGATTGTCTCTGCTACCTGAGGGGGAAAGCAGCTTTCATTGTCAGTGGCAGTTCTTTGGAGAGCATAGGTTGCAATGCTTGGGGAAGACACAGCGCCAAAGATGTGCACAAGCATACGGTGTTCCTTTGGGGTCTGACTGGTGTCACCTTGTGGCCACCAGAGGAATCGCAGATAGTCAACATCAGACTTTGCCACTCTGACCTGGTGGAACATTGATTTGACGTCAGCCATGATTCCAATGGGCTCTTTGCGAAACCTCATGACGACTCCAAGGAGAGAGTTGGTGAGGTCTGGACCCTGTAGCAGTTCAGTGTTGAGTGACACACCTTGCAATGATGCAGCACAGTCGAACACTACTCTGAGCTTCTTCTTCTTAGGGTGGTAAACCCCGTGGTGTGGCAAGAACCAGGTTGTTCCTGGTGGCTGCATCAGTTCCTCCTGTGGAATTTCCTCAGCGTAGTTGTTTTCCAAGATGTCAATGAGAAACGCAGTGTATTCCTGTTTGAACTGCTCATTCTTTGACAATTTTCTTTTTAGGCTATACAGCCGCTGTTCTGCCATCTGCCTATTGGATGGCATGTGCACATTTGCTTTCCTGAAAGGCAGTCTCAGACTGTAGTGGCCATTCTCCAGTACTGCCTCTTTTGCCATGCCTAGGAATGCTTTGTCCTCAACAGACATTTCTGTCTTTTCCTCCGCTTCAATTTCCCGGAAGTCCTGGTTGTACTGGGAGATTAGGAGCTTTTCCAGACTCGCAACGGAGATCCTATTGACGGTCACACTTCCTCCAGCACCAGCAGCACTTCTCAATGGCGCACTTACCATCCACCCTAAAACTGATCTAACTGCATAAGGACCCCCATTTTGGCTATTTATTACCTCCCACGGTTCAAGTAGGTGTGGAGCATTCGTGCCAATCAACAGTTCCACCTTTGAACTAATGGAGGGAATTGTGACCTTACCTAAGTACGCCCAATGCGCCAGGTCACATTGCTTGGGGATGCTGCTACTGGTTACTGGCATGTTCTTTTGAGTCAGGGTGTCAGGAAGATGGAAGAATGTGTCGCTGTCCAATGCTGAGACCTCCAATCCTGATATGACATGTGCTGGGACTGATGTTTCTTGATTCATGGTGCGCAGAAGTAAGCATGTTCTTTTTCCTCTCAGATTGAGCCGCGTCATGAGCTCCTCTGAGCAGAAGGTGGCAGAAGACCCAGGATCCAGCAGAGCGTACGTTTGTATGACATGGCTGCCCTTTGCTGCCTTGACATTCACTGGTACAATGGAGAGAACGCTCTCATGGTCTCCGGCCCCTATATGAGCACAAGACTCTGCTACACTAACAACAGATGGACTGCTTGTTTCCTTGGTTGTGATGTGGAGGATGCTTGGATGGGTGCGTTTGCACACGTTGCAGGTAAGACGCCTATTGCAATCTTTGCTGATGTGCCCTGGGGTGAGACATCCATAGCAGATCCCCTTGATTTTCAAAAAGTTTATCTTGTCTCTATGGGCTCTTTTCTGAAACTTCTGGCATGAGTCTAGTGCATGTTTAAAGCTGCAAAAGAGACATGATGGGTCAGGCTTTGCTCCTGTGACAGGGGCTACACTAGTCGCATAGCTACTGCTAGAGGACTTGTAGGGCCGTGTTTTAACAGGAGCCTTTCCTTTAACAGCTGACTGGTCTTGGAGATCTCCAAACATGGGGTCACCTGCTATGAGAGCTTGCTTTTCCAGAAAAGACACAAAGTCTGAAATTCTTACCCTACTTTGGCGTTGTTGCTGAAGCTCAAACGCTTTGTTGCGCCATTTTTCCCTTAGTTTGTAGGGCAACTTCACGGCAATGCTTTTTATGGTGGATATCGTGTCCAGCTCCTCCATGTATGACATCTCCTCCATTGCATTGCAGCAGCTCCTCAGGAACATGGAGTACTCCTGCAGGGACTTGGGATCCTGTGGTTTGATCTGAGGCCATGAGAGGGCCTTTTCTGAGTAAGCGCAAGAGATCTTATACTCGTTGCCAAAGTTTTCCTTCAAAGTTTTCCTTCAACAGTTTCAATGCCTTCATCCTCTATCCGGTTCCATGTATTCACAGCTCTTAACTAGTCGTTGGGCTTGGCCCTTTGTGTACTGTATGAGAAATTGACCCTTCGCTAAGCCACGCCCAAAAACCGCCCCAGGCCAATCGTAGTTTAGCAACGGGTAACTAAGCGCGGAGGACCTGACAAACTTTTGGCAAAGTGAAGATTCCGAAGCACTGTGCCTATGGGTTGTGCAAAACCGACAGCCGATACCCAAAGAGTTTGGAGGGTTTTCCATTCCCAAAACTCAATATGAGAAATGCCGTGAGTGGATAAAGAAGTGTGGGAGGCCCCAATCGCAGCTGAATGTTTACAAAGAACACTTACATTTGCTTACAACAAGCTAATGTTAGCAAGCGAGCTAACTCATCTCAGTATTGCTTGCATATAATTACGGTCCTTTGTTCACAATGCACATATTTTAACGTAAAATGAGACTATAAGATACATATCTACTGTTCGCGTTTGACATACTGTTGAATGTATTTTGGCACTTTGTTAAGTGTCCAACATGAGGACAAGCTAATGTTATCAAGCTAGCGGATAGTTAACTCATCTCAGTATTGCTTGCAAATGATTACGGTTCTTTGTTTAGAATGCGTACATTTTAACGTAAAATAAAATGGTAAGAGACAAGATGCAGGCTCGCTTTGACATACTGTTCAATATATTTTAGCATTTTGTTAAATGACGGCCGACACACGACTTCCCCAATCCGATTGCTGCCCTCCCTGTGTCAGTTCCTACGTGGGAGCATCAGGGGGCTTGCCGGAGGTTTCAATATGTATTTTCCCATTGTCTGACTTCGCGCAGATATCATGTATGTATCCCTCAAAAGCATACTGAAGCCCCTTTTGCCTCGTTCTTTCAGAGATCTCCCCTGAACTCCAGAAATTAGTTATTATCTCTCTGAGGACGTCAGATAACGGCACTTATCATTGAGATTGATATGCCAGGTACGAAAGCTTGTCAGGCGTAGCAACAGTAGTTAAGGTGGGCGGGGCTTAGCGAAGGGTGAATTGTAAACGGTCTCTCTGGTTGTCAGTTTTACTTTCAATCATGTTTTCAAAGCTGTGAATGAAAGACTTATATTCAAGGACCTCACCATCAAAGACCGGAATGCTGTCCTGTGGTAAGGTGGATGCCAGCTGATGTTTCATGAGCAGTCTGGTCAGTTCATTTTGATTTTCCAACACCTTGATCATATGACTATCATGCGGCGAGCTGACCGTACCTGTAGAGGGTGTTTGAGCCTGAGGCTGAAGCTGAGACTGTGGCTGAGGTGGCAATTGAGGCTGCAGTTGAAGCTGAGGCCATGGTGGGGGCTGAGGCTGCAGCTGCAGTTGAAACTGAGGTAGTTGCTGTGGTCGGAGTAGAGGCTGCAGTGGCTGGGACTGCAGAGGAGCTGGTAGCTGGTGCCGAGGCGGTGGCTGTGGAGGCAGAAGTTGAGGCTGAAGAGCCTGTTGTGGTCGAAGCGGAGTCTGCGGCTGCAGATGAAACTGAGGCAGTTGATGAGGCTGAGCCTGCAGTGACGCTTGTATCTGAGGTGGTGGTAGAGTGGGGAACTGTCTAGGCAGAGCATCTTGGGCTGAACTAACAGCTGGTTGAATTTGGACAGAGGAAATATTTGAATCACCTCCATAGGGGAGACTAGGCAGTGCGGTGAACTGCACCTGATCACTGCTGGTGGGCCTATTGGGTGGTGTAGTCATGCTATGAACTGGGTTAAACAGAGGGACATTTACATGAACAGCATTTGCTTTGGGTTTCACTGACGGTGTTTCAAGATAAGAAGAAATTGAACTTTCTAGTTCTTCCATGTGTGCAGTTTGTGATGCTCCTCCTTCCACAGACGTATGAGCTGTGTCTAAAGCAAAAGGAATGGGACTATATGCGTTCCTTTCAGCTGCCTTTAAGTAATTAATTCTTGCCTTTGATGCGTCCAATTTAACGCTAAGCTCAAGTGCTTCCCTTTGCTTGCGCAGCCCTAATTCCTGCTCCTCAAGTGCGTGCTTTTGCTGCAGTTTGGACGCTTCGGCCAGTAAAGCTTCTCGATCTGCCTCTGCATTAATGCGCAAAGATCGAGTGGATGTGCGGGACCCTCCTGATGAAGCGCGGGACCTATGCGACTGCGCATCTAAATCCAACTCTGCCTGGGCTTTGTCGGGAACTAATGGGGCAGGTGCATGTGCTTCACTGGCTAACAAAGTCACTTCACTTGCGCCAGGGGAGCTAGAGTTTTCGACAGACTTAATCCATTCAAACACGTTATCAATAAAAGCAACAATATCTGCGAGCTTCGGTTTATACCAACTTTCCTCATCTTCCATGCGTGTGGTTTCGTCAAGCATATCCGCATATGATGCGTGCAAGGCTTTGAACTCTTCAACAAACTCATTAAACTTTGTCATAATTTGTTTCACTTCACCAATACGTTCATTGTCTGCCATTAAGCCATTCACGAAGTTAATTCTCCTGGTAATGTGAGACAATTTTCCTTGCCTTGCCTTCCGCATACGCGTCACGGCTTCGTCCTCCATACTTGCAACAAGTGTGTCTGATTCATTTAATTGTTCGTTCATTGTTGAAAAATAAAGTTCCAAAATGTCTCAAAAATAAGGGTTTTCTTTCTTTCAGGTAGTTCAATGTCCAATAAACGTATTTTCCTTTCAAACTTAAACGTCGGCTTTCAAAGTAAACTGATTTGCCGCTTCAATTGTTTGGCCGCTAATTAATTACAAAAAATCGATCACAACAAAAAATCTTCTTCCTAAACATGAACAAAACTTCTTTTAAAGTACTCCAATGATTTTTGTCCAACGAAAAAGTTCTTATTTTTCTGGTATATCGCCGTACATACCGCGTGCGAAGGTATTCCTTTGTTCTTCGTTGTCCACGTTCCAAAGTCGTTCCAAAAGTAATCCAATGTTGCAGAAAGTTCTTGACTAAATGTACTGGCAGAAAAACAGGTTCTGGCTTTTCCTGTAGCCCATATCCTAAAGTCCTATCCGTTTTCACCCAGAGTTGAGAAGGCAGGTATTTGAAGCGTTTTGACTCGCACCCAATAATCCAAGGAAATGGTTTTGTCCGAGAATATGGCCGGTTTATTACAAATAAAAATAAAGTACAAACAAAAGATGCAATGGGATGCAGAAATGATAAGAGTCTATTGAATTACAACTGCAAGACAATTTCAGCGCCAGAGCAGCGTGTCAGGCAGGTGTTCAAGCGGGGGAGGTCAAGAACTGTGTCTCTGCGGCCTGCTCTCTCTCGTCTTGCGCAGTTGGCATCTTTTATACAGGTTAGGTGGCACCAATCACCTAAAGGGGGCGCACTCTCACAAAATGCAGAAAAACAGCAAAAAATGAGTCCAAGAGAAATAAACTTAAATGCGGCTCCTACACCGACAGTTCGGGTAAGGTGAACGTTAGTGCCAGCGATGTAAGCAAGTGTAAGAAAACGCTGTCACAACCTGTCTGTTTTTTCATAGTTTTTTTAATAATTGAGGGTTATCCCCCCCATGTATGAAATTCATCCAGCTGAGGTGGGGATGTAAAAACCAGAGGGGGGGTAAATCCCCCCCATCCCCCCCGGCAAATCGCACCTTGGCTATATGTTTCTACTAATGATAATAGCAGACATCCAAAGTCTCCCGGAAGTTCCGGGAGTCTCCCGCATATTGATAACCACTCCCTGATGCCCGCAAATGAATTAAAATCTCCCGGAATCTAGAGCGAGCGACGTGCTCCAAACCGTGTTAGCATCTGTGTAGCGCGCGCACGACAGAGAGGGAGAGGGACCTGGAGACTGCGTGTGTGAGGCAGTGTGCGTGTGTGCCTCAGGAGCATTCTGATTGGCCTGTTTTAATTCAATAATAAAGAAGCAAACACAGCGTCATCATTTGGTCTTAGCAGTTGTCTAGTCCTGGTATCACATGTAATTGGGCTTGCATTCGAACGTCAGACGTGGGGAGAAAAAAGAATGATGAATCATGACACTTGATAGGTATGAGGTAGGGGAAAAATACAACATGACCATTGTTTGAAAAGTTCCTAAGTAGCCTAGAGTGAAATAACATCCCAGAGGAAATATAATAGGCCTGCAGGCTACAAATTTGTTGTCACAGTTATCACTTATAACTGTTATCACAGTATTTTTTATTTTATTTCATTAGGCCTTCTAAAGTGGTTCAGAACTGCATTATTTATTAGCTCAGAATGTCGTCGATTGGTTCAAACATGCAACAACAGCATTATAACTAATAAAATGAAGGCCACAAAATCTTGCCACGCCGCACCTCACCTCACCGCACCGCACCAGGGTGGTACTCAAACACATTTTCCAATGTTGGCAGGTCTGTAGTGGGCCGAAATTCAATTGGGGACCTCCAGTCACTGTGGAGGGGGTAACGTGCGTGGCGCTGGTTGACACCGGCTCTACAGTGACATTGGTGCGGCCCGATGTGCTCCCCAGGCAAACTGTGTTGGAGCCAACCGCAGTCTACCTGCAACACCCCAGGTAACCACTGTGTCAGCAAACATTACTGAAGCCAACAATAACCCCTGTAGCCCCCCCCCCCCCCCCCCACTCACAGCTGAATAGAGGCATGTTACAGCCCCCGCTACCCGGGACACACCAGCCACTACCCCCCTCACCTCACCTAGCCGCCCCACCTTCGCCACAGCCTGCCCATGCCATACAGACCCCTAAGAGCTGGGTTCCTGACCCATTAGCAGCCCAGCTCCCCCAAACGGAGGAGGGAAGTGTGGTGTCGGCAGTGCGCGGCATATGGCGACAGAACTGTTCTCATCTAGACCCCCAACAGAGTGAAGAATTGTGGCAGCTATTGCTACATTTCAAAGACATTTTTGCATTTAAAGAAGGCGATGTGGGGTGCACACACTTACTACAGCATGACATAGATACGGGCGACAGCCTGCCTATCAAGTTACGCCCACGTCGCCTCCCACTGGCACGCCAGGAAGCAGCAGACAAGGTGCTATGGGAGATGCAGCAGGTGGGCATTGTAGAACCGTCTGACAGCCCATGGGCCGCCCCTGTCGTCATGGTCCCAAAGAAGAACGGTCAGTGGAGGTTCTGTGTGGACTACAGACGACTCAATGGGGTGACGAGGAAGGACTCCTACCCCCTGCCACGGGTTGATGAAGCCCTGGACCATGTAGCGGGGTCAGCCTGGTTCACGTCGCTGGACCTGAGGTCAGGTTACTGGCAGGTGCCCCTCACCCCCTCTGCAAAACCAAAGACATTTGGCCTTTGCAATTCACCAGCCTCATTTGAAAGACTGATGGACAAGGTGCTGTCAGGAGTCCCCCGGCGTGAGTGTGTGGTGTACCTGGACGACATTCAGGTCAAGAGGTGTTGATCATCTTTGAGTGGTTCCTTCAGGTCAAGAGGTGTTGATCGTCTTTGAGTAGTTCCTTCAGGTCAAGAGGTGTTGATCATCTTTGAGTAGTTCCTTCAGGTCAAGAGGTGTTGATCGTCTTTGAGTAGTTCCTTCAGGTCAAGAGGTGTTGATCATCTTTGAGTAGTTCCTTCAGGTCAAGAGGTGTTGATCATCTTTGAGTAGTTCCTTCAGGTCAAGAGGTGTTGATCGTCTTTGAGTAGTTCCTTCAGGTCAAGAGGTGTTGATCGTCTTTGAGTAGTTCCTTCAGGTCAAGAGGTGTTGATCATCTTTGAGTAGTTCCTTCAGGTCAAGAGGTGTTGATCATCTTTGAGTAGTTCCTTCAGGTCAAGAGGTGTTGATCATCTTTGAGTAGTTCCTTCAGGTCAAGAGGTGTTGATCATCTTTGAGTAGTTCCTTCAGGTCAAGAGGTGTTGATCATCTTTGAGTAGTTCCTTCAGGTCAAGAGGTGTTGATCATCTTTGAGTAGTTCCTTCAGGTCAAGAGGTGTTGATCATCTTTGAGTAGTTCCTTCAGGTCAAGAGGTGTTGATCATCTTTGAGTAGTTCCTTCAGGTCAAGAGGTGTCAAGCAGCAGTACGTGAGTGAATGTGAGTGTCTGTATTGATGTCTTAACCGGGAGTGTATGCTGAAACAGATAGTAAAGGTGATATGACATGATAATGTGTGTAATGACAATAAACAGGTGAACAGTGACAATGGTGAGTTATGCTTTCAGTTCATATTGTGGTTATACCGCGTTGCAAACAAACAATGGCGTTGCCAACAAACAATTGCGTTCAGAGCCGAACTCGCGGCAAACTCTCGCAGCCCATCATGCACACAGCTGCAAAGTATGGGTAGCTAGCTAGTCATTGCTATGCGTGTGAGTGTGTGTGTGTGTGTGTGTGTGTGTGTGTGTGCGTGAGCAATGTCTCTCACTCTCTCTCTCCCGCTCCTGCGGGGCAACGAGAGTAAAGTGTCTTTATCCCGTGTCTGCGGGGCAACGTTATATTTATCAATCCATGTTACGGCTGACGGTGGAAAGGGAAATTCACTCTTCCACACATTCCTAAAAGAAAAGAAGTTGTTTAGAGTTCCAGTTACAGTAGTTACACATTTAGTTAAAGCATTATGTCATAACAACCCTTCTTTCATCCAGATTTCAGGGGCCAGTGAAATGCCAAACCATCTAAGGCATTTAATGAATTCAGCGCTCCTGGCGTCATTTGGTAGTCCGAAATTCAGCAGCTAAGACCTGCTTAAAAACAAAAAAAAAATACATTTTGCAGTTATCATCTTATCAAGGTATGCATTACCTACATTGCTTTGAAGCTAAGCCTCATCTCCTCTCCCTTTTGATATTACAGCACTTCTGTTGCTTTAAGATCATTACTCAGGGATATGCTTGCATTTGTTCGTAATTTTAACACTTCACACAATGATTTTAACTTGGGATAAACAAATGATGTGTACACTGTATCAAAAAAAATCTGTAAAAAAAACGGTAAATTACTGGCAGCTACGGCTGCCAAACCAAAACCGAAAAATTAAAGTAAAACATCCTTATTCAAATAAAGTGCAAAAACACTATATTTACAGATATTTCCATTTAAGGATTTGCAGAGAAACACTGTTATTTTATAGATTTTTCCTCAATTAATACAATCAAACACCATTAATAAAGTGACAGGCCTAACAGTTTAGCAGAGAAAAACAGTTATTTTACAGATTCTTCCAAATTTATTACGAGCAAACACCTTTAATTAAGATAGGGTACTAAAAGTATAGCAGAGAAACACTGTTATTTTACAATGTTTTCCTCGATATTTAAGATTAAAAACCTTCAATAAAGTGGCAGCCCTAACAGTTCAGAAGATTAGATTTTTTAATCTATTATTAATATCGAACACTTTCAATAAAGTGACAGTACTACAAGTTTAGCAAAAATGCTGTTATTTTACAGATTCTTCCTAATTTATTACGAGCAAACACCATTAATTAAGTCAGGCTTTTTTAATTAAGATTAAACACCTTCAATAAAGTGGCAGCCCTATGTTTTGCAGAGAAACACTGGTATTTTACAGATTTTCCCTCATTTATTACAATGAAACACCTTCAATTAAGTGACGGTACTTTACATTTAGCAGAGAAACTGTCATTTTACAGATTGTTCCTACATTTTTATGATCAAACACATTCAATAAAGTGCTGACACATGCTCAACATTGTAAAATTATGGTTTTATTTTGGAAGACAAAAATAAAAACTCTAAAAGTACTGTATAAAATGGATTACAATTATTTCAAACATTGACTTGCAGGGTTTCTGTTTAGAGTTTATGTTTAAACAAAACAGATACATCTAGAAGTTTGAAATTAAGTTAAGTAAAAAAGCATGGCACAAAAGGTAAATTAATTTGTACCAGAAGTCGACAGTGCAACATAGCTGTCACGGAACGTAGCGGCTCAAGGCCGGATTATACTCAGTTTTTAACGCATTGCGTAACCACGTAAGATACACAAGAGCCCCTTGCGCAGTTACATAACCCTCTTTTACGTGCTTAAGTGCGTCCCCCAAAATGTCTGACTATCCGACAAAGCCACTCCGGCCCCACGCAGCTCGCAAAGACTGTGATTGGCCTGCTAACTGACGGACGGAGTGTCCAAAGGAGAGTTTCGGTTGATGCAGAGTTTATTGATGGAGTACAGCCGGGGAACAGGACACAAACGTAAACAGAGTATTCAAATCCACGAAAGGGTTAACAGACAGAGAACAGAGTTCTACACAAAGAACAAGAACTTGGAACATGAACTAAAGATCGCACAGAGTCTCACTCTGGCTACTGTGCGCAAGGGCAAAGAAAAGAGGTACACGGCTACAAGCCAGACAAGACAGTCACATTACTCCCGGTGCCGTATGCACGACACTCTGGATAATGCAGTCCTGAAAGTCTGGTGGCACCGAACTGGCAGACTCGGAAGCCAGCAGACAGGGAGCTTGCGGGGCTGGACGCCCACAGACAGAGAGCT
This sequence comes from Sprattus sprattus, assembly GCF_963457725.1. Classification (NCBI taxonomy): domain Eukaryota; kingdom Metazoa; phylum Chordata; class Actinopteri; order Clupeiformes; family Clupeidae; genus Sprattus; species Sprattus sprattus. The sequence goes on along the minus strand of NC_137916.1, from coordinate 2,390,126 downwards.
TGCTGGGTTGGAAGCCAGCTGACAATGGGGTTGTAGTTGCCGGTGGCCGGGAGGCGGAATCCCAGGGACATAGAGTGGGTCACAGGGCTAGAAGTCTTGGGCAAAGGTGGAGCTCAGCAGGAACATGACAATAGCCTTAACCCACAACAGTTACAACATTCGACTTCAGACTCATATTAAACTACATGGAGCGAGTCAGTCCATTGCAAAGTAATTTCCCCCTTGTCTCGTCTTTATTGTTCTGTATTGCTCTGGGCCAGCCAGATCCAAGGTTAGGTCAGGTCAAAAGTATTGGGACACCTGACCATCACGAATATATGAGTTTCACACACATCTCATTCTAAAACTACTCTATAACAGCTGCCTCTCTTCTAGGAAGTCTTTCACAAGATTTAGGAGTGGGTCTGTTGGATTTAGTGCCCATTCAGCATTAGGGAATTTGGACAATGCTCTTGTGTGACTAGACCAGGCTTGCCGATGCCGTTAGAATGGGTCCCAAATATGTATAGTGGTGTTTAGTTCACGGGTGGCTTGATATTAACCGAATGAACAAAGTGAGGTCTGTACAAAAATCTTTGAGTGTGGTGTGGATTGAGCGTCAATCTTGTCGCTAAATAGGCACCAATTCCCACAGACACTCCAAAATCTTGTGGATAAGTGGTTTGTGTGGAATGGAAACTACTTCCGGCTCAGGCAAGTCTTGTGTTGTACACGGTAAAAAGCAACGGTGTATATCTAGGTTGAAAGGCCATCATCTAAGCTCTTCAATGACCCCTTGCTTATCAGGATAACCCAATCAGCCAGCAAGATGCTCGAACCTGTAACTAATATCATAGGACGACTGACCTGTCAGTCTGACACAACGTGCGCACTCAAGAATATTTTACAGTTGTTATCATATGTTCATGGTTGCTATGGTTAACTTTGCTATGTCTGTACGTGGAAAACATAATCTAATCCTCATTGACTGGTCCACACGTGTGTCAATCATGACTGTAGACCAATGAGATGCAAAGATATCCAAGTGCACAACAAAGAAGGTGGGTGTAATCAGTAATTCACGTGCATTTGTTTTGCCGTTTAGCCAGGCAAGTTTTAGACAGTTCTATAACGAAATGCAGTTGTACAACGAAACACATTCATCATGGCTTCTAAAAAAATACCAGAGAATCAGCCCCAAAAAAGATTGTTTTTATGGGGTAACAGCAGCATTGAAAGAGCTTCAACCGTTGGATGACGAGAAGATTGAAATAGAGTCTGGTAGAATCAGAAAGCAGCAAAAGTCACGGAAGAGTATTGAGAGGTCACCGATTATTTATCTTCTAACTTTTGATTGGGATGAGATATCAGTTCCAAATTTGTTCAGGTGATGGCATGCCCTTGGGGGCACACAATTCTATGACAAAACTGGCCATTTCAATTCATTTTCCCACTTACATCCACAGTAATCTAGATGTAAAAGGAAAAAGAATTAGGGAGCGCCTACATTTTGGGAAGGTTATCAACATCTTTCTAAAATTTGAGATATCATACTGTATATGGTACCCTAAAGGTATTTTATCATAGCTTGAGGGGTACTCTGTAAGTAACATCAAATTGAAATTTGCCACCATACTATGCTTAAGACTCAAAAGTAGACCTTTACATTTGGGCATGGAATTTTAGGTAGAATTTGCCAAAAAACATCAAGGTTCTAACAGGTTAATGAAAATGGGTTTGCAAAAATGTTTATGCTGAATTTTTGAGGAATTCACTGTAAATTTACATAGAAACATGATAAATTGTTCGTACGTACTACATAAACCTTAATATAACGAGCTACATATTTAACTAGAATGCGTTTCGTGAACGAACTGCAAGAGTGTGCTTGCTCTGTTGCGGCCATGACCTTTGACATTGCAGCCATAACATCACACAAAGGATCAGACATGGGAAGAAAAGTATTAACAGTCTGAGGTGTAACTAGAAACAACCTTTATTGTTAAATCTAGGGGCAGATGTCAGTGATAAATGCTTAGATTTTCTTAATGATAATTTACAACACTTAGTAAACAAAACAAAAAAAGGTGTGGCATCCAACATGGGCCTGAAGTCTTGTAAATCACATAATGTGTAGGCCTACAATAACAGGGAGCATGAATCTATCTATATACTTATAGATGTATTCATATCTATTCATCCATCCACGCATCCAATATAATTTGCCCGTGGGATCACGTGACGTTAGCTACAAAATGTCAGGTCCCTCCCTCACCCCTCATTAGTTCACTCGCAGTGATTCAGGCAGACGGATGGAGGATATCACGTAACCTGTTGTAAATCTAGCCAAGGCCTGTATGACTGTCAGGTTGTTGACCAAAAATGTAAAGTTTATCTTTCTGTACCCATCGGTTGACCAATAAAAGTTTAAACAAATCCGAGTTATCGTCAGACGTTCGCATTTTTTTCTAAGCTAGTCGCTCCAACTGGATAACCCAGTGCTACAACTGACAAAGTTGGCTATACACCTGGACAAATGCTAGCCTGGCCATTACCAGCCTGTGACTCCATTTTTTCCCGTCAGTCAGTCTGGCCTCACCCCGTTCATTTTCGTTTCCAAGATGGGCGGGTGCTAAGCTTGAGGTTTAAAATCATTGGAGTTCCCTTAACCAATCAGCAACGTTTGGTAAGCATTCGGTAGATTAAACTCTTCCCAAAGCCAGTTGGGAGAAGAGCTACGACGTCCTTTCCAATCATATAACTTACAAGACAATACTCTTGTTCTCCTTTTAATTTTCTGATGTTCTCGAGAGTTGAGACAACTTTCCCGATAGCTTTTCGTGTCTCTTCCTCCAACGTGAGTTTTGCTTCACAGCTCTGAACTGTTCGCTGATTGGTGCGGTTGGATTTTGAGTCCTGGAGACGATTGTCAACGGGGTTGGGCCAGACTGAGTATGAGCTTGAAATCAATTCAGGCGGAAATACGTAGCCTGGTGTCACCAGGCTAGACAAATGCCCCTACACTCATTCCAATATCGTATATGGATAACAGAGGATGTGATTACAGTATAAAGACAGTTCACAAGTTATCTTTGAGTCATCAATTGCGAGCAGGTACGAAACACCGCTAGCTAGCCCACCCCATCGTACTGCTTGAAACTTATAAGCTGTGCTCGAAAGTTAGCACAAATAGCTAAACCTATCAACTTTCGTTGGTGACAGCCACTGATGAGAACAGCGATGTATTTGTTCAGTGTGTATTTATTGAAAATGATTAGTTTACCAGGCACTTACGTCTATGTCATCCCACATGGGAAATCCATGTCCTAACTCATGTGAGTTACCGTTGGTACACATCATTATAGTTTCTTCAAGGCTGAAAATTGGCGATCTTTTTGGTGCTGACATATTGACGAAATTACTTATTATGTGATGAAGTCTTGAGCTGAGGTAATGATATCAGAGGCTACGAAGTTACATTCTTTGCAGCGGGAAAGTGAGTCATATGTAACAAATAATATAGCTCGTGTTTCAAAGAATTAGCTGGAACAAATTACTTTTATTGGGTAGGTAGATATAAGATAGCCAGTGACTTCAGGCGAACTCCGGCTCCCTCCGTGGTGGACACCATAACAGTAAAGAGTTTGAAACATCATCTGTTGACTCGGAGCATTCTTTACTTAGCAGGGGGAGGGGGCGGGGACCGGCCCGGACTAGAAGGAGCGCGCTGTCTGTCAAGCGGACCTGTGAGAGGACTGCCGTGTTTCGTTTGCCGGGCAGCTGATGACATTCTTGCTGCCGGCACGGCACCAACTGCTGCAGCGCTTTGTGTTTTTGCCACTTCCCCAACAGCGCGCAGACTTACGGTAACCTTGCCTATGTGAAGCAGAGAGTCTTTTACGTTCACATTAGCCACCCACACAATGAAAGACAGATTTCTGTTGAATATGCCTGTGATATAAAGCTTGATGGTGGTTTTCGATTTACATAATTTTTATGGCTTCGCCTTCTCCAATCTCAACTGATCTAATTTCAGTTGGCTAGAGTGGGTGACGTCACAATGGCTCAACATTCCACCATGTTAGTCTATGAGAGAAAAAGGTGATGAAAAAGACGAATAAAAAAAGAGTGGCAAGGAGTACCGCCACGAAAAGATATAGCAGGTTGCACCAGATCGGGCCGGACGCTTCGGTGTTTGAACGGCGTCTGTACCTCGAACGGGCGAGGCCTGATTCGATGCAAGAAAAACGGGGAGAATAAATAAACTAGAATGCGTTTCGTGAACGAACTGCGAGAGTGTGCTTGCTCTGTTGCGGCCATGACAGAGAGAACAAGTGCCTTGGAATTGGGGCAGGTGTCAGCTGTGCGCGCCTACCACACACACTCTCCCTGCTGGATGAGCATGCACAAATGAGTATACATGAGTGAGTATGCATGAGTGAGTAAACATGAGTGAGTATGCATGAGTGAGTAAACATGAGTGAGTATCCATGAGTGAGTAAACATGAGTGAGTATGCGCGAGTGAGTAAACATGAGTGAGTATGCATGAGTGAGTATGCACGAGTGAGAGTGAGTATTTATGAGTGAGTATGCACGAGTGAGTAAACATGAGTGAGTATGCATGAGTGAGTAAACATGAGTGAGTATGCATGAGTGAGTAAACACGAGTGAGTATGCATGAGTGAGTATGCACGAGTGAGTAAACATGACTGAGTATGCATGAGTGAGTAGAGCCCTGGTATGGATGGTGTCTCTTAATATTCCTAGTTATACAGTAAAAATGGAGAGGGACAGAGAGAGAAGAGGTTCCTTGGATTTGGCGCAGGTGTCAGTGAAGCACAGGTGCAAGCCAGTTTAATGACCCTATTATGATGTTATAATGCCACAGAGTTCTGCCATGGAAGTCTATGGGAAAAAAGGTGATGAAAAAGAGGCATAAAAAAGGATAAGCAAGGAGTACCGCCACGAAAAGATAAAGCAGGTTGCACCAGATCGGGCCGGACGTTTCGGTGTTTGAACGGCGTCTCTATCTCAATCGGGCGATGTCCCTACATCCCCTACCCCTGTAACAGTAACCCTATTGCCACAGTAATCTGGTCTTGTCTGTATCATGTATTTACCACCAGATGTATGTACACATATGCCCAGTGACCAAATGCTGGCTGTGTATTGCCCCTGTTGCTTCCTTTCCCCTTCTGCCACACTACCCTTCCCCTTCCCCCCTTCCCCCTGTCCCACCTTCCTGTCTCCACCCGGCCGACCTCAAGCAGATGGGTCCCCCCTTATGTGCCGTGGTTCTGCTCAAGGTTTCTTCCTGCCTAACAGGGAGTTTTTTCTTGCCCCTGTTGCCGTTGTGCATGCACTAAGGGGGTTCAGGCTCTGGGCTCTGTTAAGCGCCGAGAGGCAATTGTATTGTTATGGCGCTATACAAATAAAATTGAATTGAATTGAATTGAATTGAATTGATGCGATGCAAGAAAAACAGGAAGAATAAATAAATAAAGAAAACTTATGAAGAACAATACTGTGCTTCCCTACGTGCAAGCACACTAATAAATAAAGAAAACTTATGAAGAACAATACTGTGCTTCCCTGCGGGCGAGCACACTAATTACAGATTATCAGTGTAATTGTATTTACATTTGCATGTATTTTAGAAACATGGAAAAATTATGTATAAACTAGAATGCGTTTCGTGAACGAACTGCGAGAGTGTGCTTGCTCTGTTGCGGCCATCAAGCACAAGCAACTGCAGTGGCCGAGTGCGCATATGTTGTTGAGGGGCCTCACAGACTGATATCTGAGAACAAAATCTGTATAGTACTGTGTTTTCTGTGTTCAGTACAACGTTGTATTCAGATTGTAGGATGAATCTGCCAGCCTTCCAGTGTAACAATCTGCAGTGACACTGAATACACCTTTTTGTTTTCAACCAATATATTTTAGCAAGCAACCAAGCTCAACCATTATATTTCGGCTCCACTGACGTTTAGACATATGAGGGTATCTTTGTTGTTCTGATTTTGTTTGTTTGTTTGCTTGTTTATTGTGAAAGGGTCTAGTGTATTACATTTAGCTTGGAGAAGTCTTAAAATAGGCTCCAAGTGACATTATCTCTTATGGGGTGTAATTATTCCTCCAAAGGTCGTGTTAATCAATGAGTGCACCTGAATTGTGCAGTATTTGTTGAGGGAGACTTGGGCTTGTTTTGATTTTGTATTGGTTGCGGATACAATAAATCTTGTCTGTGCTTCAAATGTATTTATTGTCTCTCTATGGTGGAAATCAGATGTATTATGAAACTTGCATATTTACTAAGCACAAACATTTCAGGTGTCATGGTCAGAAAAGTTCCAGAGTTTCGTTATACTGACTTACTGAGCTAAGTGAATTGTTGAAATTGTTATCTTGGTAAAAGGAAACATCTCTGCAACAATATTGGAATGAATGCGGTTACATAGCCAGCTTTACTTAAAGTTTATTTTAAGATATAGCTTGTTAGACTTAATGCAGTTAGAGTTAGACTGTAGGTCTAGTATCTAACGTAAGCACAACTTTTAATGTATAGCTAGAGAGCACTAGTGGGCCTTTCTGCAACTATGGGCACTTTTGAATTCCCAGACTGAGGAAAATAAACCATTATGAAATTTAATTTCAACCATCACAGCATGTCAAATACACATGTAAGTACACATATTAAGAAAAAGTCGCGAAGATTTTAGTTTTGAAAATGTATATTTTTAATGGTTTTCTTATATTTTTTTTTAGGTATGTCCTTACCGCAACAGAGCTAGAACAGTACATTTATGAGATTTTCTATATATATATTTTTTTAAAATCATCAGTTTTGTATTCAGTGCAATCCATTCTAACTTATAATCATACTCAGTGAATTTAAAAAACATGTGAAAATGTAACATTTTATGAGTTTCTGTGTACCAGGAGGAGACTCAGACGGTTAACACAAATTGTCAATTGTACACATATTCACAAAAAATGATATAATGACAAATTTCTTTTTTTTAATATTGCTCCAATACGTACACTACCTATTCAATAACTTTTAAAATATTTTTATGAATAAAAATAGATAAATAATAATTATTATAAAAGACTAATGCATTGTTGCGGTAAGGACATCTTGTTGCGGTAAAGACATCTTGTAAGTTTTAACAGAGCATGAGTGGAATAATGTTACGCCATAAGATTAGATTAGACAGGTACTTTTCTGCACCCTCTCTTCTGAACAGATTGGCCAACCATATTTTGTGAAATAGGCCTACCATTAAGATTTTGGCGATAATTCTCAGCCAAGATAGGCAAGACCTGCTCTGGGGATTCAGGTGGCGTGTTAGTAGTGGCAAACTTCTCTGTGGCCTCAACTGCTTTACTTTGTGCCCTCTGTTTTCTTTTACTTACTTTCAACTGTCTTCGTTTCAGATTCACCTCTTTCTTTGTCATCTGTGAGACAATCTTCAGTTGACCACTTTCCCTTCTTTTTTTGTAACGTTCTCTTTCCTTCTTTAGATACTCATCATGTTTTTCTCGATTGTTTTTCATTTTTTTCTACTTTTCATTGACCTTTCTGTTGATTTAGGTTTCATCTGGGGTAGAAAATGTGATATATTAATATTTTGGTTGATATATCAGCGGTAAAGGCCAAAAAAATAGAAACACCTTTTTCACAATGCACTGAAATTATTTACTTATTTCAAAAATAATATAATGTATATATATTGATCTATCAGTCATCTATTATCAAATAGTTTCATCAAAAATTAAAACATATTTAATCTTAGCATCCTAAAAGTAGAGTTCCTGGCAGAAGTGCTGCAAAGTGCTGCGGTAAGGACATGCTGCGGTAAGGACATTTAAGCTAATATTGCAGAAAAATGACACCTAGCAAGGTCTGCTCTGTTAGCTATTTCTCACCCAAACTGATAAACACTAGTTACATTTTAATATTAATCTATTTTGAACATTTTATGCAAAATACAGAATTACTAGGCTGCCCGGTAAGGACACACAATAAGTGCTACATAGGGAGTTATGATATTTACCTTGATTTCTCCAAATTTTGGGACACAGATTGTTGGAAATCAAACCATGTGCCCAATGTGGTCTCCTGAAGTCTTCTATTTCCATGGAAACTAGATTTGTTTGGCTTTGGGAAATATGTTGTTCTATGGCATTTCATAAGTGTTGCGGTAGGGACTCAAAAGTAAGGGACAGGTGTATTTTAATTAAAAAATCTTATGAAAAATGTTGAAAGGTAAAAAAGAACTTTAGTATGATTAAAAGTATATTTTTCTTAAATAGAATACATTTTTTAAATATTTTTTTTTTATTGAATAAGCCCTTTTAAAAGGTTTAGTCATTGAATTGTATTGTCCAGGGACACCCCAAAAAGGGGTGTTTTGACGTATTAAATGACTTGGACATGTTAGAAAATCAAATTTTTTTGGGGATATTTTTTTTGGCAAAGTGTATCATACCATTGCACATACATTTCAGTAACATTTCAGTAAAAAAAATAATAATTGGGTTCATTTTCATCCTGGGGACTTGAAAGTGCCCGTAGTTGCAGAATGGCCCTAGTATCACATTGGTTTATAGTCTGTCAAATTAGTTCTAGTTATTGGTGTTCGTAGGCATAAAAAGTTAGTCTTCTCTTATAAGCCTAGTTAGTACATCTGATTAGAGCTAGAAACCATGAATTGCAGATTAAGGGGTCCCCTATCTCAGTGTTTATTTTGGCAGCTATTTTAGATTCAGTCTGAAGACAAAAATGCATATTAGTTTTAGTGACATTTAGTCATAGTTATCCTTCTTAGTTTCAGTCTAGTTTTCAAAAACTCATTACAATTTAGTCTAGTTTTAGGCACATTTAAAATTCCATATTATAGCCACATTAAACTCCTTCCCTTCCCTTCTCAGGCCCAGGGACCTCCTGTGTTGTGTCTACTGCATAGTAGTCTAGCTTGCAGTACTTAAATTGTGGATGCAATTAGTCTCCAAGATACAGATCTCATAACTACAGCTGAATTCCAATTAAATAAATGTAAATAATAATTTAAGGCAATACTTGATTAACAGAATTGTCATTGAAATATATGAGAATATCACGTCTGGATTTTGAAAATTCAAATGATGTGTTGGCACAATACAACTACTATGCCTAGCTGGCCTTAGAGTTAAATCAACCACATATCCTCCATATGAAATGCTGTGAAATCTCATAACCAACAGATTTAGCTAGACGGATAGTTTTGACAGTTGAAAGTGGTAACAATGATAATAACAATTGCCCAAATAGACAAGGCTAATCAAACCAGTCACATATTAATTTATGTTTTGCTTGATTAATGTTGTGCGTAGCCTGTCCTATAGTCCATACTGCAATGAGTTTACTAGCTAGCTATCGATAGCTTGTATAACTTAGCTAGGATATGCTACCTCACAGTTAGCTAACGTTAGCTAGCTAAACGTTTACCGAGGCTAACGAATTGCCCAAATAGACAAGGCTATTCAAACCAGTAACATATTAATTTATTTTTTGCTTGATTAATGTTGTGCGTAGCCTGTCCTATAGTCCATACTGCAATGAGTTTACTAGTATAACTTAGCTAGGATATGCTACCTCAAAGTTAGCTAACGTTAGCTAGCTAAACATTTACCGAGGCTAACGTGAAGCTACAATCGAAAATGATTAGCTAGCTATTCACGCTAGCTGACACAACCTAAACACTCGACTGCCCCTTTGAAGTCAACTTAACGTTGGCTAATACATTCTAATAACTAGTTATCATTGACAGTTACTAGCTAATTTACCAAACTCCTTTCTTGTCTTAAATTGAGCAGTTGCTGGTGTGAGCTATGGGAGCTAGCAATGCCATTTCCAGCTCTACTTCACAATATTGCTGCCTAGTGTAATAAGTTAACGTAAAACATAAATGTTTATAAAGTATCAGACATAAACAGGATACAACACACCAGTTACCAATTAATATTATGGGCCCTATCTTGCACCCAGCGCAAGTGACATTGTCACCGACGCAAGTATCATTCCTATCTTGCACCCGGCGCACAGCGCGATTTTCCCTCCAGAGGTCCGCTTCGAAATGAACTTGCGTCGACATGGGCGGGGGCGGAACAGAGAAGGCGTTTCTCTGGCGCAAGTGGTATTTTGCAGTTTTCAAAACAACGCCGTGCGCCGTGCGCCATTGACCAAAAAAAAGCTGGTCTAATGTGAGGCGCAATGTCTAAAGTCTGTAACGCGTATTCAGAACGCTATTTTAAGGGCGCATGTGCTTGCCCGCACAGTATAGGACCTGTAGGCTACACTTTACTTCTGTCGTCTTCACGAGAGATTTACACCAATTGTTTGGCAAGCCATATATAATTACAAGGAAAATAAAGTATTTACCACATGAGGAAATCATTGTGATATCCGTATCCAAGACATTTAAAAACTAGGCATACATCTAGCGTACACAATTGACCCAAATGATTCAGGTTAATTGAAGCTGCGTGACATTTGATTTATTGTATGGCTTTGTTGCATTTATTTAATGCCAGTATTATTATAAATCTTGTAAACTCATCTCTGTGTATGTGGACTTTATTTATGTACCTTGGGTTTGGTCAGCTGGTGCACTGGCTTGGGTGCCGATTTCCATGCCCCCAAATCCCTGCACGCTCTCAGGCGTGAGGGTAGACGTGGCGATGTCCTCTGCTGCCGTCAGATCCTGGGTCGAGGCAGATCCACCTCCCGTGAAGGCACCAGAACGTGTGTTACCTTCCAGCTTGGATGTCCCACGTCTCCGGACGTCATTATAGCGTTTTCGGCAACGTTTTCGGGTGCCCCGTTGCAGACACAATCACGGCAATATCTTGACATGCTTGCTTGACTTTGCTTACTTTTGGAGGGTTTCTCGCATCCCCATATATATCTATCTCCCGGCTTTCTACAAAGCCATACAATAAATCAAATGTCACGCAGCTTCAATTAACCTGAATCATTTGGGTCAATGTGTAGGCTACATGTATGCTTATTTTTAAAATATCTTGGATATGGATTTCACAATGATTTCCTCAAGTGGTAAATACTTTATTTTCCTTGTAATTATATATGGCTTGCCAAAAAATTGGTGTAAATCTCACGTCGGTCTCCTCGGCTGTGAACTTCTCCGGTCTTCCACCAGGTAATTCCGCCATCAAAATAACAAGCCGCTATGGACTATGCGCTTCTCGCTCTTAAAGGGAATGTGAAATGACGCTCCGATTGGTTTATTGCATATTACGCCCAAACCACACCTATGGCTGAGTAACCTCCTTTGGACCAACCCTTTTGACACTTGCGCTGGACGCAAGTGTGTTTTTTCCGCCGTTAAAATAGCAACTGCGCCATAGAGCCGCCCACACAGCTACTTGCGCTTGGCGCCGTCCTACTTGCGTTTCTGATCGGCAAGATAGGGCCCTATGTGTTTATATACCGAAAATGTCAGTAAATCGAGATGATGCTGCTGTTAGTCCCGTCGAAAACCATTCACACAGGTTACGAGCAGTGGGGTTTTTGAGAGCTACTTATACCAAGAGATCGCATGTTGGCGAGATCATAGAGTGTCAGTGATGCTCAGTGAATTGAGAGGGACAGAGAGTAGAGGTTCCTTGGATTTGGCGCAGGTGTCAGTGAAGCTCAGTGAAGCACAGGTGCAAGCCAGTTTAATGAGCCTATTATGATGTCATAATGCCTCAAAGTTCTGCCATGCAAGTCTATGGAGAAAAAAGGTGATGGAAAAAGAGGAATAAAAAAGGAGTGGCAAGGAGTACCGCCACGAAAAGATATAGCAGGTTGCACCGGATCGGGCCGGACGTTTCGGTGTTTGAACGGCGTCTGTACCTCGAACGGGCGAGGCCTGATTCGATGCAAGAAAAACGGGGAGAATAAAGAAAGAAAACTTGACAACAACAATACTGTGCTTCCCTTCGGGCAAGCACACTAATAATACAGTTATTTTCTGTAAAAAAAATTGAAATCCTTTTCATTTGTCATTATTGGCATTATCCTTAAAATAGCAGTCATGTTTATAATGTATAGTTAACCTCCATTATTATACGTAGTTTTGTATACAATTTCACAAAACAGAAAACCACTGTAAAAAGTAGAGTTATAAACTGTAAAATTAGGTTTTTTTTTTTTTTTACAGTGTAGGCATACATATGCTTATCCTTGCTATGTGGCTTGGGTGTGGTCACCTCAGCCTGATGGGCCATTCAGGGTCACAATCAAGGTTGGACCTGAAGTGTGAATTAAGTGGAATGTGTGAAAGCTGTGTGTAACTATCGTGTGAATAGACACAGTCTAAAATCTGACCTTATCAAAAGCATTGTGAAATCTGGATTTAGAGAATCTTATGTCTTGAAACATGACCTGTCAAATCCAAAAACTGAATCTCCACAATTTATTGTAAACAATGTACAAATTAACTTAGAATAATTTCTAAATTCAAACACTTGGGACCCAACACCTGAGCGGGAAGCAAAACTATTAGAGTACATCACAAACACAGCTCAGACTGCCTTGGACACTACCCACACCGCTTATAGCTTATATGACTGTTTATACACAGGACTCTGCTTCTTATTGTTCCCAAGAGAAGGTACATTTACTTACCAAGGTGTTGTGTCACAAACGCGGTGAAGAGGATTCTTTACAGCAAACTTGAATCTCAGCAAAATCCAAGAACGTATCTCTCGGCCAGGACCTCCATTGATGGTATTTCATTTTAAACCATACATTGGAAGACTCAGGCGTGGGTTTGTCAGTCATGTTTCAGGTTTTAATCTTGTACAATGATGGCCACCATTGTGAGACAGAGCTTGAGCTCCACTCACCCAGAGCTTCGCCTCAAGATTATCTGCCTGTCTCTTAGGTGCAATGCACACGAAGTCTAGGGCCTCCGAATCGGATTTACTTTTCACACCAATCGAATCTTTTAATTTCGTACATACGGAGGCTGGCAACGAGAGATTTGCGTAAACACGGAGGCAGCAGATTGCGGTGAACCGACTGTAGTACATACCTCACGCCTGTGGGTGGCGCTTTAGCGCTTTATTTACACAACTGAAAAAACGTGAAAAACCTAGAAGAAGAAACTCAAAAGCACAAGGTAAAGGAAGCAGCAAACGGATAAACAAATTACACAAGACATTCAAGCTCCAATTAACAACATTACATTATGATGGTTAATAAAATCAGTGGTCAGACTAAAGGATATGCGAAAATGAATTCTTTTTTCTATTGATAATAAAGAGTTTGGAACAGTAACATGACATGTCTGTCATCCCATTTCCCACGATGCATTGCTCCGAGCATTTTACATACATTTATGAATAAAAAAGCAAATTAAATCGCTGGCCAATTTATATTTGTGGTCATGAAAGTTATGTTACGTCTGAATAAGAAGAATTAGATCAAGATAGGGGGCTAATCAAAAATCAGAAGACTGGGTTAATGTTAGTGAATTCGAGGCCCACCATGAGTGAGATTTTGAGGGAGAACAAGTTATTTATATACTGGTTGGAGATGGCGGAAAAGATCACGTGGGGCAGTGACGTCATCAGGTTGCGTGAAACCGTGCAGACGAACACCAGCCCCCGTACCGATTCAAATCTACTCACTTTCTACCCCGGACTGCGATCGTTGCAGAAACAAGGTGCGGATAGAGAGTGTTCGTATGTATGATAGGGCTATCTGTATTAGCTATCCGTATCAGATTGACAAACTAGGCTCCATGTAAACGACACTTTAAAGGACACGGTCTTATACATAATGTTTAGGGGTGTAACCATCTATTCAAATAGGCCATGGCTGCAGACTCTCTGTCCTGACCCGGAGGGGGAAGGGATTTCTCACCTCCGTCCCCAGGTCAAATCATAGAGTTTCACCCAAGAATGCTTACATGCTAATAAAAGTAACATTTATGAGGTGTGGGAGAGTGTAAACCTGAAGTGTAAACCTGAAGGGACCGGTATTCATAGTTAAAAAGGATATGCCATAGTCAATAATTCCATCTTATTTATACCTAGTATAAATGTTACTTTTATTAGCATGCATAGCGGTTTAAATGAACGACAACAATAAACAAATGCTGAGTGCTGATCATGCGTTGTGTGCCATATTTTCTGCTGGCTTAACTGTTCACAGAGCGAGCTAACAACTCGGTCGCTGAACATATTATTGTGGCACATATTATTCACTTATTTTAAGCCATCAATCTACATGAACAAAATTAGCCGAAATGGAATAAAACGAAATTCACCAAACAGAAACGGATTTTTTTTTTTTTTTAAACAAAATCATTGACCCTTTTCTTAACAGTTCTACAGTAAAGTACTGCACCTTTATTTATTGCAAGAACAAAAGTGCAAAGTGCACACAAAACAAATGAACAACTTAGTTAACAAACAACAATAATAATAACAACAACAAACAATACATAATATATGTAAATCTAAGAGTGTTAAATAATCAGAATATTAATAAATTGACAAATAGAAAAAGTGCAAATGAACGTTGTCTAAAGAACTATATACATTTTACTCCACACTTTAAAGGTTACAGTGCAGTCCTTCTGGCCTTCCTCGCTGCAAAGTCATCAATAACATCATTGTACTGAATCTGACCACCAACTTCATGATTAATGCTGATCACAGCCAGACCACTGAGGCGTTCTTGAGCCATCGTTGACCTCAGGTAGGTCTTCAAAAGTTTTAATTTCGAAAAACTCCTTTCTGCTGAAGCTACTGTGACAGGAAGGGTTGCACTGATCCGCAGAGCTATACAAAGGTTTGGGTATATCTCTGTGAGCTGCTTTGTTTGGATGAACTTGAACAACTCAAGAGTCGACATGTTCTTTGAAGGCAAGTCAGGTAAACTCCTGGGCCAGCTCCTTCCCATCCAAATCAGACTTCCCTCCATGGCTTAAGGTGTGTGCAAGTGCCTCTGCTTGCTTCATGAGCTTTTGGTGTGGCAGGTCTGGGAAGGTTGACAGAATGCCAAACTTGCCTTCCACATCTTTAACAGTGGTAAACCTCTCCTTGTGTGCTGACACTGTCGCATCCACCACCACGTTAAAAAAGGTAACCTCGAGATTTTGTAAGGCATCATTTAATGGCTCATTAGGAGACTCATAGGAAAAGTGCCTCTTTGTAGACTTCAGCCTCTTCTGTACAAGGACAGCATCCACATTCATCTCCTCACACATGGCCTTGGCTGATGTTTGTGAAGCCACAAAGCCTGTGGCTCTGTAGGACTCCAGAGCTTGTTGTGTTTTTTTTTAGAAGACTTACGGCCACATCCACTTGCAGTCTAGCATCCACTAGTCTGGGACTGCAAGAGCTTACTCACGTGCTGAATTTTATTTAGCACATCATACCAGACCACTGTGCACAGTGAAAAGCGGAATGACCCCACTTCTTCTGCCAGAGACTGGGCTTCAATCCTGATCATTGGGTCTTTGGCCTGGTTTCTCACCTCAATCAGTGCCTCTCTCACAGCTGCGGCTTCGTATCGCAGAGGTTCCACAGCTTTCACTCTGCTCTCCCATCTGGTTTCTGACCACATTTTGAGCGAGAGGTTCACTTTCTGTTTGAGGATGGCCCATCTCTGTGTAGAGGCAGAAAACAGACAGTATAGCTTCTGCACAATACCAAAAAATGATATTGCATCTTTGGAGCTTTTGGCAGCATCAGAAATTACCAAGTTAAGTGTATGTGCCCCACAAGGCACGAACAAAGCTCTTGGGTTTAACTGAAGTAGCCTGGCCTGTACTCCCTTGTTCTTTCCTTTCATATTTGCCCCATTGTCATAGGACTGTCCTCTGCAGTCATCAAAGGCAATATCCAACTCCTCCAGCCTCTTCAAAATCAGGGCAGACAAACTTTCTCCCGTGGAGTCTTCTGCCACTAGGAATCCCAGAAAGTGCTCTTTAACCCGGGGGTCTTCTTCCACTGTCACAATTCTTATTACTACTGACAGCTGTTCAATGTGGCTAACGTCCGGGGTGCAATCTAAAATGAGGCTAAAGTACTTGCACTACTTTATTTCCTGCACCATTGTTGAGAGCATTTTTCCACTGATGCACTGGATCAACTCGTTCTGGATGGTTTTGCCCAGGGGTTAAATTGGGATTTTCTATGTAGGGGGGCTCTGATCCGGAGGGGCAAATTTCACAAATCTTTCGAGGATTATGCAGTAAATAAGTTGCCAAATTAAACAAAAAACACATCACCGTTGAAGTTAACTTTGTGAAAAGTAACCTACTAACAAATACTTTCCATTTTCCACCACTTGTTTGTCATGTCATCCATTCATATGGATGTGAATCAATCAATACTAATACAATTATTAGTATTTGTTAGTAGGTTACTTTTCTAAAAAAATATTCACAGGGTCAATGCTAAAATACACTACTCACCCAAAAGCCAGATATCACTAACTTTTTGTGAGTAGTGTATGTTCAAGGACCAATGCATAGCCAGGAGGAAGATTCAGATGATGAGCAACCATCCACAAGCAGTGAAGCAAGCAGCCAACAACTCCAGCATTTTGTATATGTTGCTTAATATGTACTCTGTAGATTTTGAGTGTGTTTGATGAGGTCACATTAAGAGCTGATTCATTGATACAAATAAGTTTGAAATTCATCCAGCTAGGAATGAGAAATGTGATTCGGAGATCGCATAGACTACTTGCTAAATCATTTAGAATTAGCAGCATTGTTCTTTTTAACTAGCGCTTGCGAGTTGACACACCAGTAGCAGGCTATCCCTGCATGTCTAAGGTTAATTTTTCCTGCTTAATGAAAATGCAAGCCCATATCTAATGATATTAGCCTATTGGTGATGATCGACCTCTTTCAAAATACCGTGCACCTTTAATTTTGTTTCTCTTACCTCGCCATTCACCTGTCTACTACGATATGTCTGATGATGACCGATTGACGTTGTGTTGTCTGATCGCGGAGGAGGAGCTGCTGCGCAAGTTTCGTGCGCGATATGCCTACTTCTCAAACTTGCTCCAGATGTCTAGGCCAGCCTTTCCCTACCATTATTTAGATTTTTGTTTTAAAACAACATAGATTTGCAATGGAAAAGTTGTAAATGAGTAGGACAACATTGCTTGTGAATGGACTAGGCAGATTGCCAAAATCGGCTGGAGCTGCTGCGCAGCAGATCTGCTTTGCAGAACTCCAGACCCGGCAGCTTATGTGCCGGGGCTCCGCCCCGACAGCCCCGGCCCAATTTAACCACTGGTTTTGCCCAAGTATCTGTGGTGTGATGTTTCACATTTAACCTTGTGGATGTGGTCTTTCATCACTGGGTCAAACAGTGCCATAAGCTCAACCTCTTTCAGAAAGTTACCATTTGAAGGAGAGTGGAGTTTATCTGAGTGTCCTCTAAATGACATATTTCGCAAAGCCAGCGACTGTACAATTGCAACCAGTCTTGTCAGTACTGCTCTCCACCGACTCTGCTCTGCCTCTAAGAGGGCCTGCTCTTTTTTGTCAATGGTTGTACCTTGTTTTGATCTAACTGCCAATTCTTTCCATTGACGCCAACTATTGTCGTGACTGTTTAGAGCAGCACTTGCATTCTTCCAATCAGACAGTCCTCCATGTGTTAAAAGAATGTGTTTTGGGGAGAAAAGCTGACAACAAAAACAAAAAAGGTTTTTGAATAAGTCAACCAACTTCTTTTAATCCTTTCTCCGTTGATTAAGGTCCTGCTGAAGTACTGGTGGTGGCAACTTCTCCCATCATCTCTCCTTGGAAAAATAAAATCAGGTGTTACCTGATTCGGTCCTCTCCGAACAAACTCTGTTTTGATTGTGTCCGTGAGATGTGCAGGCCAGTCAGCAGGACCGGTTGGTAATGGATTGTCTGTCTTTGCTGCATCTGGGTGGCACACAAAAAGCACACTTTCTCATCTCATATGCAAAATAACTTCACAAACCTAATTGTTGTAGTTTATAAACCATTCTTGCTTGATAGAAGATATTCAGCTGTTTGTATAACCTCTCTGCATTTAAATGGATCTCTATGAGAATGGAGGGGTGGTGGGTAGATATACACATACATATTTCAGTATTTAATAAATGTTTCCGAATGAGATATGTAATTACAATGTAATGTCAATTAGGTAAATAGCTAACAATCTTTAGATTCATGAGGCACACACCTGAGAAGGGTGTATGGAATCAGTGGTGCAATCAGGATGAGAAACAACACGCTGGTCTGAAGTTCCTTGCAGTGGTTCTGGGCCTATACCTATAGAGTGAACACACAAGACCAAATATATTGGCTGGATTAGACATGACACAACATATTGTAACTTTTACATTACATTATTTATCATCAGGAACATCTGTTGACACATTGCACTCACCTGAACAAGCAGACACAGTGGTCAGTGTGGAATCGGTGGTCATCTCTTCAGGATGAGCAGCTTGCTGTTCTGATGTTCCTTCGAGTGGTTGTAGGTCTATACAGAGAGAACGCAATAGCAAATATATTGAGTGGATTAGAAATGACACAACATATTGTCACTTTTACAGTACATAATTTATCATCTGGAACATCTGTTGACACATTGCACTCACTTGAGGACGGTGGCGCAGTTGAGGTGCTTGGCTGTTCCTCGTCAATTGAGGCAGCAGTTGGTGTCATGTATTTTAAAAGTGAACCTAAAAAATATATAACAAAAGTATGCATTATTAGTTATTGAGCATTTTGGTCTATTTGGACAGCCTGACATACTTTCTATATTCCTAGATGCATGCATAGCTCTTGATTAGTTAAATCATATCTAATTAAACTGGCTAGCTCGCTCCACCAAAACTAACGTTGTTATGATAACAAAAAAAAAAATTAATGACTCATCGAAAATTACGCAAATTGCTTAATTAACTCAAACTGATGTTTTGACTGAATGGCAAAAACAAGTTACGTCACAATTCACTGGCTAGCTAGCGTTAGCTAACAGGCGAGATTACACAAAATCCATTCACTAAATTTGACATACAACACTTGGATTTTTACCAGTATTCCTCATTGTTGACAAGTTGCCGTGTTTGTCTTCCTTAAAGGGTGTACTATGCAACAAGTAATATATTTGAAGTGCTGTTGCACTGGCTATGGTCGTTATACAGTGCGCCCCTATTTTAATAATGTATTTTTTTATATAATGTAGAATAAATGGACATATCATTTTTGATATACCCGCCTCTGTAAAATCTTGAAATAACTATATGACAGGGAGTAGGACAACTTTGAATGAGGTACATATTTTCTTCTTAACTCAACTAAAGTGCCCGAAGCAATTCACGCATTCATCAACCTTTCCTATTTGGAATTCATTATAGGCAAAGAACAGGATTTAAAGATTTACCTTTCTCCTTTGCACGTTTCTCTTCTTCTTCCTTTCTCTTCTTCTTAAATTGCGCCCCGGATGGCTTTTGCCTCTTCATTTTCTTTTCTTCGTTCTTGATTCTCGATTCTTGAAAACACTCTAACCAAACGCCTTATAGTACTAGCATGTTCTGACGAAACCAAGGAGGTAGGTTCCCCTTCCGTTTTTTATTTATTTTTATGTCAAAATATTGGTTGGAGATATAGAAGGGGCGCAAAAATATGTGCCAGGAGGGGGAAAAAAAATATAATTGTGTTTTTTTTTTTTTTTTCGGGCGCATTATTTTGCGCTCCCCCTCTAGATGGCGCTCTAGGCGGCCGCCTAACCCGCCTGTAGGGAAGGCCGCCCCTGGTTCCAAACTACAGAAAATACCTGAAGATCAGTAGACAGTAGAAACAAGGCTGTTCTATGTAGCTTTGTCAGCAACTATATCACCAGTGCTGGGCCAAAGAGAATCACGTCAGAGAACACTGTCATCTTGGCAGGTGGCTTTGAAAATGGTGGAAGGTCAAGAAGGTCAGGCATTGACTGCTTGACAGACCTTTACAGTGACCAGGAGCAGGCTGACACAAGACTGGTGTTACATGCAAATACACCTTGCGCAGTCCCATTCTCGTCTCATTGTGAAATGTGATGGTCCGTACAGTATGTACTGGTTTTGCTTGTTTACTTTTCAAGCAAAGGGATGTTTGGATCCTCAGCAGTGTTCATGCACTCTGGACACGGCCTTGAGGAAAGACTTGTTCCAGTCTGTTTGATCGCTCAGAAACTAGGAGCAGCTATGTGTGAGTGTTTACCTGCATGCCATGCCCTAGCAGGTTGCAATACCACAAGCAGCGTGTACAGAATTGGGATACTATCGATGCCAACGCTGGTATTGGTATCGGATCGATACAATTGTAATGGGATCGATCATTTAATTTAATTATCTCCTCTACGTTCACTATACTTTGCTCGTGTCTCCTAGACTCCCCTACAATCCTGGGCAAACGCTGCTCTCATATCACGCTTTGCTCTTCCTCCGCCTCATGCTGCTCTGCTGTGATTCGTTGTCATGCCGTCACGTGACTCATTGACGCAACACGTAGAAGGGCAGCGTCGCACATTGAATGAGAGACATGGCTGAGAGGAAGCAAAGCGCTGTTTGGACCTATTTTACATCAGAGAATGATTCTACTGCAAGTTGTGACACTTGCAAAAAGAGCATACGATATTGTGGCAACACTACCAACCTCCACAAACACCTAAAAACACATCACAAGGAAAATGCCGAACTACTAAAACGGAGAGAGGAGGAAAATGCACCCAGACCCCCGGCACTGAGACAGAGTTCGTTGGCCGAATCTTTTCAGAGAGGCAGACAGTACCCAGGTAGCTTATAGTAAGAGTAGGCTAATAATATTTTAGTCATGTCATATATATATATTCAGTATTAGTAGTGTGATTGCTCAAACATAACATTGCGAAACTGAGAACAACCTAACTTTAATTTTTACATTTACACCTAGGCTACATGTCACCTGTCCTGCGTGCCCTTTTAACATTAGGCTATGCTCCTGCAAATGTGGAAAGTCCGCGTTTATTGATAGGCTATTAGAAAACAAACGTGGATGTTTTTGAGCAATCACACACTTTTGTTGTCAAAGTGTAGGCCTATTATAGCAACCCATTGAGACGTGTTATCTACAATCCCAAACCAGAAAAAGTTGGAACAATATAGGCCTATTAAATGGACATTAAAAGCGAAAACAGTTATTTGTAAATTCTCTTTGACCTGTGTAGTATTGAAAACAAAGCAACAGCACATTATTTGATGTTTTAACTGATGAATTTGATTGTTTTTTCAAAATAAACACTTAATTCAATTTCAGTGTTTGCAACACATTTAAAAAACACTTAAAAGTTGTTTAGGGACTACAGACACCAAATGAGAATACATTTCAGGTGTAACTTTGTCCCTTTTGTCCCTTTGTCCCATTCGTCCAGCAAACAAGTCTTAAAGCGAGCATTAGTGCAGGGTCCCCCTTGTCCCATATTGCATTTCAAAATGCTCCACAAATTCTCTTTTGGGGACAAGTCAGGACTGCAGGCATGGCTAGTCCAACACCCAAACACTCTTCTTCCTCAGCCATGTCTTTGAAATCTGTGCTGAATGTGGTTTTGCATTGTCTTGATGAAAAAAAAATTACATACTGTTCTTCCCTACACAAAAGTATTTTTTTAAGTAAAAGTATCGTATCGGTATCGGTATCGGCGATATTGACCCTATAAATACTTGGTATCGGATCGATACCAAATTTTGCAGTATCGCCCACCACTACTTTCTATAGTAGTTTGTCGAACTGCTTGTCAACAGCTGCACTCAAAGCATACGGTACTGACCTAGTCTTACAGAATTTCGGCTTAGCATTCTCCATGACTCGCACTTTTGCTTTTACCCCTGAGATAACACCTCGATCAGCATTGAACACTGGAGAGTATTTCTCACATACTTCTGTCAGTGGATCTGCTACTGGTACATGGTTCACTCTTGACCAGTCTAAGTGTAAGTACTGAATCCAATTCCTACCCATTAGAGTTGGACCACTTCCCTTTGACACTATCAAAGTTAGCTTTTCTGTCTGATTTCCACATTGTACGGTCACTTGAAATACACCCAGTAACACAATTGGCTCTGAAGAGTATGTTTTCAGACTAACATTACATGGTTGCAGCTTACACTTATGAAACCTTCGCTTGTACAGCTTCTCTGAAATTATGCTCATTGCTGCACCTGTGTCTACTTCCATTTTGATCTTGACACCATTACATCTTACCATTACCATGTATGGCTTCACATACTCACCAGCACCTTTAACTGAACACAGTTCAAAGTCCTTTTTGACCCCTGATGCTTCCATGTTAGCACAGTTCTCAGTCTCTGGAGGGTGTCCTCGCACATCCAGGTTGTGTGCAGCTCCGCAATTCGGAGATGCAGAACGTTGCCTCAGCCGTGTGATACCTGGTCCCTCGGGATGTGGTTTCCTCGCGACGTAGCGGGTCCCTCGCTTGGCTGTGGTGGTTTTCGCAATGGCACGCTGCTTGCTGAAGGAGTTGCCTTGGCTGTAGGTATCTCTCTGCGATGCGTTCCTACAGGCCCGTTCCAGGTGTCCCTTCTTATTGCAGGCCCTGCACTGGAAATCCTTGTACTTGCAGTTGGCAGCAGAATGTCCTTCTCGCTGGCATCAGTAGCAGGTGTCCCCGTTGACACTCGGTGTCTGCTTCCTCTCAGGCTTTTCGCGTGCGTGAGCTTTCCAATTGGCTGCTGCTCACACTGTCTGTTCTCAGCGGTGTGTGCTGGAACGTTATCAAACTGCTCGTTGTCGACTCAAAATTGTTCACAATGTCTTTTACTTTTGCCCATTTTAGCCTTTCTCCATAAGCAGCACTCAACAACTTAGTTCTCAGCTCCTTACTGCTGATGCCATAAACTAGTTGATCCCGCAACTGCTCTTCCAGCGTCGCGCCAAACTCACAAGTGGCGGCAAGTCCTTTCAGCGCGGCAATATATTCTGACAAAGACTCTCCATTTTGTTGCTTTCGTGCACGGAAGGTATAACACTCACTTAACACGTTCTTTTTTGGCACATGAAATTCACTAAGAGCTTTTATAATGTCATCATATGTAGCTTCAGACGGCTTTTTCGGAGCTAGCAAGTCTCTAAGTAATGAGAAAGTCTTTGCACCTACCACAGATAAGAAAACGGCCCTTTGTTTTTCTTGTGTAATTCCGCTGGCTTCCACAAACTGTACAAAACGTTGCTCATACGTTTCGAAACTTTCGCTGCTCTCGTCGAAGCAGAAGCCCGTCTCAATGCTAAAGACAGCCATCTCTTGTTCACTTGCTTGCTAGCTGCTAGTTTCCTTTCGTTGACGTAAGCATCTTCGTTCAGCTTCCAAAAAAAAAAAAATGTGGTTAGGAAATCCACTCCTCGTCGCTAATATGTTGTGTCCGTGTGTGGGCACACATTAAGGAAGTAAGATGCAGACGTCGCTATTAATGTAACTGGTTTATTAACTAGTAGCCTGGCTCATCAGGAGCGCAACGTTCAGTGATGCATAGTCAAATTCCATAAGTGACAAGAGAGTGAACGATGGGAGCTCAGCCCATTTATAGTTCACCCATGACCTGAAGGATCATGGGAGCTGTAGTGGTAATATCAATACACAACACATATCTCATCCAGTCGAAATCTTAACAGGATTGAACCCATCTTTATTACAGCGTATCAACATAAGAACAGAACATAGCTAAATCTCCGATTAGCATGCTAATCACTACTAATAGCACTAGCAGGTAGCCCAACATTTGGTATTTAATCAGTGTTGGGGTAGTTACTCAGAAAAAGTAACTAGTTACAAGTTACTAGTTACTTCCGAAAATTGTAACTAGATTACTCTACTAGTTACTGCATTTGAAAAGTAACTTCACTACTAGTTACTTTACTTTCCATTTTTTTAAGCAAATGTCCAAATTTACCGCAAAGCTGGGCAAACATCATGGCCCTTTCATCACTTTATTTTCAATTTTCTATAAAGGGCATCTCTTAGCCTTTCATAGTGTATTGCAACTGTAAACATGTAAAACAATAGGGCATATAAAACTCAGCCATCCACTTGAACGGACATGATTAACCCTGTCCTACCTGTCTTACCAAAGAAATATGCCTCACTTTAAAATCCACAAACAGGATACAAGTGGCCATGTATGGTGGGGACATTCAGGTGGGTCAATCAGCAGTAACATTAAAAATAGGCCAAAAACAGGCTTTTGGAAACATGAGACCCCACTAAACCAAATGGGGGCATACTCCTGAGAACAAAACCAGCTTGCTGTAGGAATCGCTGCAGTGGGTTAAGAGAAAAGCTCATACTCAAAGTCACTACAACATAAATTTCCAAATACAGTGCCCTCCACAATTATTGGCACCTTTGGCTGTTCTGCCCTCTGCTTATTCAGGTCTGCAAATGTATATTGCTTGTATTGTTATGGAAACGAACACAGTATATTATTGGACTTTTACTTTGACATCATTCAAATGTTCGTCTCGTGGAAATGGCAACAGCTGTTATCCAGAAACGTATGCGATGTAATGCTAAACACGTAGTGAGAACAGTACATAGGCTTTACCTATCCACAACGAAGTGTCTGTTGGTATTACAAAAGGACCACCAGTAAGACTGAATTAAATGTAATGAATATCTCAACCTTCACATTTAATGAGAAAAAACAGCCTGTCACTGTGATCTGACGTCCTGCCTTTCTGCCGTTCTGATTGCTTATACAATATACATCGGTTTTGCTATCCTTGTTAATTTATCTGTATGAGTGTTTATGTTGTTCAATTGGACACATAGTGCATTTAACACGCAGATTTTTGTCCTTTCGAGCAACAAAGTTAAAGTAATGAGAATATCGCTACTGGCTGAACCCTCCTGTCTCCGTCTCATCCATTTCCCCGCACCAGCAGCTACGTCACTCAAATCACTCAAATTGGTCTCTGTGGCAACGGTGCCAAAACAAGCACACAGGCTGGAAGCATGCACGCGCCACTAAAAGAGAACTTTTCGGACTGGCAAAAAATGGCTTGGGTAACGCAGGAAAGCTCGTTACTGAGGTCTAGTAAAGTAGTGACGTTACCAATATTTTGAGAGTAATGCGTTATTGTACTCCGTTACCAATAATAGTAATGACGTTACTAACGTCCGTTACTTTGTAACTCGTTACCCCCAACACTGTATTTAATACACGATCTATCACAGTAGCAACTTCATGAAAACCCTTACTTTCATTAGTATGCACTAGGGGTGTGCCAAATAATCGTCATGACGATGCATCGCGATTCTAATTTTCACGATCTACTGCATCGATTGTTGACGCCAAGTATCGATTATTAATTTAAAAAAAAAAAAAAAAAAAATTTTTTTTTTTTTTTTTATTGCATGAATGGTTGGCGAACATCAAGCATTTCCGGCCGCGCGATACTGCGACAAGTCATTCATAAACAAAACATGCAGTGTATCCAGTAATAATAATATTTGTGTTAAGTAACCTCCAAAAGTCGTTTAAATAAATACAGCTATGTATGAACTGAGTTGCTTTGAGTTATCAATTGAACACACTATCCAGATCATACACAGCCAGTCAGCCACTGGTAATGGCTTAATTTTTTTCTAACAGTGTTCAGTGAAAATTCGCAATACATCGCAATGCCTCGCAATGATTCAAGTATCGCGATGCATCGTGATATAATCGCATCGTGGCATGTGAATCGTGATACGAATCGAATCGTGACTTCTTTGGCAATACCCACCCCTAGTATGCACATAATGCCTCACATACAGGTCCAACAATGATGATTTAAGCATTGGAAATGTATAAGGCTGCAGATTGTTTTTTTGAGGTACGCACAGAGCCACCAAGCCCCCCCCCCAAAAAAAAAA
The DNA here is from genome assembly GCF_963457725.1 of Sprattus sprattus. Classification (NCBI taxonomy): domain Eukaryota; kingdom Metazoa; phylum Chordata; class Actinopteri; order Clupeiformes; family Clupeidae; genus Sprattus; species Sprattus sprattus. The sequence goes on along the minus strand of NC_137916.1, from coordinate 2,364,190 downwards.
ACATGCACATTAACACTCGCGCGCAGATAATGGGTTACAGCCAAAACGTATTGCCCTTATAATTATGACCGCCGGCGAAATATAGGTTTAGTCAGAGTTTTTTTTTTCTGTTTGCAGATTTTCTGTCAACGATTTCCGGGACACTGAAACACCGGGGTGCACGAAATTTGGTGGGCATGTAGCCTTACTAGATTAGCGTGGAACCACTGATTTTCGTTTTGATTCGTTGCACCCCCGTCGGACTGGACCCCTTTTAAAGAGGGTGGGGCGATTCAGTTTTCTGTGAATAAGTCGAAAACCGTAGGGCTTAGGAGGACTACATTTTTTTTGTATGTTGGTCCACTACCACTTATGTCATGTATAACGCCACCTAGTTACAAATGAAAAAGCAAAAATGGAGTGTTGTAAAACATTTTAATTGTAAGTTGACAAGGTCAGAACTGCACGAAATCGGAGATGTGGGATCATTATGACACCTTCTGACTGCACGTTAAGTTGTGTGGAATTCCATTCACGGGGGGGGCATGCAATAGATTGATTTATATGATTATACACCAACTGGCCTGTAGGTGGCGCGACACAGTTTTCTTCGAATATCCCGAGAACCGTAGTGCCTTGGAGGGCCAAATTGTTCTTGTATGTTTGTGTCAAGGGGCCATGTCAACCCATACCATAACCAGTCATTACATGTATAGCGCCACCTAGTTAAAAATTAAAAAGCAAAAATGAGGTGTTTTAATCGAATACATGTCAAAGTGCTCAAAAAATTACCAAATTTGCCAGGGTCATCAAGCCTGTAACCCTCCATCTCCGGTAGAGATTTTGTCCAAGGATGGAGCAAAATGGCTCTGTAGCGCCCCCTAGAACATTGTAAAAAACCCTGCGCATTGGGGTTATTTTGGCGTAGCTTGACGGAATTCGCTACATGTCTTCATCATGCTTGGACGCACCAAAAAGTCTCCGACGCCATGGTGGCAGGTCCACAGGAAGTCGGCCATTTTGAGCAGAAGATGCGTTTTGACGGCGTTTGCACACCTCGCATCTGATCAAACTCCTCCGACAGCTTTAATGGTAACGCCTTGAAATGTGGTCCGGCTGCTCTTCAGCCATGGGCGACTAAAAGTTATATTGGATTTTCTCATTAGTCGAAAGGTGTGGGCGTGGTAGACCCTCAAACTTTGCCAACTTGTTAGTGCTTGCCACAAAACACAAAGGGCCCTATCTTGCACCCAGCGCAATTGACATTGTCACCGACGCATGTATCATTCCTATCTTGCACCCGGCGCACAGCGCGATTTTCCCTCCAGAGGCGCGCTTCGAAATTAACTTGCGTCGACATGGGCGGGGGCGGAACAGAGAAGGCGTTTCTCTGGCGCAAGTGGTATTTTGCAGTTTCAAAACAACGCCGTGCGCCGTGCGCCGTGCGCCGTGCGCCATTGACCAAAAAAAAGCTGGTCTAATGTGAGGCGCAATGTCTAAAGTCTGTAACGCTTATTCAGAACGCTATTTTAAGGGCGCATGTGCTTGCCCGCACAGTATAGGACCTGTAGGCTACACTTTACTTCTGTCGTCTTCACGAGAGATTGACACCAATTGTTTGGCAAGCCATATATAATTACAAGGAAAATAAAGTATTTACCACATGAGGAAATCATTGTGATATCCGTATCCAAGACATTTAAAAACTAGGCATACATCTAGCGTACACAATTGACCCAAATGATTCAGGTTGATTGAAGCTGCGTGACATTTGATTTATTGTATGGCTTTGTTGCATTTATTTAATGCCAGTATTATTATAAATCTTGTAAACTCATCTCTGAGTATGTGGACTTTATTTATGTACCTTGGGTTTGGTCAGCTGGTGCACTGGCTTGGGTGCCGATTTCCATGCCCCCAAATCCCTGCACGCTCTCAGGCGTGAGGGTAGACGTGGCGATGTCCTCTGCTGCCGTCAGATCCTGGGTCGAGGCAGATCCACCTCCCGTGAAGGCACGAGAACGTGTGTTACCTTCCAGCTTGGATGTCCCACGTCTCCGGACGGCAACGTTTTCGGGTGCCCCGTTGCAGAAACAATCACAGCAATATCTTGACATGCTTGCTTGACTGCTTACTTTTGGAGGGTTTCTCGCATCCCCATATATATCTATCTCCCGGCTTTTTACAAAGCCATACAATAAATCAAATGTCACGCAGCTTCAATTAACCTAAATCATTTGGGTCAATGTGTAGGCTACATGTATGCTTATTTTTAAAATATCTTGGATATGGATATCACAATGATTTCCTCAAGTGGTAAATACTTTATTTTCCTTGTAATTATATATGGCCAAAAAATGTGTGTAAATCTCACGTCGGTCTCCTCGGCTGTGAACTTCTCCGGTCTTCCACCAGGTAATTCCGCCATCAAAATAACAAGCCGCTATGGACTATGCGCTTCTCGCTCTTAAAGGGAATGTGAAATGACGCTCGGATTGGTTTATTGCATATTACGCCCAAACCACACCTATGGCTGAGTAACCTCCTTTGGACCAACCCTTTTGACACTTGCGCTGGACGCAAGTGTGTTTTTTCCGCCGTTAAAATAGCAACTGCGCCATAGAGCCGCCCACACAGCTACTTGCGCTTGGCGCCGTCCTACTTGCGTTTCTGATCGGTGAGATAGGGCCCAAAGTGTCTTATAACTCAATCGCATATATGACAAAGTGCTCGAAAAATTACCAAATTTGCCAGGGACATCAAGCCTGTAACCGTCCATCTCCGGTAGAGTTTTTGTCCAAGGATGGAGCAAAATGGCTCTGTAGCGCCCCCTAGAACATTGTAAAAAACCCTGCGCATTGGGGTTATTTTGGCGTAGCTTGACGGAATTCGCTACATGTCTTCATTATGCTTGGACGCACCAAAAAGTCTCCGACGCCATGGTGGCAGGTCCACAGGAAGTCGGCCATTTTGAGTGGAAGATGCGTTTTGACGGCATTTGCACACCTCGCATCTGATCAAACTCCTCCGACAGCTTTAATGGTAATGCCTTGAAATGTGGTCCGGCTACTCTTCAGCCATGGGCGACTAAAAGTTATATTGGATTTTCTCATTAGTCGAAAGGTGTGGGCGTGGCAGACCCTCAAACTTTGCCAACTTGTTAGTGCTTGCCACAAAATACAAAGTCTCTTATAACTTATGCGTACATTGTTTGATCCAGAGACAATGTCTTAGGGTGGACGCTGGATCTGGCCCGAACGCGTACATATGCCTGACTGATATCACCTATAGCGCCGCCTGTTGGTGGTTGGAAACTTCACTTTGTTTCCACACCTCGCATGTGATTGAAGTACTCCTACAGATTTAATGGTAATGCCTTCAAATGTGGTCAGGTTACTCTTCTGCAATGGGGAATTAAAAGTTATGAGAGTCTTTTACAGTTTGAAGGGTGTGGGCGTGGCAGACCCTCAAGCTATGCACTCTTCACAACTCCATCCACTTATAACTTATGCATATATTGTCCAAAGTGCACGAAATTGGAAGTGGTTGATCATTATGAGACCCTCTGAATGCATGCCAAGTTTCGTGCAATTTTGTCCATGGGGGACCATACAATCATTTTGGCCTGTAGGTGGGCTGACACAGTTTTCTACGAATATCCCGAGAACTGTAGGGCTTAGGAGGACCACATGTTTTTTGTATGTTTGTCTAAAGGGGCCATGTCAACCCATCCCATAACCACTCATTTTCTGTATAGCACCACCTACTTAAAACCCTGAATATGCTTATCATTAAGTCAAATAGTAGTAGTAGTACCCCATTTTTTTGCGCGCCCCTCTGTCTGCAGTCTCCCTATTGTAATATGCGTTCATAATATTGAAATACAGTGGCAATGCATGCGTGCTCGGAACAGCGTGTGTCAGATAACTTTTGTATTTTTTTTTGTCAGCGTGTGTCAGATAACTTTTGTATTTTTTTTTTGACACGGAAAACTATTGGCCCTCCCTGATGAAAGCAGCCAGTTGTCCTGTGTCTTTTCTTAAAGAAACACTTTATATCCACTCCGCAGGTATGCACTTTTGTCAATATCTTGATTGAAGAGGACATTCATCAGGGCAGTAAAAGAAGGGGTTTGCTAGCGTGGAGAAAAGCGCGGTCCATTTCTATTGTTGTATTAAGAATAGTTTTTAATAAAGCAATAAGAAATGCTAGGAAGGATCATTTCTCTAAGTTGATATCTATAAACTCTAACAATTCCAGAGTCCTCTTTTCAACAATAGATAGCCTTATAAACCCTGCACCCAAAGTAGATGATAGTATTTTTTCCACCTCCAAATGTGAGGAATTTGCAGCATTTTTCAGAGATAAGATAACAAACATTAGAAATAATTTTGCTCAAGAAATTCAAAATGTTTTGCTTTCCGATCCCCCTCCACCATGCTGTACCAGTATTAGCTTTTTTGCACTGACTGATATAGAAACGCTGAACAAAGTAGTGTCACAAATGAAGCCGTCTATATGCCCTCTTGATTAGCCTGGTGACACCAGCCTACGTATTTCCGCCTGAATTGATTTCAAGCTCATACTCAGTCTGGCCCAACCCCATTGACAATCGTCTCCAGAACTCAAAATTTTGCAGGACCAATCAGCGAACAGTTCAGAGCTGTGACGCAAAACTCGCCTTGGAGGAAAAGACACGAAAAGCTATCGGAAAAGTTGTCTCAACTCTCGAGAACATCAGAAAATTAAAAGGAGAACAAGAGTATTTTCTTGTAAGTTTTATGATTGGAAAGGACGTCGTAGCTCTTCTCCCAACTGGCTTTGGGAAGAGTTTAATCTACCGAATGCTTACTAAACGTTGCTGATTGGTTAAGGGAACTCCAATGATTTTAAACCTCAAGATAATAGTGATGGGAATTTCGATTCACTTAGAAGATTCATAGTCCTTTGAGTGAATCACTAAAAAGATCCGAATCTTTTGAGTCCTTTGAATCTGAATCAGTAGAAATTTTGTCGCTGAATGAGCCCAGCAGCCCACTCCCTAGTGCCTAATGCGCACGCTCACAGCAAACCACTGTAATGCAGTTTTGAGGATATCCAGGGGAAATACGCAAACACCCACACACACACACACACACACACACACACACACACACACACACAGTAAGCCTAGATACATTGAACAAATTGTAACATGATAGGCTTGGCTGGTTAGGCAGCTTATCAAAATTAAATATGTAATTTCGTAAATTGTGAATGGATAATTATTTTTTTATTCTTACTTAATTTAATAATTTAATTGTCATGTTTACAATAAACAAATTTCAAGAAAATTGGTTCAGACTAGTTACAATCGATTTTGACTGAAAGAAGTCATCAAATGATTTAAGTCAGCTTATCTACCTTACCGCACGTTAAACACGGCCTGAAAGTAGCGTTAATGCTGTTACAAACGTAGAAAATTAATCTGACGACGGGCCTGCTTGCTGTATCAATCAATTGAGGTTGGGTGAAAGACTTACTCAAAGGACTCAGGTGAAATGGGTCGGACTCTTAGGCTATCCGGTTGGGTGAAAGACAACTCAAAGGATTCAGGTGAAATGGGTCGGACTCGTATCCGGCTGGGTGAAAGACTAACTCAAAAGACTCAGGGGAAATGGGTCGGACTCGTATCCGGTTGAGTGATAGACTAACTCAAATGACTCATATTGAATGGGTCGGACATATTTGAATATTAAAAAGGATGCAAACATCGGAGATGTCGCCATTCGCCAACGCGACTATCAGTCTCAGATAGCAATCACGTTGGCGACATCTCCGATGTTTGCATCCTTTTTAATTTCACCTGAGTCCTTTGAGTTAGTCTTTCACCCAGCCGGATACGAGTCCGACCCATTTCACCTGAGTCTTTTGAGTTAGTCTTTCACCCAGCCGGATACGAGTCCGACCCATTTCCCCTGAATCTTTTGAGTTAGTCTTTCACCCAGCCGGATACGAGTCCGACCCATTTCCCCTGAATCTTTTGAGTTAGTCTTTCACCCAACCGGATACGAGTCCGACCCATTTCCCCTGAATCTTTTGAGTTAGTCTTTCACCCAGCCGGATACGAGTCCGACCCATTTCCCCTGAATCTTTTGAGTTAGTCTTTCACTCAACCGGATACGAATCCGACCCATGAATTCGCTCAGTCTATGGATCTGGATCTGTGTACAGCTCTGTCTACAGGAAGTTCTTATTCAACAACGCAGCTCCGGGTCCGTATATCAATAGTTATGCTTAATCTAAGTTACTATGCAGATGAAAAACGGATGGGTTAATGTTGTTATAGAGTTTGATGACATTCGTGCATTGTTTTAATAATGTCGTCCGTAGCAGCCAGAACCGAAAGATTCGGGTTCATTGAGACCACGGACTCGTGACTCATGGGTGAATGTAAGGATTCGGATCTTTGAATCCGATTGACTCAGATTCAACCACCACTACAAGATAAGCACCCGCCCATCTTGGAAACCAAAATGCATTGGGTTGGCCCAGACTGAAAGACGGAATGAAATGTAGTCACAGGCTGGTAACGGCCAGGCTACCTCTTGATCCCATTCCCACCAAATTTTTTAAGACCATCTCTGACTCTCTGTCTAAGGACATTCTAGCCATTATTAACTGTTCCTTGCTTACAGGTGTTTTCCCATCAGAACTTAAAACTGCCCTGGTGAGACCACTGTTGAAAAAAAGCAGTTTAGACTCTTCTGTTCCAAACAATTATAGACCAATCTCCAACCTTCCTTTTCTTTGCAAAATCCTAGAAAAAATTGTCTTTAAACAGTTCAATATTTTCCTAGATGCTAATTGTGTCTTTGACACTTTTCAATCTGGTTTTCGATCCTATCATAGCACAGAAACGGCATTAGTCAAGGTTGTAAATGATCTCAGGATTAATGCTGACTCCAAAAAGCTATATGTCCTGGCCCTTCTGGATCTTAGTGCAGCCTTTGATACTGTTGATCCTTATTGACAGACTTGAAAATTGGGTTGACCTCTCTGGTCCAGTCCTAAACTGGTTTAGGACCTATCTAACAGGCAGGGAATACTTTGTTGCCCTCGGAGACCACAGCTCCAAAAACATTTCTATGACCTGTGGGGTCCCTCAAGGATCCATTTTAGGGCCCTCACTTTTCAGTCTTTACATGCTACCCCTTGGTAGTGTAATAAGGAGGCACAACATCGACTATCATAGTTACGCGGATGACACCCAGCTCTATATTTCTGTAACACCCAACAACTACAGCTCTATTGATTGCTTGGTAAATTGCATTTCTGATATAAATGTATGGATGTCACAAAACTTTCTCCAGTCATTGTCATTGGTGAAAGAAATGAAAGAGACAAACTATCTGCACATTTAAAAACACTAGCACTTAGGTGTCATATTAGACTCAGATCTCAATTTTGAAACCCACATCAAAAATATAATTAAAACATCTTTTTATCACTTAAGAAACATTGCTAAGGTGCAACCGTTTCTCGCTCAGGCTGACACCGAAAGACTGATGCACGTGTTTATCACAAGCAGGCTAGACTACTGTAACTCTCTTTTGTCTGGTCTACCAAAAAAAGCCATTAGTCAACTACAAACAATACAGAATGCAGCAGCGCGAGTCCTCACTAAAACAAGACGGAGAGCGCACATCACACCAGTATTAAAATCCCTGCACTGGTTACCTGTTAGTTCTAGAATAGATTTCAAGATTCTCCTACTAGTCTATAAATCACTCCATAGTCAAGCACCTGAATATATTACAGACATGCTCTCAAGGTACACACCCAGTAGAACCCTGAGGTCCTCCGGCACTGATCTCCTAATAGTACCAAAAGCCAGGACTAAGAGACATGGGAGAGCAGCTTTTAGCTTCTATGCCCCCAGCCTTTGGAATACTCTGCCAGAATACCTAAGAATGGCTGAAACGGTTGATACATTTAAACATACACTCAAGACATACCTCTTTGATCTGGCTTATCACTCACTGTAAAAATGTTTTAATTTAACATATTTGAAACATTTATTTATTTACGAATCCGTGTCTCTTTACAAGTGTTTGTAACCCCCAATTAAGTATCGCTACATAAAATGTGTTTCCTGTTTGCCGAGTGGATGCATGCACGGCCCCGGCAAACAGAACACAACAGAAAACAAAATGCCCTGTTGTCATGTGATGCCCTGTTGTCATGTGATGCTCTGTTGTCATGTGATGCCCTGTTGACATGTGATGCCCTGTTGACATGCGTTATGTGATGCCCTGTTGTCATGTGATGCCCTGTTATCATGTAAAATGTATCTATTTTACATTTATGGAATGTTTACTTATTTATCTATCTATGTCTCCTTACAAGTATTTGTAACCCCCCCCCCTTTATTTCCCTTCTTTCCTACTGTGAGGCACATTGTGTTACCTTTGTGTATGAAATGTAGTCTGGGAAGTCCCGCCCCACTTCTTCCGGCCAAATTGATTTTGCCTCTGCAGTGGGTCTGGTCAACTTCGGATAGCCGTTCATTTCAAGATTTCCAGAATACTTGGAGCCAATCACAAACTGGCTTTTGGCTACCTGGCGCGCCATTGGCGGATTTAAACTTACCACGGCTACGTTACAAAATCTACTGCACGGAGAGTTTTTAAACATTGGACATGGTGGCCGCCGAAGCATCGCAAAACTTCGATAAGGCAAGTTTTCTTTGAAAACAGAACAGAAACTTGCCCTGGAACAATTCATACAGAAAAAATATGTGTTTGCTTTATTACCGATCGTTGTATCGTTGTATAGTATCGTTGGTCTGATTGGTTAAAGGCGTGTCCAATTACGTGAGTGAAGTGGATCGCTAATGAGTAGTTGGCCAGACTAACTGAGCAAATGGAATGCAGTGAAGGGGCAGGGAATTCCCAGACAATATGAAATGCGCCGTACAAATAAAGTTTGATTTGATTTGATTTGATAGTATAATTGTAAGATAGAAGTTTTTATGTGTTATAAATTACTAATTGCCAAAGTATTTTGTGTTATTTCATGTGCTGAGATGGATAATTGAGATACTGTTTTTGAACTGTGATATTTGTTGAATGTATTTTGTATTAAATGTGTACAGTAGTAATGACGTGTAATAAGGCATTAGTGATGCTTGTTCTGAATTGCGGTAATTTATATTTTGTACAGTCAATGAGTTTTTATAATTACATCACAAAAAGAATTTCGAAAGTGAATGACTTCATGGAAAATGGATTGTTTAAAAGACGAAAATGCATTGTTTGTCTTTCATTTGTCTTTGATAAAGCTACGTGTTAATATCAATAATATGTGTTAATATGGTCCTGTGTCTTTTCTTCAAAAAAACACTTTATATCCACGCAGCTTGTAGGAGTGCAACATAATGAACGCTGATATGAAAAACAACCAGTAGTCAATGTGCAAGCTGCCAATTGAATTGTTAAGATACTCTGTTGGGTTTATATATTTGTAAATCTGACTCTGAAAGAGTCAGTGCCTTACCAGCCACGAACTTCACCACACGTCACTGTTTGAAGTAATCCCAGATAGGACTTGCTTTCTCCCGATCTATCTGCCGCCATGATACCATGCGAGGGATGTGTACTAAAGGTGGTACAGCGGAAGATAGACTTAGTTTATGTATGAAATTAATTTAATTGACATTGACAAAGACGAAAACTAAAGACATTAACTCTATTTTATTTTAGTTAGTTTAGTAAAGACACAATACAGTTTCAGTTAGTTATCGTTTTTTTTATAAAGCCTTGTTTTTATTTCAGTTAACGAAAAAAAAAATCAGTTACGACTTCATTAACGATTATAACCTTGATATGGACTGGAGTCATTATAAAAATGTATTTCAGACACACACACACTCACTGATCCAAGCTTGAGGAGTCCCTGAGTGGGGAAACTGCAGAGAGGCCTTCAAGAAGGATGAATAATTTAAACTCACTCACACACACACACACACACACACACTCACGCTTTCTCTCTCACACACACACACACACACACACTATGCCTCTTGTGATATATTTGTCTGGGGCTTGGCCCCTCCTAAGTAAGTTTCACTCACTGCTTCCGTTTCACAACCTTCCTGTGTGTGTGCATATGTGTGTGTAATTGCCAGTGTGTGTGTGTGTGTTTTAGTGTATGGGCCTTCCTGTGCGACTGACAAAGCCTTGGCACTCTGATAAGTCTGGTTGGCATTGGGCATTCTGAGGAGGTAGCACTCAGCCTCCACGGACCGCCCTTGAGACACACACACACACACACACACCATACAGTACATATACACACACACATATACATACACACACATACTGTACATATACACACACACACATACTGTACATTTACACACACATACAGACAAACGCACAGTCGCACACAGTAACATGTACACACACAAATACTGTATATCCGCACACACATACTGTACATACACTCAAACACATACTGTACACACACACACACATACTGTACATACACACACACATACTGTACATACACTCAAACACATACTGTACGTATATACACAAACACATACTGTACGTATATACACAAACACATACTGTACGTATATACACAAACACAAAATGTACACTAACACATACTGTACATACACACACACATATACGTATATATGCACACACACACACACAAACTGTAGGTATATACACACACACATATACATACACACACACATTCTGTACACATATACACACATACTGTACATATACAAACACACATATACATGTTCACACACACAAATATATATACATTCATACACACATACTGTACATATACACACACACACACTGTACACATATACACACACACACATACAAATACATACGTATATACACACACAAATTCATACTGCACATATACACACATATATTCTACATATACACAAACAGTTACTGAAACATATATATATACCTAAACTGTGACAAACACACAGACACAAACACACACACAGAAAGTGAAAGAAAGAGTATGAGGAAGCTGTTGGTTACAAGAACAGTACAGTATGCACACACACACACAGGAAGGTCCTTACACTAAATACACTCACACACACACACTGGCAATTACACACTCACAAACACACACATCCACACACAGACAGACATCCACACGTATACCTACAAGCTCTTCACACACCTACTAAGACTTTGCCTGTTTGCAAACACACCCTCAGAAACATACATGTCAAGACACAAGGAAGATTCAAGCATATACATCTCACACACACGCACACACATCTTACATAAGGAACTGAGGATCTGCTGTTTCGTCAGGTGTGACGAGGCTGAGCTTGCCTGTGTGTGTGTGTGTGTGTGTGTGTGTGTGTGTCTCTGTATGTGCACATGCTTGCGTGTGTGTGTGTATGCGTGTGTCTGTGCGTGTGTGTGTGTTCACTGTCACTCATGCTCACCATGTCTCAGTCCTCAGGTTATTTGCTCTGCTGTCTGTAAACACAGGAAGCTGTTGTAAAGTTAATGTCTCAAGAGGTAAGTGGTTTATGATATGTTGAAAGCCACCCTTTGTGTGTGTGTGTGTGTGTGTGTGTGTGTGTGTGTGTGTGTGTGTATGGAGAGCAGGTGTGAGGAGAGCAGTTGTTCCTGAACCACACTAGCCAACCCCCAACAGTCATTGTAGGATGATGCAGCATCTCACGTTAGTTCCCTATCACTTGATAGTTGGTTTTAGCATGAGTGTAAGCATGTGTATATGTCAGAGTGTTAACGTGTGTGTATGTCTGTGTCTTAGCATGTGTGTTGAGTGTATGTCTGTATGTTAGCATGTGTGTATGTCTGAGTGTAAGCATGTGTGTATGTCTGAGTGTTAGCATGTGTGTATGTCTGAGTGTTAGCATGTCTGTCTGTCTGTATGTCTTGATTATAGCCTGTGTGTCTGTCTGTACATTAGCATGTGTGAATGTCTGAGTGTTAGCATGTGTGTACGTCTGAGTGTAAGCATGTGTGTATGTCTGAGTGGTAGCATGTGTGTACGTCTGAGTGTAAGCATGTGTGAATGTCTGTACGTTAGCATGTGTGTATGTCTGAGTGTTAGCATGTGTGTACGTCTGAGTGTTAGCATGTGTGTACGTCTGAGTGTTAGCATGTGTGTACGTCTGAGTGTTAGCATGTGTGTACGTCTGAGTGTTAGCATGTGTGTACGTCTGAGTGTTAGCATGTGTGTACGTCTGAGTGTTAGCATGTGAATATGTCAGTGTGTTGTTGAGTGTGTATGTCTGTATGTTAGAGTGTGTGTAAGTCTGTATGCTAGCATGTGTATATGTCTGTATGTTAGCATGTGTGTATGTTATGTCTGTTCATGTAGTGTTGAGAATCATGGTTATGATATAGTGGTGTGGTGAACATGAAGCATTTTTGCAACGACAAGTGTCATGAGACAAGTGTGCAGAGGTGAGTGTTTTGTTAAGTCAGACAGAATGGCCCATGTAATAATAATAATAATAATAATAATAAATCATAATGATAATAATAATTCATTTTATTTTTAACGCACTTTTCATTCAAAAGAATCTCAGAGTGCCATGTGCATTGATGAAGGTCAGGCCAAACAGAGAGGCCTAATTTCTCAAAACAAGATCACAAGGTTTCCACAGGTGCAGACTTACAGAGACAGCCAAATATTAATAAAAAGGTTTATGCATAAGGGGATGCAGAATTCATCAAAGAGCAGGTAGAAGTTCCCACGAAAGAGCCCTGCCATCATAACCACAAGGGGTGAGACTACTGATAAGGTAAGAGCTGCTCATTAAGAGCAAGCACTTGGAAAAGTGTGTTTGTAAACAAGTGAGCGAGAATATTCTGTGTGGCTGAGCGACTAACGGTGCAAACCCATGCCACCGTTGTGAGCGACGCGATCTCTAAACCCAATGCATTTCAATGGGAGCCAATCCATTGTGACGTAAATGAGCGATCTGAGCGATGTTGAAACTTATGCAAATGAGGAGCGATATTTCCCGGCAGCAGCCAATGAGATTGTTTGGTGTCGTCTTTGACGGTTTGAAAATTGTAGGACTGTATGCTATTTCCACACGCTACACCACGCCCACTCAAAGCGATGGAATTTTATCGCGTCGCTGTCATGGGTTTGCACCGTAAAAAAAGTATACGTAGTATAGCATGTGTGTTTGTCTGTACGTGTGTATGTCTGTGTGTTAGCATATGTGTATCAAGGTTATTATCGTTAACGAAAACTAGTTGTGATTTTTTTGTCGTTAACTGAAATAAAAATAAAAACGAGGCTTTATAAAAAACGATAACTAACTGAAACTGTGTGTCTTTACAAAACTAACTAAAATAAAATAGAATTATAGAGAAAATGTCCTTAGTTTTCGTTTTTGTCAATGTATTTCATAGATGTCAATTTATTTCATACAAAGCCTAGTAGTCCATTTTCCGCTGTACCACTTTCAAACACGCCCCTCGCCTGCTATCAGAAGAATCCTATTTGGCAGTGACAAGCGGTGTGGTTAGTGTCTGATGGTGAGTAACTGACTCCTTCAGAGTCAGATTTGCAAACACATAGTATCTTGTGTCACCATTCAATTGGCAGCTTGCACATTGACTACTGGTTGTTTTCCACATCAGCATTCTTTACACAAACATAGGTAAGGTACAGACAGTTGGCAGCTGCTAGCTTGTGATGAACTTGTGTGAATATGCACGTAGAATATTAACTCTTTCATACACAGTTGCACAGGCACCATGAGGGTTTCTGATTCTCATTTGAAGGCGACTATAACATCAGCTAGATAACTAGCTAATTTCATGCAAATTAAACTCCTCCATTTAAATCATTAAGGTTATTATCGCCAAGTGTATTTAGCTAGCTTATTAGCTAGCGTAGCAACTTCATAACCATAGCAACCAGGAAACACAACTTCAATAGCTGCAATTTAAGTTTATTTTCTCAAAATCATCTCACCAGTAAAGCAGTCTTCGGTTTAGAGTGATCACAACCACTTGTGTGATGTAAAATGGCTTCACATAGACATTAAACAATCCTAAGAGAAATAATGGGAAATCAACGCAAAGGCTTACTCTGATATCAATGTAATCAGGGTGCGATTTGTCCAAAAACCAGAGGGGGGGATGTTTTTTTTTTGTTTTTTTTTTTAAACCTGTCTGTTTTTTCATTGTTTTTTTAATAATTGAGGGTTATCCCCCCATGTATGAAATTCATCCAGCTGAGGTGGGGATGTAAAAACCAGAGGGGGGGTAAATCCCCCCCATCCCCCCCGGCAAATCGCACCCTGAATGTAATGTTAGCGAATAAGGGGTGAGAAGCCTCCCCTTCCCCTTGCTAATATTCAGTCTCAGCTGTACGTCCAAAACCAAATCTATTCTTGAGGTTCCAAAAATGTTCTAAGCAATTTGGCTTTGAATGTGACTAGTGGATCGAATTTTGTTCTGTCCCGTCGTTTCGTTTGAAGATTACCTTTTAGCTCCGGCATTGGTCTCCCATTATTGATCACTTCACATTTTATTGTTTATTGTAAGTCCACATTTGAATTTTTTTTTAGTTTAGCTATACAATCTTCAATTTTCACTAGAAGAACAGCAACTAGAGAAAAGGCATATACCCGACCGGTGAGCTCTTGCACGCCCATTTCATTGAGTTAGATGTACTGTTTCCACTCCGTGTTTTTTCACTGCACTTTTATGTCAGATCAGCAAGACTAAATAGGTTCTACGCATGCGCTCAACCCAGTTTGTGATCGATTGCGCAATCTGAGTTGAGGCACAGCTCGTCCCCGCCTCGCTGTTTCCTTACTGTTTGTACAGGACATGCGCAAATCAGCGATTTTGATTATAAAATTTGGAATCTTAAAGGAATTACATTTATAGCACAGATCAGTAGAAAAATATTTATATATGCCTATCCCTGTCATAGATGTCAATGTATTTCATACTATATCTATTTTAGTACACGCCCCTTGTCTTGAATCATGGCGGCCAAAGTCGGGAGAAAGCCACAAAGTCTGGGATTACTTTGATTATGAATGTGTCGAGAATAAAAGCAAGTGCCATGCAATGGAAAATGGAAAGCTATGTGTTGTATTTATCAAGGGGAAAAATCCCACAAATCATGTGTGGCTCATGAATGGGTTTAATACATGCTGTTCACATGTGTCTTTAGTTTATTGGCTATTGCATCTTGTGTAGACTGTTAACATATTTGTACCCATATCTACATTTTATGTTCTGTTGTTGATAGTGTTGTGTCCAGTGGACATGTTCTGGTTAATGACATAAAGACACTGGCTGACACAAATTTCATAGTTGTCGTTTGTGGATGGCTGTTTATCTGTTCTAAATTTTGAGCAGATTGTTTTGAAAGCAACCCCCCCGCCCCCCCCGTCAACAGGCAGCTGGCTAAAGGCACAGAAGTAGTAGGCTTACCTTTTATTGGTTACCTAACTGTTACGGTTCATTGTTTTTGAAATAAGAGGCCTGACTTCTATGTTCACAACAAACTTGAAAAAAAGAAAATATTAATCCATGGTTTAACTGCACTATAGGCTGAGTCCTTGTTTATCTGAAATGTGCACTTTATAATTTTATTTTGTACCGCCCTGTTTGGCAATGTTGTTTTTCAATCAAATAAAACATTGCATAAAGCAAGCCAATCCACCTTCCATGTTGATAAGAGCATTAAAATTGAATTAAATTTGGAAAAAAATAATTGAAGAGACATTTAGAATCTGCGATTAATTAATTTGCGATTAATTTTGAGTTAACTATGACAAAAATACGATTAATCGCGATTAAATATTTTAATCGTTTGACAGCACTAATAATTAGCCTAGACTAATTGACTCTTGATAATAATTAGCCTAGCCTAATTTATTATTGATAATAGTTAGCCTAGCTTAATTAACTCTTGACAATAGTTAGCCTGATTAACTCTTGATAATCAACTTCCCTGTACAGTCTTCAACAAGCCAAGCGCTTTGATCCCATGCTATCTGTCTGCCTCTGAATATCTTGAAGACATTGTAAGGCGTTGGGGGAAAATAATCATAGTTGGCCAATGCTCTCTGTAGCAGATATAGGTTAGTACATTTACAACCTGAACCGTGCCGGCATACTCTGGGAGTGAGCCAATGAAGGATAGCAAAAAATATCGACAGCATTCCCATCCAATTGAAAAGGTGAGGATCATCCCTCTCACACTTACTACCAACCTTTCTCACACACTCTTTAACTCTCACACACACTATAAAACTCTCACAGACACACTAGCGACTTTGATAGTGTGGGAGAGAGGGTTTGATAGAGCGTGTGAAAGGTTTGATAGTGAGAAAAAGGGTTTGATAGTGTGTGTGAGAGAGAGTTTGATAGTGTGTGTAGCGATGGCCTAGACAGCCTTTAATAGTTTTTGTCTTCTTGCTGGTCCTGTTTGTTATAGGAAGAGAAAATACAAAATGGAGAGTAAGTCAAAGAGACCGATAAAGAAGTGTGTGTGTATGCATTAGTGTGTCTATACGTGTGTGTGTGTGTGTGCAGATGTGTGTGTGGGAAGTAGAGAGCAGTGAGAAGGAGGTGCTGTGGTAAGGGAGATCCCCACACCAGCAAATGTCAAGCGTTGGAGCGTCTCACGAGTGTGTGTGTGTGTGTGTGTGTTTGTTCATACACACTGTATGTTTGCCGTTCTCTGTGTGTGCAGTGTTGCCAACTTTTCTGTGAGAAAAGTAGCTGTTAGCTCTCCGAAAAGTCTCCAGAAGTCGCTAGATGACGCATTCAAATAATTTGCATAATATGCAAATAATCTGCGCATGCGCACAATATGCCATTCTGAGGCTGAGCACGGTTACACTAATATTTTTCCCACGAATACGAAGCTCTAATATTTTGCTGTTATTTAGTCAGACTGGCCGTGCAGGTGCTGTGTGAGTGGAGAGGAGACCATGACAGCCCTCGCTGTATTCAGCTCTCGTGAGATCAGTTGTAACACGAACTGCAGAACAGGATATGCAAGATGCTTTCACAGTACTTTGTCAACACAATAATCCACCAAATGACTTTAAAAAAAGTCTCTAGATTTGTCGCTAGTCGCTTTTTGCTAATAAAGTCGCCAAGGGGGTCTGAAAAGTCGCCAGATATAGAGACAAAGTCGCTAAGTTGGCAACACTGTGTGTGTGTGTGTGTGTCAGGGCATGCAGATGCATGACTGAGATATGTTCACCGTCAGCTCAAATATGTGGTTTCCCCCCCCCCCCCCCCCCCTTTGGCCTGGTCATGTCAGCGCCTCAAACTCCCATACGTTCACACACACACACACACACACACACACACTCATGCTCACACACACACGCACACACATGCCCTATGAATTAGATGAGGCGGTGTCAAGTTACTCCTTTGTGTTTCAGTCTCCAGTAACACACACACACACACACACACACACACACACACACACACACAAAGTCCCCTGTGACAGGCAAGTGTGTTTTTCACTTGGAAGTCAGTGTTGTTTTTCTTTACTTTACTGAGAGCAGAAAACACACACACACACACACACAAAAAAAAACACACACACACAGACAACTATGTCCAGAGCAGCCTATAATGGAGCACTGCTCTCTCCCCATGCATAATTCTACTGTCTCACATGTCCGGTTTAAAGGGTTAATTCTACAGTCTCGCATGACAGGTTTAAAGGGTTAATTCTACAGTCTCACGTGAGGTTTAAAGCGTTAATTCTAAAGTCTCACATGTCAGGTTTAACGGGTAAATTCTACAGTCTCACATGTCCATCAAATTAATTCTATGGTCTTTTTGTTCAAGTGTAAGTTCACCTCACCCCCAGCTCTGAGCCTAACTCCACCCACCGCATCATTGTGAAGAATGCTCACCATCGTGGGCGGGGCTATGAGAGGTGGGTCACATTTGTGGGTGGGGCTATGGGGAGTGTCTCAGACTCATGGGTGGAGCTGGGGAGGTGGCTCATAGTCATGGGCGGGGCTAGGGGTCGTAAATACGTCAGCATCGACCATGCAAGGTTCAGTTGAGCGTGATAAACAGTAGATGGCGTTTTGAGCCATGTTCAACTGCAGCATTGATGTGTTTTAAACTTCATAAGTATTAATAATAGTATTAGTAATTTAGTATTTATATAGTATTAATAATAATACGTTTTATTTGTCTGCATGGAGTGTATGGCGTGTGAAGAGAATCCGCATAGAGTCTGTGTGGGGGTCAGCATGAAGTGTGTATGTGTGTGTGAGAGGGTCTGCATGGAGTGTCTGTGTGTGTGAGGCTGCATGGAGCGTGTGTGCACGTGTAAGTAAATCTGCATGAAGTGTGTGTGTGTGAGAGAGTCTGCATGGAGTGTGTGTGTGTGTGAGGCTGCATGGAGCGTGTGTGCACGTGTAAGTAAATCTGCATGAAGTGTGTGTGTGTGAGAGAGTCTGCATGGAGTGTGTGTGTGTGTGAGTCTGCATGATGTGTGTGTGTGTGTGTGTGTGTGAAAGAGTCTGCTTGGAATGTGTGTGTGTGAGAGAGTCTGCTTGGAATGTGTGTGTGAGTCTGCATGGAGTTGGTGTGGGTGTGTGTGAGTCTGCATGAAGTGTGTGTGTGTGTGTGTGAGAGTCTGCATGAAGAGTGTGTGTGTGTGTGAGAGAGTCTGCATGGAGGGTGTGTGTGTGTGTGAGAGAGTCTGCATGGAGGGTGTGTGTGTGTGGAATCCACGTTCCACACACAAAGTTACAGGAGTACAATTAGCGCGTGGGGCTTCCATTCATTGCGAAGAGAAGAGGGGACGGCGGCCGCTTAAGTCAGAGGTGTTGGGAGCACTGCGCATGCGTGAGCGCTCCAGTGGACATCGGAGCGGTATATGAGGCAATGCGAGCGCGCGGAGTCACTCTCTCCCTCTCCGTTTTAAGATGGACGGAACCGAGAGCCACCGGCGGAACTGCGCGACTCAGGAGCCTGGGGTCCGAGACCGGATGCTGGACTCGGCAGAAAATGAGCCGGATAAAGATAGGGTTACTCTGAAGAAGGAAATTGGACTTCTAAGTGCCTGCGCCATTATCATAGGTGAGTATCCTCGCGCCGAGGGCACTGTTAGCGCGACTTCACACCGACTTTATGCGCAGCAGGTTGTTGGAGTTCACTGCTGGTTTG
>NC_137916.1:2335000-2337500 GCF_963457725.1 Sprattus sprattus | reverse complement strand
ATTGATGAATGCTAATGGCTATAGAGCACTGGGACTGTGGTGAGCTGGTGATTGATGAATGCTAATGGCTATAGAGCACTGGGACTGTGGTGAGCTGCTGATTTAAGGCTTGTGGTCAAGAAGGGGATTGGTGTCACTAGGGAGTCACTGGGCTCCGCCAAGCTCACACACACGCACACACACATGAACACACACACACACACAAATGAACACACACACATGAACACACACACACACACACACACACACACACACACACACTCACACACACAACCACACACACACACACACACACACACACACTCACACTCATTCACGCACGGTTAGGACCAATTTCAAGTCTCTGCCATCCCGTAGCGCAAGTATTAGGTATCCAAATCCAATCTCTATCCAACGACCAACGATAACCAAATGCTGGGAAGACCAAAGCTCTCCCGACTGCCGGCTGGCCAGGGCTTTTGTAGCACACCCAATCAAGGACACACCTGTCCTCCATTACCTGCTGTAGAGCAAAGAAAGAACAGACATGCAAATATCACTGGGTGGGGCCTAGACCCGCTAGGGTCATAACAACACACACATACACTCATTATTATTGTTCTGAATAAGGGGAGGGTTAGTGTCGGTCTTCACACATGTCTACTTAACAGTATTGATAAAGTACTCTCTCTCTCTTTCTCTCTCCCCCCCCCCCGCCCCCCAGCTGCACATATTCAGATGCTAAAATGTGTTACATGTGTCTATTTCCCCCAGGAGGAATGGTAGTTTATGTTGGTTTGTTAGGTTTATGAAACCTGGGTGGACGTCGTCTATTTGGTTGTTATATGCATTTCTTATATTGTGGTATTTTGTACATTCCGTCAGATAAGGTAGCTCATTTTCGACAGCGCTAATGTTGCAGTGGACGCATAGTCTCCCTTCAGGAGCCACCCAGCATTGTCTGTGGCGCCCATTTTCTACTGCAAGACTATGGTCGCTGAGCCTGTACTATGTTAATATAATTATTCGTTTATAATTTTGTATTTGTCTCTCTCTCTCTCTTTCTCCCTCTCTCTCTGTCTCTCTCTCTCTCCCTCTCTGTCTCTCCCCCTCTCCCTCTCTCTCTCTTTCCCAGGTAACATCATCGGCTCAGGGATCTTCATCTCCCCCAAGGGTGTTCTGGAGCACGCTGGCAGTGTGGGCTTCTCCCTGATCGTGTGGGTGCTGGGCGGAGGCATCTGTGCGCTGGGCTCCCTCTGCTACGCGGAGCTGGGGGTCACCATCCCCAAGTCAGGGGGAGACTACTCCTACGTCACCGAGATCTTTGGAGGACTGACGGGGTACGTAAACGCTCTCCTCTCCTCTGCTCTCCTCTCCTCTCCTCTCCTCTCCTCTCCTCTACTCTCTTCTCCTCTCCTCTCCTCCCATCTCTTCTCCTCTCCTCCCCTCTAATCTCCTCTCCTCTCCTCCCATCTCATCTCCTCTCCTCTCTTCCCCTCTCATTTGTCCTCACCTCTCCTCTTAGGGGCCAATGATTTTCCGTTTCCAAAAAATGAATTTTCCGTTTCACATTTTGGTGAATTCCGTTTTTTTTTGGTTTCTGCTCATTTTGTTCACCCTGAGGTAGATTGATGGCTTAAATGAGTGAATAATGTGTGCCACAAGTGACCCAAACCTTCTAAGGTTGTTGTTTGCCAGCCATCAACAGAACAGATTATAAAAAAAATATAATTTGAATGCGATTGGGAAGGTGAGCGAGTGAATGTGACAGGCTGTAGCGGAGGTGTGTGTGTGTGTGTGTGTGTGTGTGTGTGTGGGTGTGTGTGTGTGTGTGTGTGTGTGTGAATGTGACAGGCTGTAGCGGAGGTGTGTGCATCACCCGTTGAACAGGGGGCCGTGGCCAGAGAGGAGTTAAGAGCAGACGTGACATTTTCTCAGTGGTTTTGTTCTTTAATTAATGTTTCATCGTTGCGATCGTTGTTGTGTTTATTTTCCTCTCCTTTGTCCTCTCCTCACTTTTCCTCTCCTCCTCTCCTCTTCTCGTCTCCTCTCCTCTCTTTCCCTCTCCTCTCCTCCCCCTCATCTGTCCTCTCCTCTATCCTCTCTTAATTTCTCCTCTCTTCTCCTGTCCTCTCCCCTTTCCTCCTTTCCTCTCTTCTCCTCTCCTTTCTTACCCTCTCCTCACTTCTCATCTCCCCTCCCCTGTCCTCTCATCTACCCCCTCCTCTCCTCTCCTTTCTTCTCCTCCCCTTTCTTCCTCTTATGTCCTTTGCTCTCTTCTCCTCTCCTCTCCTCCTTTCTCCATTTCTCCTCTCATCTCCGCTCCTCCGCTCCTCCTCTTCTCTCCTCTCCTCTCCTCTCCTCTCTTCTACTCTCCTCTCCTCTCCTCTCCTCTCCTCTCCTCTCCTCTCCTCTCTTCTACTCTCCTCTCCTCTCCTCTTCTCTCCTCTCCTCTCCTCTCCTCTCCTCTCCTCTCCTCTCCTCTCTTCTACTCTCCTCTCCTCTCCTCTTCTCTCCTCTC
>NC_137916.1:2317500-2327500 GCF_963457725.1 Sprattus sprattus | reverse complement strand
TTTGAGAAAATCGCATTTAAAGATTCAAGGAAGTGTCAAACCATACCACGTGATGCGTCTGAACGAATCACGTTATCAGAAACCACCGCAAACCAATGAAATTGCGTCCTTAGGTTTAAAGCCCTGTTTTTACTAACATCATTGGTTACTGCTGGAAAGGAAATGTCCTTATTTGGATTACATAGCGTTGTGTGGGAGATACAGAGCTTTTCAACGATACCAAACATGACAGGCATCAGAAAGACGATAGACTGCACGTTACGTTAGAATGCAAACTTACCAGGAAACCTAGGAGAATTTTGACGCCGCAAACAGACAAAATGTAAATAAATATACACATTAATGTATAATTAGGATATTTTCTTTATGCTAGTATGAAAGATTACATGTTTAGGGAGTGAGCTAGCTCAAAATCTCAAAATTGACCACTGCTGAAAAAAACGATGTTTTTGCCTGCCGTGTCTCGTCTTAAACTCCAACCATACACACACTTAAACTTCAACACACACACACACACACACTAAAACTCCAACACACACACACACACACACACACACATACACACTCAAACTCCAACACACACATACTGGTAACATGATACATTCATGTAGAAGGAGACACTGCCTCTCAGGTTTCACACACACACACACACACACACACACACACACACACACAGGACTGTAGACAGGTTTGAAGTACACATTTGAAGACTTAACCCTCTCTGTCATAGGTACAGATGTCAGAACGTCCTCACACAAAGTGGCCAGCCAGGGAAGCGAGGGGAGTGAGTGTACACAGTGGAGTAGGGGAGGGAGTGGCGGATGCAGGTATTCAGGGGATTAGGAAGGTGACTGAGGCAGGTGTGTTGGCTCAAGAGAGGGCAGGGCAGGGCAGGAGCAGGGCTCAGTGCTGGCGTCTAGTCAGAGTGGAGAGGTCAATGCGCTCTGTTCAGTTGTTATTGTCTGTTTTCATCTTCTGCGTTGGGTCACACATTTGGATTCTTAGATATGTAGTAACTAGTTTCAACTGACAGTGCTGGCTTTCAAACCGATCATTTGATTGTATCTTACATTGTCATTAGTGTGCTTATTGCCACCACGCACACACATTGATCTGAAGTTTTAGTTAGTATTTTTCCACCTGCTTTTTGGCTCACCTCAGCTCCTAGCGCTTTAGAGATATCGAGATATTTGCCTTCATTAATGTTAAAGACCAGCAAAGAACACGAGTAGAAGACTAGTCTTTCTACAGGCATGCAAACTTATCGCTTTTCGGCGAAATTCGCCGTTTTCCCACCAAAATATGCCATTTACGTGAATCGTGTAGATCCGAGGAGTTTTTTTTTCTTAGGGGGGGGGGGATTTCCGGCGTGCAGCGTTTGGCTGCGGGAAAAAAGTCTAATATATATATTTTTTTTATATTGAAAACTCGTTATCATCACCATTACTTTCGAGTTTATGAGTTCGTCTGCCAATGATATGAAAAGCACAACTCTCAGGCTGTCAAAAGAACATAATTAGCCAATCAGAAGTAGATTAGGGCGGGTCTTGGGAAAATGTGCTTTCACCACCGACTTTTCTGTATCGCTCTGCCTACGTAGATGCCAAAGTAGAGATACTGTCACACCGAAGCAGAGTAAGTTCAAGAATCCTTGGGAAGATGCCCTCCTAGTTGATGAAGGATTGAAAAAGAAATGGCGCTGGGCATGGATAGAAGAGATAGGGAAGGACGGTAAGCCTTTTGGTAGCCGGTGTAAGAAGTTAAGAGAAGCAGGTGCTCTCTTGTTGTGCTCAAGAAAGCTATGTATGCAACTAGCGGGAAAACTTCCACTTATGAGTAAGACCCCGCTCGTAGAGCAGCTGTTCGTGCTATTGAACACACAACGCTTTTACTGGGGGCAACAACCACATCTGATGTACCGGCATCCATAACTGACCGTTTATGTGCCCTGAAAATATGCGTGTGTACGTTCATCGCAGAACACAATCCAGGCATACTCGCCCAACCCCTGGTGAATTTATGCCAAAAAATAGCTGAAGACAAAATTGCTTTGACTAAACTGTCAATATCCAATCAGCATGCCAGCTATTTTAACACACACGGCATAACACCAGAGTTTAAAAGACGTATTTCGGAAAAGCTAAAGTATTCCTTAATGTCGACGAAGCCACCAACAAGAACCTGGACAATGTCCTCGTTCGTTTTTTTGTTGAAGATTACAACGCAGTAAAAACGCAACACTTGCCAGGCAGGAACATGAATATAGCCAATGCCTCAGCAATTAGGCTACTGTATGCTAGAATAAAAGACGTATATTTTATTAGACGATTATTTCTTCTGAACGAAGTAATTATGGAAATGTTGCAATATAAAACTACGTTCTACAGCTCACTGTTGCTCTTTAACGGTTTAAAGTGAATCACTGTCCTTTTTCATATAACCTCAATGAAATGGTTGCAAATCCAATCTTCTTTCACTGACTGAATTTCACATACCATTATAACATGTCACCTTGTGATTGTAGGTCATCTTGAAATCTTCCAAGGACAAAGCTTAACAGCAAAACTTGATATCAAAAGAAATCGTAAATGCGACATGTGTTAGTACCATATTGTAGTGAGGTGGAGTATTGCTGACCCTCTTGGGATTGCAGTTTCAAAAGTCCCACCATAATCTGCCATCATTCATTTCTAAATGTTTTTTTGTTTGATTGTTTGTTTTTTTGGCCCTGTAAATGTGTCCTCGCCACAGGACGACCCCCCCCCCTCGCACTCACCCACATAGAAAAAAAAGTTCAGGCTCAGGATTTTTTTGGCTTTAACCCCTGCGTGAAGAAGCGGCAATTTTTCCTCTCACGCAACCTTCTCACCTTTTTCACCCCTGACCAGTTTGCATGCCTGTTTCTAGACTGTGTGAAATTGACTTGAAGGATTTCAAAGCATTCATCTCAGTCATTCATCTCAGTCATTCATCAACGGCTGCACCTGGTCCTCAGGCACTGTCTACTATGAACAATGAAGCCCTAGCATGGCTCACGGTCACAAACGTAGTTACTTAACTACAGTATGAGATGTATTTTGAGACATATATATATAAATATCAGTCTTTCTTTACACTTAAAGCAGCAGTAAGGGGTTTTGTTATAAAACTAGCAAGGTCACTTGTTAAAAGGCATACAAAGATCACTAGCTAACATACATGCAAAGATCAGCTGACATGCAAAACCACACGAATAGCGCAGTTTGTACTGGTAAAAGCTTGCTCACACACACACACACACACACACGTACACACATACACACAGGTGGCAAAATGTAGGTTTGATGCATCGAGGATGGGTAACTTTTAGTCTTTTAAAATGTTTGACCTTGAACTTAAAGTAACACTGAAGTTTCTGAAGCCGCCAGGTATGAGGCTACTTTCTGCTGGACTATTCAGTAACTTATTTGCTGTCTTGCTTTGTTTTCTGTTGCACTTGCTTGATGTTTGGCTGTGTTAGGAAAGTTTTTGACTCTTTAGTTTGTTATACAAAGTTAGCAAATTTCAACAGGTTTCGCTAAGTTTACGGCCTGTCACTTTCCCCCCCAAAAATGGTCAATATTGGCAGAATATACAGTGGGGAAAATAAGTATTTGAACCCCTTGCGATTTCACAAGTTTGGCCACTTGCAAAGAAATGTGTGATCTATAATTGTAATGGTAGGTGTATATAAACAGTGAGAAACAGAATATCAACAAAAATTTTATAACATTTATGACTTTATTTGCATTTGATGCAAAAAATAAGTATTTGAACCCCTAGCAAAACTGACTGACAAAAATTAGTTAGGACTTGGTGGAATAACCCTTGTTGGCAAGCACAGACGTCAGACGTTTCTTGTAGTTGGTCACCAGGTTTACACACATCTCAGGAGGGATTTTGGTCCACTCCTCTTTGCAGATCCTCTCCAAAGCTTTAAGGTTGCGTTTTCAATTGGAGGGAATGAGGGAATGAGGTTCAAGCCCAATATTCCACGTTACATGGCCCCATCCATAGTCCCCTTTGATGCGGTGGAGTCGTCCTGTACCCTTGGCAGAGAAACAGCCCCAAAGCATATTGTTTCCACCTCCATGCTTGATGGTGGGTAGGATGTACTCTTGGGGTCATATTCAGCATCCCCCCCCCCCCCCCCCCCCCTGTCAAACACAGCAAGTCGAGTTGATGCCAAAGAGCTTTTTTTTGGTATCATCTGACCACATTCTGTCTCCCAATCCTCCTTAGAATCATTCAAGTGTAGAATCATTCAATCATTCAAACTTTAGATGGCCCTGTACATGTGCTTCCTTGAGCACGGGGACCTTGCGAGTGCTGCAGTACTTCAAAAAATGACTGCGTGGTGTGTTGCAAATGGTTTTCTTGGTGACTCTGGTCCCAGCTGCCTTGAGATCATTCACAAGCTCCCCCTGTGTAGTTCTGGGGTTATTCTGCACCTTTCGAATGATCACTGATACCGCACGAGGGGATATCTTGCATGGAGCCCCAGACCTAGAGCGATTAACATTTGTTTTTTTGTTGCTTCCATTTACGAATAATCGCACCAATAGTTGTCTGCTTCTCACCAAGCTGCTTGCCAATGGTTTTGTAGCCCATTCCAGCCTTGTGCAGGTCTACAATCTTATCTCTGACGTCCTTGGACAACTCTTTGGTCTTGCCCATGGTGGTGAGGTTGAAGGTGTGAAGTATGATTCTTTGGACAGGTTTCTTTTATAAACGTCACCAGTTGAGACCAGGTGTACCTTGTTAGACCTAATGAGGACTAATCTGTGTGCTTCTTGGGCACATAACTGGTCATTGTGAGCCAGCATTCTTGCTGTTTGCTTGGGGGTTCAAATACTTATTTTTTGCATCAAATGCAAATAAAGTCATAAATGTTATAAAATGCAATTTTCTGAATTTTTTGTTGATATTCTGTTTCTCACTGTTAAAATACACCTACCAATACAATTCTAGATCACACATTTATTTGCAAGTGGACAAACTTCCGAAATCAGTAGGGGTTCAAATACTTATTTTCCCCACTGTATGTTTACCGATGTAAAGGGCAAACCTGTTCGTCTTGTGTGTGAAAGAATATAATGTAAGACGCCACTATATACCGAAACACCAAGTACAAGTACAAACATCTGGACATGAAACAGAAGCTCCAGAAGGAAAACGATTAAAAAATATCGCTGGTGTCATAGCAGACTGTGTTCGTAAAAGCCAAATCACAAAGTGAGGCTGCTGTGAAGGCCAGCTTTATTGTAGTAGCGGAGATCGCTAAAGCAGCCCATCCCTTTACCAAGGGTAAATTTGTCACAAAAAGCATGATAAAAGTTTGCGACATTGTGTGCCCTGATCAAAGGCTAGCATTTTGAAATGTGAGCCTGAGCAGAAACACTGATGCTGATTGTGTATGTGACCTTGCCACCAATCTACAACAACAGCTGGTGGGAAAGGGAAAAGATTTCATCGCATACTCCCTTGCTGTGGATGAGATTACCGACACATCTGATATAGCCCCGCTGTCAATCTTCATCCGTGGAGCGGACTCAACTTGTGCGTTATAGATTAACTTTTGGGATTTAAACCAATGCATGGCACAATTACGGGGAAAGATCTCTTCAAAGAGGTATCTAAATGGGACCAACTTATTGGACTGACCACAGATGGAGTGCATGCGATGTGCAGAAAAGAGAGGCATAAAGAAATGAATGCCACTGATGTTTATTTTATTTTATAATTTAATGTCTGTGTTTAAAGGCAATTACTAAAAGGCCCAAGCATTAGGCTGCTAGCCCCAGATTCAGTAGGCCTTTGTTAGACTAATTTTTTATAAATATTGAATATTTCCGGCCCTCGACTTGGAAGCAGTTTTTAATTTTGGCCCTACGTGTATTTGAGTTTGACACCCCTAGGTTAGAGTGTTACTGTGTTAGAGTGTGTGTGTTTGAGGTGTAGAGGAAATGCAGGTTAGTGTGTTGGTGTGTGTGTGTGTGTTTACTCCAGAGCGTGTGTGTGTGGTGTAGAGGAAATGCAGGTTAGTGTGTTGGTGTGTGTGTGTGTGTTTACTCCAGAGCGTGTGTGTGTTTGAGGTGTAGAGGAAATGCAGGTAAGTGTGTTGGTGTGTGTGTGTGTGTTTACTCCAGAGCGTGTGTGTGTGGTGTAGAGGAAGTGTAGGTTAAAGTGCTAGTGTGTTTGTATCCCAGTGTATTAAGTGGCTTGTTTTTTTATGTTAGTGTGTGAGTTCTGTGTGTGTGTGTGTGTGTGAGAGTGTATTTACTCCAGAGAGTGTGTGTGTATGTGTAGAGAACAGGATGGAGAACTCTGTCCAACTGGTGGTGACTGCCAAAAATGTGCTGGGGGTTGAAAGGTGTACCCCGGTTTTGTGTGTATGTGTGTGTGTGTGTGGGAGGGTCCCTGCAGGAAGTTCACTGACAGCGTGGACTTTGTGGGGGGGTCTTCACTGTGGCTGTGATGGATGAGGTGCAGGTTACCGCCTCCCGCACACACACACACACACACACACACACACACACACACACACACACCACACACTCAAACCATCCAATATGCCGACTGGCTTGGCTGGCCTTAAACAGACCTCTGGGAAGTGGGCAATTGATCGCACACCCCACACACCCCTGCCACAAACGTACAAACACACACACACGTACAGACACACACACACATACCCCTGCCACAAACATACAAACACACACACACGTACAGACACACACACACATACCCCTGCCACAAACGTACAAACACACACACATACCCCTGCCACAAACGTACAAACACACACACACGTACAGACACACACACACATACCCCTGCCACAAACGTACAAACACACACACACACCGGACCCCTGCCACAAACGTACAAACACACACACACACCCCTGCCACAAACGTACAAACACACACACACACCGGACCCCTGCCACAAACGTACAAACACACACCCCTGCCACAAACGTACAAACACACACCCCTGCCACAAACGTACAAACACACACACACACCCCTGCCACAAACATACAAACACACACACACACCCCTGCCACAAACGTACAAGCACACACACACCGGACCCATGCCACAAACGTACAAACACACACACAAACCCCTGCCACAAACGTACAAACACACACACACACCCCTGCCACAAACATACACATAATACACTAATTATGATATAATACAGTATAATTATTATAAAATATAGTATAATACATCCTGCTCCAATATAACCTGCACACCACACACACACCACTTGCAGTTAATGTTTATCTGGTCGGGAGCTGACCCTAATTGGGACCTGTGACACACACACACACACACACACACACACACACACACACACACACACACACACACACAGACACACACAGGACCTGAGCCTAATCTGCTCTGCCACTGAAGTGTCATCTTACCTCTTTTCTTCCACTCACTTACCCCTTGCTGTCATCTCTACTCACAGTTACTGTATTCCAAACACCCACACACACACACACACACCCACACACACACACACACACCCACACACACACACACGTCATGACAATTTCCTCTAGCCTGACCCTGAGACTGACTGTTTCCCGAATGTGTTGTGGGTTGAAAGTTGATCCCTGCGCTGGCATTAAGTGTGTGTGTGTGTGTGTGTGATGCATTACTGCGAGGAGGAAGATGGCAACTGTGACTCATGTTAGGGAAACTTAGAATTACATTTAGCTTTTATCTAGCTCACAAGCAACTTCATGGAACTCAGAAAATAATCCTAACAGCTCAGTACTGTTCACTTTTATGAAGAACCATCAAAAGTGTCTGTCTGTTCTGTTTGTGAAACATTGGTCTGTTAGTTTAGACTGGTCCATTAGAGTCCTGGGCCTCGTTTCCCGAACGCGCACTTAGCCTAAAAAGCACTTGAAATCGCTCGTAAGAGGAATCCTACGTTGCAGACGGGTTTCCCAACGCCACACTTAGCTTAAGTGTATCTTTCGTTGAGAAGAATTCTACGTGTGGTCAGGACCAGTAGTAACTTCACACTTAGCGATTTAATCCACCAGGGGCGTCGTTCGACCGTCGTTCGGAAGAAAGGGGAATTTAAAAAAAAAACATGGCTACTTGAAGCGAGGAATATTTTACATTAATAAAGCTATCTACACAACTTTTTATATGTTTATAATGACTCGGTTTGATCTGAAATGTGCTACGCGACCAATGGAGAGTATGTAGGTCTTAACTGAAGCTTTGAAACAGTAGTTTTATGGCACAATTAGCGCTTATGCCACCACTCCATTGGCTTATATGGTAGCTTTCTAGCTAGATGGCTGTATACATATTTGCAATGTTCTTCATTGAAACTTTTTTTAAATCGCTAGTTTCATAGCTCATACAGTCACGCATGACGTACGCTTCAAACCCCTCGACACCTTATCCAGGGGTGTCGTTCGGCCTATTGTAGAAGAAATCCAAACGATGTTTCTGTGTATAGCACATCATGAGAATGTCATTGTTTCACCTGCCTATTCCCATCAAAATAGAAATAAAGAATATTGAGTATTTGAAAATAAAGATTAGGCTATACAAAACTAGTGCAGTGCCCGTAGGAATTATGCATTCTGTAGTGTTAGCAGACGTAGGGCTGTTGGGTAGTGTAATGGCAAGACATATTTGCACTCCACATAGGTACAGGTTACACTGAAGTATTATTGTGATGCATGTTTCCTTTTCATTAAGAAATGTGTTAATGGTAGCCTTTTTGGAGAGTTACCAACAAATAAAGTTTGAGATTATGTAGTGGATGCAGTTGAATATACTGTAGATGTCAACGTTGCTGTCTAAACTATAAACTAAATGTCATAAAGAAAGACATTATTTAAAATGAAGTTATGGTTGAAATAGGATCACTTCTTTATTGTAAGGGTAAGTGTAGGGTAAGAATGGTCATGCAGTTGGACTCAAATGTAGGTTAATTTTATTGAATGTATGTAGCCTACTGTACTGTATGACTTCGATGATGCTAGCTTTGACAGCCCACTCTCAGACAGATCGTAATAAATGTCCTTACAATGGGAACACAGTTTAAATAGGCTTCTCTGCTGGAGATGGCGTTACTATCCCCGCCCCGAATTCAGTGCACATTGCATGTTCGATGCACGCATAGGCTAGCTAATTTCACAGCAATTAACGTAAACAGGTTAACCTGACGTAAACAGCTCCTAAGAGCTACTTAAGAACTCGTGCACGTTGCGCTCGTGCACCTGACTTTCAGTTGATGGTTGGGAAACGCACGTACATAGAAAGTGTTACTTAGTGTACGATGTCGCGAAAATCCACGTAGGCCGTTAAGATACGTCGTTATCGGAAAACGAGGCCCTGGTCCGTTAGTCATCTGGTACTTGGGAGACCTGGTCCATTTGAGACCTGGTCCTGTTTTGCCCTCGTGAAGCTCGGAGCTGAGGCTCTTAGTGGGAATCCAGGCCATAGATCCTCATGCTGTACTCTGGTCTGTCTGGTCTGTGTGATTGAATCCAGCTGAGCTGTGAGTGGAGAGGAGAGGAGAAGAGAGGAGTGGATAGGAGGGGAGTGGAGAGGAGAGGAGAGGGGAGTGGAGAGGAGAGGAGTGGAGAGGAGGGGGGAGGAGAGGAGATACAAGTGGAGAGGAGAGGGGAGTGGAGAGGAGAGGAGTGGAGAGGAGAGGAGGGGGGAGGAGAGGAGATACAAGTGGAGAGGAGAGGGGAGTGGAGAGGAGAGGAGTGGAGAGGAGATACAAGTGGAGAGGAGAGGGGAGTGGAGAGGAGAGGAGTGGAGAGGAGATACAAGTGGAGAGGAGAGGGGAGTGGAGAGGAGAGGAGTGGAGAGGAGATACAAGTGGAGAGGAGAGGGGAGTGGAGAGGAGAGGAGTGGAGAGGAGAGGAGGGGGGAGGAGAGGAGATACAAGTGGAGTGGAGAGAAGAGGAGGGAGGAGGAGA
>NC_137916.1:2270000-2315000 GCF_963457725.1 Sprattus sprattus | reverse complement strand
GAGGGGTGCTGACCCCTGGTGGCGTCTCTAGGGCAGGGTTTCCCACCGCGGAGCACTATCCATTGGGCTGCGAAAATATTTCAGATTTTTTTTTCCCCAATTGGTGGGCCGCGGAGCGAGTAACTGATTTTAAATTGAGAACAATATTAATGAAGGACGTCAAAGTTAACGCGTACATCTATGATATTATTGTGGCCGAGATTAATGTGATACAAATATTTTAATGCAGTTAACGCAACTTTGTTTACTTCCGGTGTGCGTTGACCCCTGATACGAAACCGGCGCGTGCCTGAAGTCAGTTAGGCAGGAGCGACTGAGACGGTAGTGAAAGATGGATAGAGCTAAGCGACTGTTTGGCGGAAAGTTTCTGTTTAAGAGGCAAAATGATGGAACAATCGACAAATCTAAAGTTGTATGTAACATTTGTCAAGCTGAATTTAGCTGTCACAGAAGCAACTCGTCCTTAATGCAAAGCACCCGACTGAAAGCAACCCCAGGTTAGATGGTTGCCAACCCACACTCCACGAAGTTTCTAGGAAAATAACTAGACCAGTCCGTGAAAAGGTTACCACTGCTGTATCAGTTTGGGTTGGTGGTGACTGTCGGCTCTTCAACATAGTTGAAGACGGTGGGCTGACTGAGGTGTTCCGAATTGCTTCAGGGGATAATTGTTACAATTTACCGTCGAGTGGCAGCATTGTGTTTCACATATATTCCTTGCTTGACGGCGAGAGAGCACGAACAAAATACCATTAAACAACAGTGTCTAAAATACACACTGTCTGAAGTGATTACTCGTACATTTATAGGATTCGACGGACGTTTGTAAAGTTGCATTCGTGCTGTTTTTGTGCGTTATCATTGGAGTGGATATGCTTTTCTGTGGACAGCTACCAACTCAAACGACTGCCCAGGAATGATTGGTGCTATTGATGTTAATAATAGATTGCAGCCACAATTTGAATTCATTATTTAAATTATTCTAATCATTATATTGACCTATTTGAACTTATTTGTTTTCATGTCTGAAGCATCACCTATTTGAATTAGCCCTAGCTGAGTGGTCTTGTTTGCATGTTCCATCACTTGTTTTGAGTACATGCTATCTTTTGGGTCTTTTCTGGTTTGATTTCCTTGCTTGTTTGCTGTGCACAAATAGGCCTAGGCCAACTGCAATTCAGTTCTCTGTGTGTATCAATGTTGTTTTCTGGTGCACAATACAATTTTGATGCAATATCTAGAGATTTTCTTTTCTTTATTTTTAGGCTTCCACCTGTGGCAGGTGCTGATGTTGTTTTTTCTAACACATAACAATCGCTTATTAATAAGAATGAATGGATTATAGATTCAATTAGCCTAATGGAATATAGATTCGCTAAAATAAGCGGGGTGTCTGTTGGGCCCCGACCTGTTACAAATACAAAAAGTTGGGCCTCGGAGTGGGAAAGGTTGGGAACCCCTGCTCTAGGGCACTGCAATCATACTCACACTAAAGTCTCATTTACAGAAACACACACAAGCTCATTCAGTTACACACACAGACACACAAGCGTATTCACTTACAAACTTACAAACACACACACACACACACACACACACACACACACATACACACACACACATAAAGGAGGAGGATATTTTCTAAACTGACTCAGGAGGGAATCGTCCAAACGAGCGCTATGCTTCGCGTGTGAAATTCACACCTCACTGGAGACACTTGGCTCTGCAAGCAGAGTGATGCCACGCTACAGTGTGTGTGTCTGTGTGTGTTCGTGTGTGTTTGTGTGTGTGTGTGTGTGTGTGTCTGTGTGTGTTTGTGTCTGTGTGTCTGTGTGTGTGTGTGTGTTTGTGTCTGTGTGTGTGTCTGTGTGTGTGTGTGTCTGTGTGTCTGTGTGTCTGTGTGTGTGTGTGTGTCTGTGTGTCTGTGTGTGTTTGTGTCTGTGTGTCTGTGTGTCTGTGTGTCTGTGTGTGTGTGTGTGTGTGTGTGTGTGAGAGAGATGTAGACTGTAGGTCCAATGAGGCCATGCTAGGGTGTGTGTGTGACTCAAATCTCAAGAGTCAATGATGCTGGTTTCCATTGTGTGTTTATGTGTGTGTGTGTCTGTGAGAGAGAGGGGGGGGCTGAGAGCGAGAATGAGAGAGAGTGTATGCATTCCCGGTGTTGACATGCTAATGTCCTTTGTGTGGTGGTGGTAGTGGTTTATGCAGACCAGAGAATCAGCGAGGCCAAACTAATTTCCTCTGGAGTTTGTCCTGTCTCGCTCTCTCTTGCTCTCTCTCTCTTTCTCTCTCACACACACACACACACACACACACACACACACACACACACACACACACACACACACACACACACGCTCTCACTCCTCACACGCTCTTCTGATGAGGCGCTGCTCTTTCTTCAAGGCGCATTAACATCAGCAGGAACTGAACGAACACACACACACACAGACACACACGCACACACTCACAAACACACACACGCACAGACACACACACACACACACATTAACATGAGCAGGAACTGCGCTCGTGTTTTGGGAGGTTTAGGATAACTCTTGCCCAACTTAGCGACAACTTCCCAAAGCTCAACCAACCATCCCAGACAAACACACACACACACACAAATCCCTTATTAGAGTGTCTCTGATGCAGATATTTGACGTTTAGATTTAGAGTTAGCGCAGCTTGAGATAATTTAGCACACACGCACACTCACACACATTCCTGTCATTCAGTACGAGACACACACTGCAACACTGTCCTTAAGAAGTCATAATAGTCTGAGCGCTGGGTTCTATCTTCCTGTAGTGTGAACACAAGCTCTGCCTCACAGCATATTTGAGGATAATATTTATGTTTCAGTCCCCTCTAGTGAGCTTCCCTCCTCCCTCTGCTGCTCTGAGACCAGTTTCAGTCGCCTCTAGTGAGCTTCCCTCCTCCCTCTGCTGCTCTGAGACCAGTTTCAGTCGCCTCTAGTGAGCTTCCCTTCTCCCTCTGCTGCTCTGAGGCCAGTTTCAGTCGCCTCTAGTGAGCTTCCCTTCTCCCTCTGCTGCTCTGAGGCCAGAGAGACGTAAGGCCAGTGGTGTAGAGCTGGAGGTTTTGAGTGATGGTGTCTCTTGGGCTCCCCCTGCAGGCCACTATGATGCGCTGCGTCCACAGAATGCCTTTGAGTTCATCAGGGACCCGTCCGCGGGCGAGATCGCTCTGGCCTTCCTGCAGGCCTCCTTCGCCTTCAGCGGCTGGAACTTCCTCAACTACGTCACAGAGGAGTTGGTGGAGCCACGCAAGTGAGAACACACACACACACACACGCACACACACACAGCCGAACTCTCAAAAGGATGCAACAAGGGAATTCCTCAAAGGCAGGTTCTTTATAAAGGATTCAAACTTACAACAAAAGGTAATCAAATGAAGAGAAAATGGGGTAAAACCTCCAGCTTGCACCCAGTGCCACCGGCACCTTCCCCTCTTGTCTCTCTCTCTCTCGTCAGCCCTGCTTCTCACTAAGGGTACGAACACATATGGGCGACTTTCTACAGGCGCAGACGCTTCAATAACGCCTTGGCAAAGTGCAGCGGCCAAAACAGCCTGGTGAATAGACATAGAATAAGCACGTATTTGTATGTTTATTCGTAATAAGCACGTATTCGTATGTTTATTCGTAATAAGCACGTATTCTATGTTTGTGCCCTGGTGCACCTGTGAAGCGGGGCTGAGTGCGGAACCAGGCGATCAAACGTATTACAAACTATTGGTGTTTGAATAACTTTTGGTTTCGAATTGTATAGTTCCTCGTAGTTAAATACCGCTTAAATTAAGGTTTCATCTATATTTGCCATCGCCGTTTTCGTTTGTAAAATACCGTTCATACCACATCTTCCAGCATCAAAACAGGAAATAAGTAGTAAAGTAGTTAAGCCCGCCTGTTGCTAGATCTGATTGGCTGCCTGGGCCGAGTGTGACATTGATGAGCGGTGCGCCTCCCTGCCTTGCGCTGGAAAGTTGAGAAAGGTCAACTTTTAAGCGCACCTAAAAAACGCTACAAAGACGCAACACGTGGCGGAGAAAAGGCGCACACGCAAAGCGCGCCGTACCATAGGAATCAATGCATTTTCTAGCGTCCCGTTTTTAAAAAATGCGCTTATGTGTGGTCGTACCCTGACTCTTTAAAGTCTTTGTCTGACTAGTTTGGCAGCTAGTCAAACAATCTGCAGGTGAGCTTCCAATTAGGGAATGGCCCGACCTGCCAAGTCCCCAGAACACCTCCCCAGGGTCCTAAAGCCTGCCCTGTATAGCCCTGGTAAGGGAAATCACCCATGTTTAAACTAAGTGGGATGCCACAATATCACAGTCATATGTGTGTATATGTGTGTATTGATATTTATCCGTGTGTGTGTGTGTGTGTGTGTGTGTGTGTTTTGAGGAACCTGCCGCGGGCCATCTACATCTCCATCCCCCTGGTGACGCTGGTGTACACACTCACTAACATCGCCTACTTCACCTCCATGAGCCCCGAGGAGCTGCTCGCCTCCAACGCCGTCGCCGTGGTAAGTCAGGATGCTGCCGCCTCCTGTTGCCATGGGGATGGATGTGAATGCTCTGCTAGTAACCAGAGTGACTGATGTATACACTACTGTTCTGTGCATCTCTCTCTCTCTCTCTCTCTCTCTCTCTCCCTCCCTGTGTGTGTGTGTGTGTGTGTGTGTGTCAGACCTTTGGAGAGAAGCTGTTGGGAATGTTCTCCTGGATCATGCCCATTTCAGTTGCACTGTCCACATTTGGAGGCATCAATGGTTATCTCTTCACCTCATCAAGGTACCACACTCACACACACACACACACACACACACCTCACACACACAAGTTGTGTATGTTGTTCTGTAGGTTGCATGGGTGTGTGTGTGTGTGTTATATTTTAAGTTGCGTGTATATATGTGGATGTGTTTTGTAAGTTGAGTGTGTGTGTGTGTGTGTGTGTGTGTGTGTGTGTGTGTGTGTGTGTGTGTGTGTGTGTGTGTGTGTGTGTGTGTGTGTGTGTGAGTGTGTGCTGATGCGCTGCGTGTGTATGTTGTTCTGTAGGTTGCATGGGTGTGTGTGTGTGTGTTATATTTTAAGTTGCGTGTATATGTGTGGATGTGTTTTGTAAGTTGTGTGTGTGTGTGTGTGTGTGTGTGTGCTGATGCGCTGCGTGTGTGTGTTGTTCTGCAGGTTGTGTTTCTCCGGGGCTAGAGAGGGTCACCTGCCTCAGCTGCTGGCCATGATCCACGTGAAGAACTGCACCCCTATCCCTGCACTCATCGTCTGTGTAAGAACACACACACACACACACACACACGTGAAGAACTGCACCCCTATCCCTGCACTCATCGTCTGTGTAAGAACACACACACACACACACACACACACACACACACGTGAAGAACTGCACCCCTATCCCTGCACTCATCGTCTGTGTAAGAACACACACACACACACACACACACACACACACACACACACACACACACACACACACACACACACACACACACACACACACACACACGTGAAGAACTGCACCCCTATCCCTGCACTCATCGTCTGTGTAAGAACACACACACACACACACACACACACACACGTGAAGAACTGCACCCCTATCCCTGCACTCATCGTCTGTGTAAGAACACACACACACACACACACACACACACACACACACTGTGGGAGCCTGGCCTTGCAAGGGCAAACAGTGGGTATACAAAACTAGAAAAGAGCAGTCAGACACAGGTGTTGCGGTGAACAGAACTAAGGAGTTTATTTTACAAACTGAAGAGGGGAAAGGGAGGGGGCGCAAAAAGGTAACTCAAAGATCTCCACCGGGCTGGCCGTTGGCGTCAGGGGCTCCGTCGGGCTCTTCCTGAGGCAAGGGAGAAATAGACACGATTAGTCCTCTTGATTCAAATGAAAGGCAGGCCACAGGCCTCTTACCCTGAGACTGTCTTGGAAGGCGTCTGGTTCTCACTCCTCAGTAGTTCAAGACAGTCTCCCGTCCAGCTCCTCTGCTTGAGGTTAAAAAGGCTCCTGATTGCCTAATTGATTCAGTGCACCTGTGAGGGACAACCAGAGACACCTGGGGGGGGAGGAGTTCCTTACGAGACTCCTCTGGAGTAGTACCGCCCATCCAACACCATGCCTCTTAATTGCCTTCGTTTGGCTGTACTTAGCCATGTGGGGCACTGCTCACCGGCTGGGCCATCACATACCCCCCCCCTCAGCTCCGAACCACATTGGGGAGCGGCAGACCACAGGCAGTCGTCCCTTCTCGACATGGCATCAGCGTTCCCATGCAGCCTTCCGGCTCTGTGCTCCACTGTAAACTTAAAGTCCTGCAGGTGAAGAAACCAACGGGTTATTCTGGCATTCCTATCTTTGTTGAAGGCCATCCACTTCAATGGGGCGTGGTCAGTGACCAAAGTAAACTCTCGACCCAGTAAATGATATCGTAGTTTTCCTATTGCCCATTTAACTGCTAGGCACTCCTTTTCTATGGTCTCATGGGGAAGTAGTTTGCGGCTAACAAAGGTTATGGGGTATTCACTTCCATCATGTACTTGGGACAGGACTGCCCCAAGGCCTACCTCTGATGCGTCCGTCTGAAGTACAAACCTCTTGCCAAAGTCGGGGGTGTGTAGCACGGTTTCGCTGCAGAGGGCTTTCTTCAACGTGTTGAAGGCGCGCTGTGTCTGTTCCGTCCACTTCACCCGGTTGGACGCACTTTTGCCTGTCAGCTCATGTAAGGGGGCTGCTAAAGAGGCAAAGTTAGGAATGAATTGCCTATAATACCCCACTAACCCTAGAAAGGTTCTCACCTGCCGTTTGGTCTGGGGTTGGGGCCAGGTTGTAATGGCATCCACCTTCTTTACTTGGGGTTTCACGTTTCCTCGTCCGACAGTGTACCCAAGGTAATTTGCCTCCTCCAAGGCCAGGGAGCACTTTGCAGGATTGGCTGTCAGTCCCGCCTCTCGTAATGCCTGGAGAACAGCTTCTAGGTGCTGCAGATGGTTCTCCCATGACGTGCTATGGATAACGATGTCGTCCAGGTAGGCTGCAGCATAGTCCTGGTGTGGACGGAGCACCTTATCCATAAGCCTCTGGAACGTTGCTGGGGCTCCATGCAGACCAAATGGGAGCACTCGATAGTGGAAGGCGCCATCTGGCGTTGAGAAGGCCGTCTTCTCCCTTGCCTGTGGGGTGAGTGGCACTTGCCAATATCCTTTGGTTAAATCAAGCGTGGAGATGAACCGGGCAGGTCCTAACCTCTCGACAAGCTCATCTACCCGGGGCATAGGGTAGGTGTCAAACAGAGAAATCTCATTTAACTTTCTATAGTCATTGCAGAACCTGATGCTGCCATCCGGCTTCCCAACAAGGACTATAGGACTGGACCAGGCACTGTGTGACTCCTCCACCACCCCAAGGTCAAGCATTTTCCTCACCTCGTTTCTGATGGCCTCACGTCTGGCCTCTGGGATTCGGTATGGTCGTAGTCTTACGGTCTTTCCCGGCTCGGTTCTGATGTCATGGGCGATGGCTGTTGTTCGTCCTGGGACCTCAGAGAAGACATCTCTGTTTCTATCGAGAAGTTCTCGGAGGTCTTGGCCTTGCCTGGATGACAGCTGGTCACCCATTTTCACGGGCGGAAGGACCTGGGGAGGCAGGTTAGCTACCAGGACATCAGAGGGGACAGGGAGAGGCTCATGCCATGGCTTCAGCAAATTCACATGGTAAAGTTGTTGGGCTTTCCTACGGCCTGTCTGCCGTACACGGTAATTCACGGGCCCCACCCTTTCAAGTATTTCATAAGGCCCTTGCCACTTGGCTAAAAACTTGCAATCGTTCGTTGGAATTAAAACCATCACCTTGTCTCCCGGTTTGAACTCTCTCACCTGGGCTCCCCGGTTGTATACCTGTGCCTGTTGCGCTTGGGCCTGCTGCATGTGCTCCCGAACTAGGGGCCAGACTTGGGTCATTCGGTGGTGCATTTGTTCCACATGCTCCACGATGGTGCGCTGGGTGGACGGCTGCTTCTCCCAGGCTTCCTTGGCCACATCCAGCAAGCCCCGGGGTCTCCGACCGTACAGAAGCTCGAAGGGAGAAAATCCAGTGGAACCCTGGGGAACTTCACGAATAGAAAACAGCACATAAGGCAGCAGTTGGTCCCAATTCTTACCATCAACATCGATTACCTTGCGCAGCATGTGTTTTAAGGTTTTGTTGAACCTCTCTACAAGTCCATCTGTCTGAGGGTGATAGACAGAGGTTCTGATTTGTCTCACCTTTAGACTCTGGCACAGACATTTCATCACTTTGGACATAAAGCAGGACCCTTGGTCAGTCAGGATTCCATCTGGCAGGCCCACTCTACTGAAAAGCAGAAACATCTCCCTGGCGACCGCCTTCCCAGTAGCAGATCGTAAAGGAATTGCCTCTGGGTACCGGGTTGCATAATCAAGTATAACCAGAATATAGCGGTGGCCACGGCTAGACTTTGGTAAGGGTCCAACTATGTCCATGCCGATCCTGCTAAAGGGCGTTTCAATAATGGGAAGGGGTATCAGAGGATTTCGGTAATATACCTTTGGGGAGTTGATTTGACACTCGGCACAATGTCGGCAGTACTCCTCCACGGCCCTCTTGACTCCCGGCCAGTAGAAACGGCTGAGAACACGTTCATACGTCTTCTCCCTTCCTAAATGTGCCCCTAATAAGTGGGAGTGGGCTAGGTACAACACTTTTGAGGCATACTCTTTGGGGACAAGCAACTGTTCAAGGATCTCAGAGTTCTTTTTAGTTACCCGATATAACAGCTTATCCTTGATCATAAAATGTGGGAAAGACACTTGACTCACCCCATCCTGTTTTTGACCCTCCATCACTTGGACATCTCTCCAGGCTTGGGTCAGGTTGGGATCCCGCAGCTGGGCCGAGCCGAATTGTCCTGGCCTGAAACCTTCCTCCATTTCAAATTCCGGAAATTGAGAAAACACCTCGTCTGAGTGTATGTCTTCCAGGGGCTCCACCTCAGCTGCCTGTTCAGAGGCTGTTGCTGTGGTCTGGGTGTGGGCAGCCTCGCCCACGTTGTCATCACTGGTTTCTGCAGGGCTGCCTTCAGTGGATACTGCAGCCAGAGCGGGCCGAGTTGCGGAAGACTTTTCCCTCTTAACAGCTCGTTTTCTGGTTCGCCGTTTTGAGTCCCTTGCCTCCGTTGGCCAGTAGCGGGAGAACAGGGGGCTGTCCCGGCCGAAAAGCACAGGAACCGGCAGTTGTTCGACAACCCCAACCTGCAGAGTGAATCGTCCTCGAGGAGTGATCACTTGGATTTTGGAGGTTGGGTACTTCCGGGAATCCCCATGGATGCAGGACACAGACATTTCTTCACCCCAGGGTGCACTGGCGAATTGCGGTCGAACGAGAGAGACCATACTTCCGGAGTCTAAGAGTGCCTCTGTGTCTCTCCCAGCAATCTTCACCGGAAACTTTGGGGCTGGCGCTCCCTCATGGGCCCAACAGGTAGTGAGGTGGTGGCAGTAGAGGCCCTTGTTATCGGTAGACCCGGCTGTCGGCATCGGCTCATCCCGATCTGGACACTCTCTGGCTAGGTGTCCCTCTCTGCCACAAGAAAAACATCGTGGGATTGGAGGAGGCCACTGGGTTCGTCTTACAGCCGGTCCGGTCCAGCTGGAGGGCGTTCGGGCTGGTGGGGAACTGACAACTTTGCCTACCATCTCTCTCTCTGCCTTGGCTTTAGAAGTGTTTGGCCTGTTATTTTCTGACCGCATCAGACTAGCCATCACCCGGTGATTTTCTAATAAGGCTACTAATTGGTCAACATCGGGAGGCCCCTGCTGGGCGACATACCTCTTGGCGTCGTTTGGCAAACCCCGTATGCACCGGTCAATCACCACTCTGTCAACTATGGGCGGCCCTTCTGCTTCTTCCAGCCAGCTCCTGGTGTGACGGACTAGTCCCATCACCTGTGCCCGGACGGGGAGTGCGGGGTCGTAGCTCCAGTCATGCACTCGCTGTGCCTTGGCAGGGAGGCTAAGTCCATATTGAGCTAGGATGGCAGTCTTTACCTTATCGTAACTTACAGCATCTGCAGCTGAAAGATCTCGACAGGCTTTCTGAGCTTCGCCTGTCAAGAAAGGCATGAGGATGTTCGCCCATTCTGCTCTTGGCCATCTCTCTCTTGTTGCCGCCCTTTCAAACAGCGTAATATAGTTCTCAACGTCATCGTCTGGCGTCAGCTTAGTCAGCACCTCTTTTGGCTTTCTCTCTTGTGGTCTTCCTGTTACTCTGCACAGCTCTCCTACAGCCGTCTGCAGATGGGCCTGCGAGGTCAGAATGGCTTTCAAGATCTCTTCCATGATCGTCCTTCTCCTCCGATACGGCGTGCTCTTTTCCAACTCGGTATACCCACTGATAGCGAAGACTCAGAATGCCCGCATTCTCCACCATATGTGGGAGCCTGGCCTTGCAAGGGCAAACAGTGGGTATACAAAACTGGAAAAGAGCAGTCAGACACAGGTGTTGCGGTGAACAGAACTAAGGAGTTTATTTTACAAACTGAAGAGGGGAAAGGGAGGGGGCGCAAAAAGGTAACTCAAAGATCTCCACCGGGCTGGCCGTTGGCGTCAGGGGCTCCGTCGGGCTCTTCCTGAGGCAAGGGAGAAATAGACACGATTAGTCCTCTTGATTCAAATGAAAGGCAGGCCACAGGCCTCTTACCCTGAGACTGTCTTGGAAGGCGTCTGGTTCTCACTCCTCAGTAGTTCAAGACAGTCTCCCGTCCAGCTCCTCTGCTTGAGGTTAAAAAGGCTCCTGATTGCCTAATTGATTCAGTGCACCTGTGAGGGACAACCAGAGACACCTGGGGGGGGAGGAGTTCCTTACGAGAATCCTCTGGAGTAGTACCGCCCATCCAACACCATGCCTCTTAATTGCCTTCGTTTGGCTGTACTTAGCCATGTGGGGCACTGCTCACCGGCTGGGCCATCACAACACACACACACACACACACACACACACATGTGAATAACTGCACCCCTATCCCTGCACTCATCGTCTGTGTAAGAACACACACACACACACACACACAAACACACACACACACGTGAAGAACTGCACCCCTATCCCTGCACTCATCGTCTGTGTAAGAACACACACACACACACACACACACACACACACACACACACACACACACACACACACACACGTGAAGAACTGCACCCCTATCCCTGCACTCATCGTCTGTGTAAGAACACACACACACACACACACACACACACACACACACACACACACACACACGTGAAGAACTGCACCCCTATCCCTGCACTCATCGTCTGTGTAAGAACACACACACACACACACACACACACACACACACACACACACACACACACACACACGCACACACACACACACACGTGAAGAACTGCACCCCTATCCCTGCACTCATCGCATGTGTAAGAACACACACACACACACACACACACACATACACACACACACACACGTGAAGAACTGCACCCCTATCCCTGCACTCATCGTCTGTGTAAGAACACACACACACACACACACACACACACACACGTGAAGAACTGCACCCCTATCCCTGCACTCATCATCTGTGTAAGAACACACACACACACACACACAAACACACACACACACACGTAAAGAACTGCACCCCTATCCCTGCACGCATCATCTGTGTAAGAACACACACACTAGGGGTGGGAATCTCTTGGCACCTCACGATTCGATTCCGATTCAGAGGTCAACGATTCGATTCTAAACCGATTATCGATTCTAAACCGATTATCGATTATCAATTCTAAACCGATAAAACGATTATCGATGCATTTCGACTTTTAAAACAGTCTTTGCTACACTTCCTACTTTGTGTTTGATAATTAAAGAAAATCAACAGATGAATTACCTTCTCTATTTTTTATTAGAGAAAAAGCTTTTCCTTGTCACAATTTTGACTTTCTATGAACAATGCAATAATCGATGCAGCTTGCATTTCAACATAAAATGGATGTGTAAAAATATATATATATTATTACAAAATCGAATATGAACTTTTCTGAATCGATTTTTCCCCCCACCCCTAACACACACACACACACACACACACACACACACACACACACACACACACACACACATACACACACACTCACTCACCTGTGTTCCATCATTGTGCTGTAATGTTTTGTAATGTGTGGTGTTTGGTGTGTGTGGGTATGATGTGGTGTGTATTGTGTTCTTTCTGACTGTGCTATCTTGACTGCAGTCTGTTTTTGGTGTTGGTTTGTGTGACTGGTGTGTATTGTGTTATTTGACTGCAGTGTGTGTTGTTTCTGATGTGTGTGTGTGTTTTCTCTGGTGTGTTTATTGTGTGTCATGTCTGGTGGTGTGTGTTCTCGCTAACTGTGCTCTCTCTCCCATGCCACAATCCTGATCCTGATCCTGTCTCTGTGGGTGTGTGTGTGTGTGTGTGTGTGTGTGTGTGTGTGCAGTGCAGTGCCACTATCCTGATCCTGTGCATCGGTGAGACTCATGACCTCATCAACTACGTGTCGTTCATTAACTTCCTGTCCTACGGCGTCACCATCGCCGGCCTGCTCTACTACCGATGGAAGAAGCCCAACCTCGTCCGGCCCATTAAGGTACTCACTCAGGGGTGTGTGTGTGTGTGTGTGTGTGTGTGTGTGTGTTTGAGTGTGTGTTTGAGTGTGTGTGTGTGTGTGTGTGTGTGTGTGTGTTTGAGTGTGTGTGTGTGTGTGTGTGTGTGTTTGAGTATGTGTGTGTGTGTGTGTGTGTGTGTGTGTGTGTGTGTGTGATGCCATTCCTGACTTAT
This sequence comes from Sprattus sprattus, assembly GCF_963457725.1. NCBI lineage: Eukaryota > Metazoa > Chordata > Actinopteri > Clupeiformes > Clupeidae > Sprattus > Sprattus sprattus. Next base: position 2,302,078 of record NC_137916.1, on the reverse strand, counting down.
CTGTCAAACATGTGCAGGTGTGTGTGTGTGTGTGTGAGTGTATGTGTGTGTGTTTGTGAGTAGGTCAACAGGAGGACCTTACCTTCCATTAAAACTGGTCAGTGAGAGTAGAGTTTCCGGTGGGGAACCACAGGGGTTTTAAACATGTTTAAGCGGTTTCTAAACCGGTTCTAAAGCAGACACAAACACACACACACACACACAACACACACACACACACACACACACACACACACACACACACACACACACACACACACACACACACACACACGCACCAATGGAGGCTCCTTCTGAAGCTCAGTCTCTCCTGTGTGTCCAGACTGACTTTTATGGTGATGATATTGTTGCTGAGGCTTCTGTGCAAAGTGACACCATTCATATAAAAATAAGAACCTTAATAACACAACAACATAACCAATAATACCAATAATACAAACTGTCGCCTCTCTCTCTCTCGTGTGTTTGTGTGCCTGTGCGTGTGTGTGTGTGCATGCCTGTGTTTGCCTGTGTTTGTGTGTGTGTGTGTGTTTGTGTGTGTGCATGCATACATGTGTGTGTGTGTGTGTGTGTGTGTGTGTCTCTGTGTGTGCATGCCTTTGTGTGTGTGTGTGTGTGTGCATGCATGCCTGTGTCTGTGTGTGTGTGGCGTACTCGCCTGTACATGCCTGTGTGTGTGTCTGTGTGTCTGTGCATGTGTGCATGTCTGTATATGTGTGTGTGCGTGCATGTGCGTGTGCATGTCTGTATGTGTGTGCGTGTATGTGTGTGTGTGGGGGTGTGTGTGCATGCCTATGCGTGTGTGTATGTGTGTGTGCGTGCGTGGGTGCGTGCGTGCGTGCGTGTGTGCGGGCGTGTGTGTGTGCGCGTGCGTGTGTGTGTGTGTGTTTGTATGTGTGTGTGCATGCCTGTGTGTGTGTGTGTGTGTGTGTGTGTCCAGGTGAGCCTGCTGGTGCCCCTGAGCTACCTGCTGTTCTGGGCGGTGCTGCTGATGTTCGCCCTGTACTCTGAGCCCGTGGTGTGTGGCATGGGGCTGGTCATCATGCTCACAGGGGTGCCCGTCTACTTCATAGGGGTCTACTGGCAGAGCAAGCCCCAGTGGATATACTCCATAGTGGGTGAGTGATGAACACACACACACACACACACACACACACACACACACACACACACACACACACACATCTAGTTCAAAGGGGCCTACTAGGCCCCAGTGGATCTACTCCAGTGGGTGAGTAAGGCTGTACTGCCCTCTAGTGTCCATCTGCTGTAATTTCACTAATTAATTATTTACTTATTTATTATTTAATACATTTAAATATGATATAATTAACTTGTGTCTCGCTCTTCTGTTGGTCATCGGTTGATCTGTACCTCTGTAACGGTTTGACCCAGATCTCTGCTGTGATTGGCTGATATCTATTTGATGTGATTGGTTGACCTGTGCCTCTGTTGTAACAGTTTGACCCAGATCTCTTTTGTGATTGGCTGATATCACTCTGTAGTGACCAGCGTCTGCTCTGATTGGCTGTGTTGCAGAGATGGCGACGTACGTGGGCCAGAAGCTGTGCTACGTGGTGTTCCCTCAGGAAGAGCTCGCCGCCCCCGTGGAGCAGGAAGAGAAATCTGAGCTGTGATTGGCCAGCTGGAACCCCTCCCCCCGTCCCCCCTTCTCCTCCCCTCCTGCCTCCTCCTTATTCTGCTGCCTACATCCCCAGAGCACTTCCCCAGAGGAGCACCTCCCGAGAAGAGCACCTCCTGAGATGAGCACCTCCCGAGATGAGCACCTCCTGAGAAGAGCACCTCCTGAGAAGAGCACCTCCTGAGAAGAGCACCTCCTGAGAAGAGCACCTCCAGAGATGAGCACCTCCTGAGATGAGCACCTCCTGAGAAGAGCACCTCCTGAGATGAGCACCTCCTGAGAAGAGCACCTCCTGAGAAGAGCACCTCCTGAGAAGAGCACCTCCTGAGAAGAGCACCTCCAGAGAAGAGCACCTCCTGAGCTCTGGGTTCCCCTCCCACACAGGGCCATTTAGGTGCCCCAACCTATGTTTGTGTGGGGTTAGCCCTCCATACACACACAAACACACACAAACACACACACACAAACACAAACACAAACACAAACACAAACACACTCACACTCACACTATTTCCCCCACATAAGGTCCCTATCCCCCTGTCTACTCTTTCCAACCTGGGCACCTCCTCTCCTCTCCTCTCCTCACCTCACCTCCCCCTCACACAGTGACCCGACTCTTTCACGAGGACCTGAGACACACACACACACACACACACACACACAGTGACCTCGCTCTCTGACGAGGACCTGAGACTCTGCCTGCACAGCCAACCCAGCCACAGTGGAAAGACTCTTCCTCTCCCTTCCTCTCTGTCTTCCTCTTCCTCTCCCTTCCTCTCTGTCTTCCTCTTCATGCATTCGTTCCACTCACCCACATGATGTTCTTGTTCATGTTTCAGTGGGTGTGTCCCTTGATGCCCCCTAGTGGTGTGTCCCAGAAGTGCACCTCACCCAGTGATGCCCCCTAGTGGTGTGTCCCAGATGTGCACCTCACCCAGTGATGCCCCCTAGTGGTGTGTCCCAGATGTGCACCTCACCCAGTGATGCCCCCTAGTGGTGTGTCCCAGATGTGCACCTCACCCAGTGATGCCCCCTAGTGGTTTGTTTATCGTGCCTTATAAGGACTTAAGTTTTCTTTTCTGGTGGAGTGCTGTTCTGTTCATCTTTGAGTAGTGGGTATATAGTCTAGTTGGTTTAGAGATTGATCTGCCGTGTAGTCCCAGTCCTAGCCTGGCCTGGCGTCAAGTGTTTATGGTGCAGAGGGGTCACAGTGCTATAGAAATGTGATTTATTATTATTATTATTATTATTATATATATAAATAGTGTGTCTCAGATCCAGGTCGTCCATGAAGCCATATAGAAACCCATAACCTGTTACTCATCAACCCTTCTGAGAACTGACAGAAGAACAAGAGTAAGATGTGACTCTTCTCTTCTGCTGCCACTGAGTGCACTCAGCGCTAATGCTAACGATGATTAAAACCATGACTAGCACTCTGCACTCAGCGCTAATGCTAACGATGATTAAAACCATGACTAGCACTCAGCACTAATGCTAACAATGATTAAAACCATGACTAGCACTTTGCACTCAGCGCTAATGCTAACGATGATTAAAGCCATGACTAGCACTTTGCACTCAGCACTAATGCTAACGATGATTAAAACCGTGACTTGCACTCAGCGCTAATGCTAACGATGATTAAAACCATGACTAGCACTATGCACGAGCCATCTGGATGACCCAGGCTGCTCTTTAAATTACCTGTTTGCTGCTTAGCTGGTTCCCTCCGTTCTATCGCATGTGCACAGGGGGGTAACAATGTGTCCACAGGGGTAACTACGTGTGCTAACACAGGGGTAACTACGTGTGCTCACACCGGGGCAACAAAGTGCCATTGGGGAGGGGCAACAGCGTCGGGGGTGGGGCAGTTCTGCCATGCTGCTAGTGGGAGGAGTAAAGCCCCATGTCTCCACCACCCAGATGCCAGTACTAAGCCAAGTCACTTACAGCCCCTCCTGCCTCACCTGTCCTCAGACCTGATAGGCTGAGGGAGATTATGACTCCTCACATATGATTGGTTGAAGGAGATGCCATTCTGCCTAAGAGGTGGCTCCCAGACCATTTTACACTGTAGGATACGGAGTTCCATTACAGGTGTGTTTAGGCCTTAGTACTCCCCACACACACACAAACACACACACACACGCCCCACACCTCTGTAGGTTTGCCCATGCCGTTATCCTGTTCTGTTCCACTCTCTGCCTCCCATAGGGGGCGCTGTTGGCCTTGTAAATACTGTGTACAGTATCGCATCGGGGACTCCCCAAGAGATGCCATTCCTGACATATGTGTCAAACATGTGACTTCTACTGAGGAAAGCTGTTCAACTTCCTGTTTTTTGATTTGTCAAAGTGTTATTAGCATATTAATAGCTTATTAAATTTCATTCTGAGGGAAACATTGTGTCTCAGGGTATTTTGTAAACAATCAATCCCATTAAAAGGGAGCCAGTCAGATCCTCCCTCTCACAGAGAAAGGGCCTTAGACCAGAGGTCAGAGGTCATGACCCCCAGAGGGAGTCAGCACATAGATGGCTCATTCTACAGATTCATGACTCACAGAGGGAGTCAGCACATAGATGGCTCATTCTACAGATTCATGACTCACAGAGGGAGTCAGCACATAGATGGCTCATTCTACAGATTCATGACTCACAGAGGGAGTCAGCACATAGATGGCTCATTCTACAGATTCATGACTCACAGAGGGAGTCAGCACATAGATGGCTCATTCTACAGATTCATGACTCACAGAGGGAGTCAGCACATAGATGGCTCATTCTACAGATTCATGACTTACAGAGGGAGTCAGCACCATAGATGGCTCATTCTACAGATTCATGACTCACAGAGGGAGTCAGCACATAGATGGGTCATTCTACAGATTCATGACTCACAGAGGGAGTCAGCACCATAGATGGCTCATTCTACAGATTCATGACTCACAGAGGGAGTCAGCACATAGATGGCTCATTCTACAGATTCATGACTCACAGAGGGAGTCAGCACATAGATGGCTCATTCTACAGATTCATGACTTACAGAGGGAGTCAGCACCATAGATGGCTCATTCTACAGATTCGGTGCCATTTCAGATTTTGGAAGATGAAAAAAAGTACATTACAATTTTAAACTTTTTTTGATTTGATGTGATGTGGTAATATGTGTAGTTTATAGAAAATAACCTTTCCCACCTTAACATAAACAACTAGAATGCGTTTGTGAACGAACTGCGAGAGTGTGCTTGCTCTGTTTTTCTCTCATGTTTGCTTGTTTATTGTGAAAGGGTCTAGTGTGTTCGTTGGCATAAAAAGTTAGTCTTCTCTTATAAGCCTAGTTAGTACATCTGATTAGAGCTAGCAACCATGCATTGCAGATTAAGGGGTCCCCTATCAGTGTTCATTTTGGCAGCTATTTTAGATTCAGTCTTAAGACAAAAATGCATATTAGTTTTAGTCACATTTAGTCATAGTTATCCTTCTTAGTTTCAGTCTAGTTTTCAAAAACTGAGCACACTACAATACTATTACTAACCATTTCACATTTACAGACATAAACCTATAGACATGACACAAAACATCTTCCAAAGACTTTATTATCTCAGCTGCATTATTCAGTAGCACAAAGTAGCCTATTACATTCATATTTACTTCATGTAACCCTGCCATAGCGATACAACACCTTTTTGACAGCCTATATAGCCTAATTGCAAAATTAAATATATAAATAAATACTACACTGAAATAACGCAAACAAAGTGAATCTACAGTGAGCCAACGCTCGTCCACTGACAGTGTGGAAGAATGACAGCGACGCGAGCCAGGCTACATTCCAAGATTACGTTACTAGAAATGTCACTTTACATGAGCTTTTTTCATAAGCCATGCAGTCCATAAAATAGGAATACTCTGTGTACTAACAGTATAGTAAGACCGGTCATATGTTCAGAGAGCTTTCTAGCAACCAACAAGTTACAAGTAGGAAAAACATCCTAGCGAAATCTGCGTTGTCGACAGACCATCGTTTTGACTGGAGTTTTGATGTGCTTGCTAGCACCAAGTGGATTACCTCATCTACAATACATATGGGCTTGGACTCAAATCACTAGTAGGCCTACTTCACGATCTTCTATCGTTACCAGCAGATAAGGTAAATAATAATCGCCATATTTGCTTTAATGTTTTATAGAGTAAGAGGCTATGTGTAGGCTAACTCTCTATTGAAAGACACTGACCGGCGCATCAACACAAACTAGGCTCTGTGAGTCAAATTAGCGTAGCTAATCAGAAATGTTGTAGATGCCAGAGTTGGCAACTATGGCTCAGATTTAGGTTGTTATCCATCAACATTCATTTTACAACTTACATTAGTTTCGTTGTCATTCGACTCGAAAATCTCTGGCTCAATTTGGCAAAGCACTACTGCTCCCTTCAGGGTAAACATACGTGGACGTCTCGGTGCTGTCATTTTGCCAATCTGGCTGGCTGAGGTAACCGAGTGATTAGAGAAGGCTACAAAGTGGAATACTAAGCAGTTTGTAGCGGGAAATATTGAGAGTGAAATGTAACAAATTATACTGTATAATTACCAATGTCACAAATAGCTTAGCAGTAATATGAATAGCTTAAATGGGATGGCTACATTAGCCAGCCAGTTAGGAGAATCTCCGCTCTCTTTCTCTTATACCATCCTGTTCTGCAGCGAAGGCACATCACGTAATAACGTTATAATTTCTCATAATAGTTAAATACAAATATATAGCTTTTAAGATAAAAATATGTTCAATAAGGTTTAAAGAATTAAATCAGGTGTGTAGATGAAGTTCAGCAACAGCTTTTCTAGTGTTTATATCCATGATTGTATGCTGGTCGTCGCTGGCCGTCAACGGCCGTTACAGGAGAATACAGAGCTTCGCCTTAGTGGGTGACGTCACAATGGCTCAACCTTCCACCATGTTAGTCAATGAGAGAAAAAGGTGATGAAAAAGAGGAATAAAAAAGGAGTGGCAAGGAGTACCGCCACGAAAAGTCATAGCGGCTTGCACCGGATCGAGCCGGACATTTCGGTGTTTGAATGGCGTCTCTATCTCAAACGGGCGAGGAGTAGTTAGCTGCAAGAAAAACGGGGAGAATAAACTAGAATGCGTTTCGTGAACGAACTGCGAGAGTGTGCTTGCTCTGTGACAGAGAGAACAAGTGCCTATGAATTAACATGTATTTACATCTACTCAATCAGTGTAGTGGGGCCTTCTTCCAATATATTTTAGCAAGCAACCAAGCTCAACCATTATATTTTGGCTCCACTGACGTTTAGACATATGAGGGTATCTCAGAGTTTCGTTATACTGACTTACTGAGCTAAGTGAATTGTTGAAATTGCTATCTTGGTAAAAGGAAACATCTCTGCAACAATATTGGAATGAATGTGGTTACATAGCCAGCTTTACTTAAAGTTTATTGTAAGATAGGCCTATATGTTAGACTTAATGCAGTTAGAGTTAGACTGCAGGTCTAGTATCAAACGTAAGCAACACTTTTACTGTATAGCTAGAGAGCACGTGTATCACATTGGTTTATAGTCTGTCAAATTAGTTCTAGTTATTGGTGTTCGTTGGCATAAAAAGTTAGTCTTCTCTTATAAGCCTATAGTACATCTGATTAGAGCTAGCAACCATGAAAAACCTCTTCTGAAACTAAGAAGGATAACTATGACTAAAACTAATATGCATTTTTGTCTTAAGACTGAATCTAAAATAGCTGCCAAAATTAATACATCTCAGTGTTCATTTTGGCAGCTATTTTAGATTCAGCAGCTATTTTAGATTCAGTGCATATTAGTTTTAGTCACATTTAGTCATAGTTATCCTTCTTAGTTTCAGTCTAGTTTTCGAAAACTGAGCACACTACAACAGCTACGCTGTGTGTACATCCTCAAACGTTTTTCAGTTAACCTAATGATTCAAGGTCTCTCATGAATCATTACTCCCAGGACACGGGTTAATGTTAACTCACGCTATCGGTCACAACAAGTTACTTGGGATATGCTACCTCATAGTTATCTAACGTTAGCTAGCTAAACGTTTACAGAGGCTAACGTGAAGCTTCAATCAAAAAATATTGGCTAGCTTTCCAAGCTAGCTGACACAACCTAAACACTCGACTGCCCCTTTGAAGTCAACTTAACGTTGGCTAATATATTCTAATAACTAGTTATCATTGACAGTTACAAGCTATTTTACCAAACTCCTTTCTGTCCTAAATTGAGCAGTTGCTGGTGTGAGCTACAATATGGGAGCTAGCAAAGCCATTTCTAGCTCTACTTCACAATACTGCTGCCTAGTGTAATAAGTTAACGTAAAACATAAATGTTTATAAAGTATCAGACATAAACAGGATACAACACACCAGTTACCAATTGATATTATGTGTTTATATATACCGAAAATGTCAGTAAATCCAGATGATGATTATGCTGTTGCTGCTGTTGGTCCCGTCGAAAACCCTGGAGTCGCGACCCTGTCACTTGTTTCCATGTGAAATCAATGGAATGCTTCACTTTTTGGCGCCGTATTGACAACTGTCTGTCACTCGCACACTGTGCTTGTAAATTATTTTTCAAGTTTGCACGTACCTATTTATGCGAGTGAAATACTCGCACTGTAGAGCCCTGGAAGGTGTCTCTTAATATTCCTACAGTTAAATGGAGAGCGACTGATAGAGCGGGTGACGTCACAATGGCTCAACCTTCCCCATGTTAGTCAATGAGAGAAAAAGGGGATGAAAAAGGGGAATAAAAAAGGAGTGGCAAAGAGCATCGCCACGAAAAGTCATAGCAACCTGCACCGGATCGGGCCGGACGTTTTGGTGTTTGAATGGCGTCTCTAGCTCAAACGAGCGAGGAGTAGTTAGCTGCAAGAAAAACGGGGAGAATAAATAAATAAAGAAAACTTGACGATAACAATACTGTGCTTCCCTTCGGGCAAGCACACTAATAAACTAGAATGCGTTTCGTGAACGAACTGCGAGAGTGTGCTTGCTCTGTTGCGGCCATGACCTTTGACATTGCAGCCATAACATCAAACAAAGGATCAGACATGGGAAGAAAAGTATTAACTGTCTGAGGTGTAACTAGAAATAACCTTTATTGTTATAACATCAAGTATATAGCCATAACATCACACAAAGGATCAGATATGGGAAGAAAAGTATTAACAGTCTGAGGTGTAACTAGAAACAAACTTTATTGTTAAATCTAGGGGCAGATGTCAGTGATAATTGCTTAGATTTTCTTAATGATAATTTACAACACTTAATAAACAAAACAAAAAAAGGTGTGGCATCCAACATGGGCCTGTAGTCTTGTAAATCACATAATGTGTAGGCCTTCAATAACAGGGAGCATGAATTTATCTATATATTCGTCCATCCACGCATCCAATATAATGTGCCCTTGGGATCACGTGACGTTAGCTAAAAAACGTCAGGTCCCTCCCTCACCCCTAATTAGTTTACTCGCAGTGATTCTGGAAGACGGATGTAGGATATCACGTAACCTGTTGATAATCTAGCCAAGGCCTGTATGACTGTCAGGTTGTTGACCAAAAATGTAAAGTTTATCTTTCTGTACCCATCGGTTGACCAATAAAAGTTTAAACAAATCCGAGTTATTGTCAGACCGTCGCATTTTTTTCTGAGCTACTCGCCCCAACTGGATAACCCAGTACAACTGAAGAAGTTGGCTATACACCTAGACAAATGCCCCTACACTCATTCCAATAGCGTATACCAACTGGATAACCCAGTAGGCTACAACTGAAGAAGTTGGCTATACACCTAGACAAATGCCCCTACACTCATTCCAATATCGTATATGGATGACAGAGGATGTGATTACAGTATAAAGACAGTTCACAAGTTATCTTTGAGTCATCAATTGCGAGCAGGTACACCGCTAAGCTGTGCTAGAAAGTTCGCACAAATAGCTAAACCTATCAACTTTCGTTGACAGCCACTGATGAGAACAGCGATGTATTTGTTCAGTGTGTATTAATTGAGAATGATTAGTTTACCAGGCACTTACATCTATGTCATCCAACATGGAAAATCCATGTTCTAACTCATGTGAGTTATCGTTGGTACACATCATTATAGTTTCTTCAAGGCTGAAAATTGGCGATCTTTTTGGTGCTGACATATTGACGAAATTACTTATTATGTGATGAAGTCTTGAGCTGAGGTAATTATATCAGAGGCTACAAAGTTACATTCTTTGCAGCGGGAAAGTGAGTCATATGTAACAAATAATATAGCTTGTGTTTCAAAGAATTAGCTGGAACAAATTACTTTTATTGGGTAGGTAGATATAAGATAGCCAGTGACTTCAGGCGAACTCCGGCTCCCTCCGTGGTGGACACCATAAGCAGTAAAGAGTTTGGAACATCATTTGTTGACTCGGAACATTCTTTAATTTCTGTTGAATATGCCTGTTATGTCAAGCTTGACGGTGGATACTAAACGAGGGGAAATCTACTGTACGGAATATGTAGTTTCAGAACGAACGTCAAAGATCTTCAATGGTAAGACTTATAGGTTGTGTCTCTGTTGGTGTCTCGTAAAACGTGAGTTTTATTAAAGCATAGCGTGTGTATTGTGTAGCTATTTCATTCCGAGATGGCAGGGGAGTGAAATGCTCCGCTCTGCTGCTGGTATACAGACAGCCGGAAAGGTTAACAAAATGAATGAAATGAATGAAATACCTACACATTACACACGCTATGCCTTAATAAAACCCACGTTACTCACATACTGGTTAACACTGTTAGAGTGGGTGTATAAACTGTACCTGAAACTGTTGCCACTACATTCGTTTTAATATTTTGCACTCTCTATCTAACCACTCGTTCAGGTGTTTTCTTGAGTTGGTACAGCCAACTACTGCATACGTAGTTCCCGAACCACTTTTCCTCGTTAAGTTTTCCATCCTTTTTCACACTACTGTGTCTCTGCGTCGATATCGGAGATACCTAGCAAAATAAACCTGAGCCTGGGTGAAGGCTAAATAGCTCGCTAGCTATCATCACTCTATTCGCGATTGTATCAATAGTATATCTAGGTTTTCTTTGGGGACTGTTGTCGGGCCTTTTGAACTGTCTGTGGGTTGTGAACGTAAACAACTCGCTAGCTATTACTACTGTATCATGATATAAAGCTTAATGGTGGTTTTCGATTTACATGATTTTTATGGCATTTAAGAGATATAAACCTTGATGGTGGTTTTCGATTAGCATGATTGTTATGGCATTTAAGAGAGCTTCTCCTATCTCAGGGTGTGTGACGTCACAATGGCTCAACCTTCCACCATGTTAGTCAATGAGAGAAAAAGGTGATGAAAAAGAGGAATAAAAAAGGAGTGGCAAGGAGTACCGCCACGAAAAGTCATAGCGGCTTGCACCGGATCGAGCCGGACATTTCGGTGTTTGAATGGCGTCTCTATCTCAAACGGGCGGGGAGAATAAACTAGAATGCGTTTCGTGAACGAACTGCGAGAGTGTGCTTGCTCTGTGACAGAGAGAACAAGTGCCTATGAATTAACATGTATTTACATCTACTCAATCAGTGTAGTGGGGCCTTCTTCCAATATATTTTAGCAAGCAACCAAGCTCAACCATTATATTTTGGCTCCACTGACGTTTAGACATATGAGGGTATCTCAGAGTTTCGTTATACTGACTTACTGAGCTAAGTGAATTGTTGAAATTGCTATCTTGGTAAAAGGAAACATCTCTGCAACAATATTGGAATGAATGCGGTTACATAGCCAGCTTTACTTAAAGTTTATTGTAAGATAGGCCTATATGTTAGACTTAATGCAGTTAGAGTTAGACTGTAGGTCTAGTATCAAACGTAAGCAACACTTTTACTGTATAGCTAGAGAGCACGTGTATCACATTGGTTTATAGTCTGTCAAATTAGTTCTAGTTATTGGTGTTCGTTGGCATAAAAAGTTAGTCTTCTCTTATAAGCCTATAGTACATCTGATTAGAGCTAGCAACCATGAAAAACCTCTTCTGAAACTAAGAAGGATAACTATGACTAAATGTGACTAAAACTAATATGCATTTTTGTCTTAAGACTGAATCTAAAATAGCTGCCAAAATTAATACATCTCAGTGTTCATTTTGGCAGCTATTTTAGATTCAGCAGCTATTTTAGATTCAGTGCATATTAGTTTTAGTCACATTTAGTCATAGTTATCCTTCTTAGTTTCAGTCTAGTTTTCGAAAACTGAGCACACTACAACAGCTATGCTGTGTCCAGGTACATCCTCAAACGTTTTTCAGTTAACCTAATGATTCAAGGTCTCTCATGAATCATTACTCCCAGGACACGGGTTAATGTTAACTCACGCTATCGGCCACAACAAGTTAACCATTCTTTCAGTATAAGCAACTTTTGCATAGCCCCGCACAGCTAGGATAGCTCACGTTACCGTAGTAGGAATACAAGCCTTAGCTCACTATATACACACAACTAAATTCATGAATTACTTCACAGGTTTACTTAACAACTTGAATTAAGGAAAATGATCCCCCGTTACGGCTAGCTGAAACTGCCAGTGGATACTCCCGTTACGTAGTGTTAGTTAGCCTTTAGCCCCGTACTCAGATGTTACAGCTGCTTAACACAGCTAGGATAGCTCTGCTTAACACAGCTAACGTTACCGTAGTGGGAATACAAGTCTTAGCTCACTATATCCACACAACTAAATTCATGAATTACTTCAAAGGTTTACTTCACAACTTGAATTAAGGAAAATGGCGTCTCCAACGTTAACGTAACGTTAATTTATATGTTAGCTGCTACGGCTAACTATCAGTTTCCATTAAAATTTCAGTCAGTACACTGAAAATGCTGCCATTCAACTCACCTTAACGAAGTGGAAATACGGTAGCTAGGTTAGAAACTGTAGTTACTCTTATTCTTTCTCAAAGTTGAATTGAGAGGGACAGAGAAATACGGTTCATCTTATTCTTTTTCAAAGTTGAATTGAGAGGGACAGAGAAAATGCGGTTCCTTGGATTTGGCGGAGGTGTCAGTGAGAAGCACAGCTGCAAGTCAGTTTAATGACCCTATTATGACGTCATAATGGCAGAGAGCTCTGCCATGCAAGTCTATGGAGAAAAAAGGGGATGAAAAAGAGGAATAAAAAAGGAGTGGCAAGGAGTACCGCCACGAAAAGTCATAGCAACCTGCACCGGATCGGGCCGGACGTTTTGGTGTTTGAATGGCGTCTCTAGCTCAATCGGGCGAGGAGTAGTTAGCTGCAAGAAAAACTACTAGAATAAAAAAAATAGTAAAAAACGAAGCTGCATGAAAAACGTACGGAATAAATAAATAAATAAACTAGAATGCGTTTCGTGAACGAACTGCGAGAGTGTGCTTGCTCTGTGACAGAGAGAACAAGTGCCAATGAATTAACATGTATTTACATCTACTCAATCAGTGTAGTGGGGCCTTCTTCCAATATATTTTAGCAAGCAACCAAGCTCAACCATTATATTTTGGCTCCACTGACGTTTAGACATATGAGGGTATCTTTGTTGTTCTGTTTTTGTTTGTTTGTTTGCTTGTTTATTGTGAAAGGGTCTAGTGTGTTACATTTGGTCATAGCCTAATAGTTCCAGAGTCTCGTTATACTGACTTACTGAGCTAAGTGAATTGTTGAAATTGTTATCTTGGTAAAAGGAAACATCTCTGCAACAATATTGGAATGAATGCGGTTACATAGCCAGCTTTACTTAAAGTTTATTGTAAGATAGGCCTATATGTTAGACTTAATGCAGTTAGAGTTAGACTGTAGGTCTAGTATCAAACGTAAGCAACACTTTTACTGTATAGCTAGAGAGCACGTGTATCACATTGGTTTATAGTCTGTCAAATTAGTTCTAGTTATTGGTGTTCGTTGGCATAAAAAGTTAGTCTTCTCTTACAAGCCTATAGTACATCTGATTAGAGCTAGCAACCATGAAAAACCTCTTCTGAAACTAAGAAGGATAACTATGACTAAATGTGACTAAAACTAATATGCATTTTTGTCTTAAGACTGAATCTAAAATAGCTGCCAAAATTAATACATCTCAGTGTTCATTTTGGCAGCTATTTTAGATTCAGCAGCTATTTTAGATTCAGTGCATATTAGTTTTAGTCACATTTAGTCATAGTTATCCTTCTTAGTTTCAGTCTAGTTTTCGAAAACTGAGCACACTACAACAGCTACGCTGTGTGTACATCCTCAAACGTTTTTCAGTTAACCTAATGATTCAAGGTCTCTCATGAATCATTACTCCCAGGACACGGGTTAATGTTAACTCACGCTATCAGTCACAACAAGTTACTTGGGATATGCTTCCTCATAGTTAGCTAACGTTAGCTAGCTAAACGTTTACAGAGGCTAACGTGAAGCTTCAATCAAAAATTATTAGCTAGCTTTCCAAGCTAGCTGACACAACCTAAACACTCGACTGCCCCTTTGAAGTCAACTTAACGTTGGCTAATATATTCTAATAACTAGTTATCATTGACAGTTACAAGCTAATTTACCAAACTCCTTTCTGTCCTAAATTGAGCAGTTGCTGGTGTGAGCTACAATATGGGAGCTAGCAAAGCCATTTCTAGCTCTACTTCACAATACTGCTGCCTAGTGTAATAAGTTAACGTAAAACATAAATGTTTATAAAGTATCAGACATAAACAGGATACAACACACCAGTTACCAATTGATATTATGTGTTTATATATACCGAAAATGTCAGTAAATCCAGATGATGATTATGCTGCTGCTGCTGTTGGTCCCGTCGAAAACCCTGGAGTCGCGACCCTGTCAGTTGTTTCCATGTGAAATCAATGGAATGCTTCACTTTTTGGCGCCGTATTGACAACTGTCTGTCACTCGCACACTGTGCTTGTAAATAATTTTTCAAGTTTGCACGTACCTATTTATGCGAGTGAAATACTCGCACTGTAGAGCCCTGGAAGGTGTCTCTTAATATTCCTACAGTTGAATGGAGAACGACTGATAGAGCGGGTGACGTCACAATGGCTCAACCTTCCCCATGTTAGTCAATGAGAGAAAAAGGGGATGAAAAAATGGAATAAAAAAGGAGTGACAAGGAGTACCGCCACGAAAAGTCATAGCAGGTTGCACCGGATCGAGCTGGACATTTCGGTGTTTGAATGGCGTCTCTATCTCAAACGGGCGAGGAGTAGTTACAGGCATGCAAACTGGTCAGGGGTGAAAAAGGTGAGAAGGTTGCGTGACAGGAAAAAATGCCGCTTCTTCACGCAGGGGTTAAAGCAAAAAGAAATCCTTTTTTTTCTAGGCCTATGTGGGTGAGTGCGAGGGGGGGGGGGGGGGGGGGTCGTCCTGTGGCGAGGACACATTTACAGGGTCAAAAAAACAAACAATCAAACAAAAAAACATTTAGAAATGAATGATGGCAGATTATGGTGGGACTTTTGAAACTGTAATCCCAAGAGGGTCAGCAATACTCCACCTCACTAGAATATGGTACTAACACATGTCGCATTTACGATTTCTTTTTATATCAAGTTTTGCTGCTAAGCTTTGTCCTTGGTTTGATTTAAGCTTTGATTTCAAGATGACCTACAACCACAAGGTGACATGTAATAAGGGTATGTGAAATTCAGTCAGTGAAAGAAGATTGGATTTGCAACCATTTCATTGAGGATATATGAAAAAGGACAGTGATTCACTTTTTAAACCGTTAAAGAGCAACAGTGAGCTGTAGAATGTAGTTTTATATTGCATGTAAAACGATGTTTTTCTTCCAAAAACCGCGGATAATAGCGAACGCAAAAGAACACCTTTTTGTCCTGTGGAAATATATAGCCTACCCCAGCCATGACTACAAAATGAATTAACGTAATTTTGAATGAGCAAGTTGAATGTATTTGACACGGCGTTTCACAAGACTAGGTGTTCTTTTGCGTTCGCTATTATCCGCGTTTTTTGGAAGAAAAACATCGGTTGTTTGTACTCTTTAGAACAGTTCTAAAGACTGTAATCACTTGTGTTCTTCTCTTCCATCTCTTTCACAAATAATGAAATCGTAGTATAGTATTTTTCCCTGCGTTTGTTTAGGCGAACTGCTTTCCTTTCCGATCAAGCGAGTGGTGCGTCAAGGGGGTGCATCTTCTGACGGGGGTGCTGAATCGGGTACAACACCGGAATACTTTAATCCCTGTTCACGAGACTCACCTCAAAAGTAATGCAGCTGTTCTTCATCTTCCTCTGAATTGCCCCCCCCCCCCAAAAAAAACTCCTCGGATCTACACGATTCACGTAAATGGCATATTTCGGTGGGAAAACGGCGAATTTCGCCGAAAAGCGACAAGTTTGCATGCCTGAGTTAGCTGCAAGAAAATCGGGCAGAATAAATAAAGAAAACTTAACGATAACAATACTGTGCTTCCCTTCGGGCAAGCACACTAACTAGAATGCGTTTCGTGAACGAACTGCGAGAGTGTGCTTGCTCTGTTGCGGCCATGATCGAGAGAACAAGTGCCTTGGAATTGGGGCAGGTGTCAGCTCTCCAGCTCTCCCTGCTGGATGAGCATGCACAAATGAGTATGCACAAATGAGTATGCATGAGTGAGTATGCATGAGTGAGTAAACATGAGTGAGTATGCACGAGTGAGTATGCATGAGTGAGTATGCATGAGTGAGTATGCATGAGTGAGTAAACATGAGTGAGTATGCACGAGTGAGTAAACATGAGTGAGTATGCATGAGTGAGTATGCATGAGTGAGTAAACATGAGTGAGTACGCATGAGTGAGTACGCATGAGTGAGTAAACATGAGTGAGTAAACATGAGTGAGTATGCATGAGTAAGTATGCATGAGTGAGTATGCACGAGTGAGTATGCATGAGTGAGTATGCACGAGTGAGTAAACATGAGTGAGTATGCATGAGTGAGTAGAGCCCTGGTATGGAAGGTGTCTCTTAATATTCCTAGTTATACAGTTGAATGGAGAGGGACAGAGAGAGAAGAGGAACCGTGCGCAGATGTCAGTGAGAGTTGTCAGTGAATCACAGGTGCAAGCCAGTTTAATGAGCCTATTATGATGTCATAATGCCTCAAAGTTCTGCCATGCAAGTCTATGGAGAAAAAAGGTGATGGAAAAAGAGGAATAAAAAAGGAGTGGCAAGGAGTACCGCCACGAAAAGTTTTAGCAACCTGCACCGGATCGGGCCGGACGTTTTGGTGTTTGAATGGCGTCTCTAGCTCAATCGGGCGAGGAGTAGTTAGCTGCAAGAAAAACTACTAGAATAAAAAAAATAGTAAAAAACGAAGAACAATAGTGTGCTTCCCTTCGGGCAAGCACACTAACTAGAATGCGTTTCGTGAACGAACTGCGAGAGTGTGCTTGCTCTGTGACAGAGAGAACAAGTGCCTATGAATTAACATGTATTTACATCTACTCAGTCAGTATAGTGGGGCCTTCTTCCAATATATTTTAGCAAGCAACCAAGCTCAACCATTATATTTTGGCTCCACTGACGTTTAGACATATGAGGGTATCTTTGTTGTTCTGTTTTTGTTTGTTTGTTTGCTTGTTAGTGTGCTTGCCCGAAGGGAAGCACAGTATTGTTATTGTCAAGTTTTCTTTATTAGTGTGCTTGCCCGAAGGGAAGCACAGTATTGTTATCGTCAAGTTTTCTTTATTTATTTATTTATTCCGTACGTTTTTCTTGCAGCTAACTACTCCTCGCCCGATTGAGCTAGAGACGCCATTCAAACACCAAAACGTCCGGCCCGATCCGGTGCAAGCTGCTATGACTTTTCGTGGCGGTACAACTTGCCATCCCTTTTTTATTCCTCTTTTTCATCCCCTTTTCCTCTCATTGACTAACATGGTGGAAGGTTGAGCCATTGTGACGTCACACACTCTGAGCTAGGAGAAGCTCTCTTAAATGCCATAACAATCATGCTAATCGAAAACCACCATCAAGGTTTATACCTCTTAAATGCCATAAAAATCATGTAAATCTAAAACCACCATTAAGCTTTATATCATGATACAGTAGTAGGTATAGCTAGCGAGTTGTTTACGTTCACAACCCTCAGACAGTTAAAAAGGCCCGACAACAGTCACCAAAGAAAACCTAGATACTATTGATACTATCGTGAATAGAGTGATGATAGCTAGCGAGCTATTTAGCCTTCACCCAGGCTCAGGTTTATTTTGCTAGGTATCTCCGATATCGACGCAGAGACACAGTGTGAAAAAGGATGAAAAACTTAACGAGGAAAAGTGGTTCGGGAACTACGTATGCAGTAGTTGGCTGTACCAACTCAAGAAAACACCTGAACGAGTGGTTAGATAGAGAGTGCAAAATATTAAAACGAATGTAGTGGCAACAGTTTCAGGTACAGTTTATACACCCGCTCTAACAGTGTTAACCAGTATGTGAGTAACGTGGGTTTTATTAAGGCATAGCGTGTGTAATGTGTAGCTATTTCATTCCGTTTGTTAACCTTTCCGGCTGTCTGTATACCAGCAGCAGAGCGGAGCATTTCACTCCCCTGCCATCTCGGAATGAAATAGCTACACAATACACACGCTATGCTTTAATAAAACTCACGTTTTACGAGACACCAACAGAGGCACAATCGACGAGTCTTACCATTGAAGATCTTTGACGTTCGGTCTGAAACTACAACCAGCCATCCAGGTTAATCCAAGTTATTGTGGAGAACGACAGTTGCATCAATCCTTTCATTAAAACTTCACACTTATTACATTGGACATATCCACCAGCCTAATTAGAATCTGCATTGTCTACTGAGCAGAAATATCTCCATACAGTAGATTTCCCTTCGTTTAGTATCATTTTAAACTTTCCAGATGACTGTATTGCTCGTCAAGTGATACGTGTCCAACAAGGCCCTTTGTCTGGATAGCCATAGCTAGCATAACTGCCATTGAAATCCAATGGTAATGCTACCTAGCTAGGTATGCTAATTGTCGGTATCCATCGTTAACTCGTTAATCGTTAACCATCATGTCACTGGCTTTAATTTAAGAATGGCATGTTAGTAGTACATTTAGTAGTACATATAATATCAGTACACTTGATTCATTACTGCTGATGTGTTACTTATATATGTTACTTATTAGCAGCTAGCTACCTAGCTAGCCACTATGAGTTCCAATGTGTTTTCAGTTAGTGTTAGCAGCAAGCTAAGCTAGCTGCTGTAATAGTTGAGTTGAGCTTCAGTTAAGACGCTGCGTACCGTACTTCATCATCACATTCGATTATTTATTACAAACAAATTCGAATTCAGCTGTAGGCATGAGATCTGTATCTTGGAGACTAATTGCATCCACAATTTAAGTACTGCAAGCTAGACTACTACAGTTGACACAACACAGGAGGTCCCTGGGCCTGAGAAGGGAAGGTAAGGTAAGGAGTTTAATGTGGCTATAATATGGAATTTTAAATGTGCCTAAAACTAGACTAAATTGTAATGAGTTTTCGAAAACTAGACTGAAACTAAGAAGGATAACTATGACTAAATGTGACTAAAACTTATATGCATTTTTGTCTTTAGACTGAATCTAAAAATAGCTGCCAAAATGAACACTGAGATAGGGGACCCCTTAATCTGCAATTCATGGTTGCTAACTCTAATCAGATGTACTACCTAGGCTTATAAGAGAAGACAAACTTTTTATGCCAACGAACACCAATAACTAGAACTAATTTGACAGACTATAAACCAATGTGATACACGTGCTCTCTATCTATACAGTAAAAGTGTTGCTTACGTTTGATACTAGACCTACAGTCTAACTCTAACTGCATTAAGTCTAACATAGGCCTATCTTACAATAAACTTTAAGTAAAGCTGGCTATGTAACCGCATTCATTCCAATATTGTTGCACAGATGTTTCCTTTTACCAAGATAACAATTTCAACAATTCACTTAGCTCAGTAAGTCAGTATAACGAAACTCTGGAACTATTAGGCTATGACCAAATGTAACACCCTTTCACAATAAACAAGCAAACAAACAAACAAAAACAGAACAACAAAGATACCCTCATATGTCTAAACGTCAGTGGAGCCAAAATATAATGGTTGAGCTTGGTTGCTTGCTAAAATATATTGGAAGAAGGCCCCACTATACTGACTGAGTAGATGTAAATACATGTTAATTCATAGGCACTTGTTCTCTCTGTCACAGAGCAAGCACACTCTCGCAGTTCGTTCACGAAACGCATTCTAGTTATTAGTGTGCTTGCCCGAAGGGAAGCACAGTATTGTTATCGTCAAGTTTTCTTTATTTATTTATTCCGTACGTTTTTCTTGCAGCTAACTACTCCTCGCCCGATTGAGCTAGAGACGCCATTCAAACACCAAAACGTCCGGCCCGATCCGGTGCAAGCTGCTATGACTTTTCGTGGCGGTACAACTTGCCATCCCTTTTTTATTCCTCTTTTTCATCCCCTTTTCCTCTCATTGACTAACATGGTGGAAGGTTGAGCCATTGTGACGTCACACACTCTGAGCTAGGAGAAGCTCTCTTAAATGCCATAACAATCATGCTAATCGAAAACCACCATCAAGGTTTATACCTCTTAAATGCCATAAAAATCATGTAAATCGAAAACCACCATTAAGCTTTATATCATGATACAGTAGTAGGTATAGCTAGCGAGTTGTTTACGTTCACAACCCTCAGACAGTTAAAAAGGCCCGACAACAGTCACCAAAGAAAACCTAGATATACTATTGATACTATCGTGAATAGAGTGATGATAGCTAGCGAGCTATTTAGCCTTCACCCAGGCTCAGGTTTATTTTGCTAGGTATCTCCGATATCGACGCAGAGACACAGTGTGAAAAAGGATGAAAAACTTAACGAGGAAAAGTGGTTCGGGAACTACGTATGCAGTAGTTGGCTGTACCAACTCAAGAAAACACCTGAACGAGTGGTTAGATAGAGAGTGCAAAATATTAAAACGAATGTAGTGGCAACAGTTTCAGGTACAGTTTATACACCCGCTCTAACAGTGTTAACCAGTATGTGAGTAACGTGGGTTTTATTAAGGCATAGCGTGTGTAATGTGTAGCTATTTCATTCCGTTTGTTAACCTTTCCGGCTGTCTGTATACCAGCAGCAGAGCGGAGCATTTCACTCCCCTGCCATCTCGGAATGAAATAGCTACACAATACACACGCTATGCTTTAATAAAACTCACGTTTTACGAGACACCAACAGAGGCACAATCGACAAGTCTTACCATTGAAGATCTTTGACGTTCGGTCTGAAACTACAACCAGCCATCCAGGTTAATCCAAGTTATTGTGGAGAACGACAGTTGCATCAATCATTTCATTAAAACTTCACACTTATTACATTGGACATATCCACCAGCCTAATTAGAATCTGCATTGTCTACTGAGCAGAAATATCTCCATACAGTAGATTTCCCTTCGTTTAGTATCATTTTAAACTTTCCAGATGACTGTATTGCTCGTCAAGTGATACGTGTCCAGAAACAAGGCCCTTTGTCTGGATAGCCATAGCTAGCATAACTGCCATTGAAATCCAATGGTAATGCTACCTAGCTAGGTATGCTAATTGTCGGTATCCATCGTTAACTCGTTAATCGTTAACCATCATGTCACTGGCTTTAATTTAAGAATGGCATGTTAGTAGTACATTTAGTAGTACATATAATATCAGTACACTTGATTCATTACTGCTGATGTGTTACTTATATATGTTACTTATTAGCAGCTAGCTACCTAGCTAGCCACTATGAGTTCCAATGTGTTTTCAGTTAGTGTTAGCGGCAAGCTAAGCTAGCTGCTGTAATAGTTGAGTTGAGCTTCAGTTAAGACGCTGCGTACCGTACTTCATCATCACATTCGATTATTTATTACAAACAAATTCGAATTCAGCTGTAGGCATGAGATCTGTATCTTGGAGACTAATTGCATCCACAATTTAAGTACTGCAAGCTAGACTACTACAGTTGACACAACACAGGAGGTCCCTGGGCCTGAGAAGGGAAGGTAAGGTAAGGAGTTTAATGTGGCTATAATATGGAATTTTAAATGTGCCTAAAACTAGACTAAATTGTAATGAGTTTTCGAAAACTAGACTGAAACTAAGAAGGATAACTATGACTAAATGTGACTAAAACTTATATGCATTTTTGTCTTTAGACTGAATCTAAAAATAGCTGCCAAAATGAACACTGAGATAGGGGACCCCTTAATCTGCAATTCATGGTTGCTAACTCTAATCAGATGTACTACCTAGGCTTATAAGAGAAGACAAACTTTTTATGCCAACGAACACCAATAACTAGAACTAATTTGACAGACTATAAACCAATGTGATACACGTGCTCTCTATCTATACAGTAAAAGTGTTGCTTACGTTTGATACTAGACCTACAGTCTAACTCTAACTGCATTAAGTCTAACATAGGCCTATCTTACAATAAACTTTAAGTAAAGCTGGCTATGTAACCGCATTCATTCCAATATTGTTGCACAGATGTTTCCTTTTACCAAGATAACAATTTCAACAATTCACTTAGCTCAGTAAGTCAGTATAACGAAACTCTGGAACTATTAGGCTATGACCAAATGTAACACCCTTTCACAATAAACAAGCAAACAAACAAACAAAAACAGAACAACAAAGATACCCTCATATGTCTAAACGTCAGTGGAGCCAAAATATAATGGTTGAGCTTGGTTGCTTGCTAAAATATATTGGAAGAAGGCCCCACTATACTGACTGAGTAGATGTAAATACATGTTAATTCATAGGCACTTGTTCTCTCTGTCACAGAGCAAGCACACTCTCGCAGTTCGTTCACGAAACGCATTCTAGTTTATTTATTTATTCCGTACGTTTTTCTTGCAGCTAACTACTCCTCGCCCGATTGAGCTAGAGACGCCATTCAAACACCAAAACGTCCGGCCCGATCCGGTGCAAGCTGCTATGACTTTTCGTGGCGGTACCCCATGCCACTCCTTTTTTATCCCTCTTTTTCATCCCCTTTTTTCTCCATAGACTTGCATGGCAGAGGTCTCTGCCATTATGACATCATAATAGGGTCATTAAACTGGCTTGCAGCTGTGCTTCTCACTGACACCTCCGCCAAATCTAAGGAACCGCATTTTCTCTGTCCCTCTCAATTCAACTTTGAAAAAGAATAAGAGGAACCGTATTTCTCTGTCCCTCTCAATTCAACTTTGAGAAAGAATAAGAGTAACTACAGTTTCTAACCTAGCTACCGTATTTCCACTTCGTTAAGGTGAGTTGAATGGCAGCATTTTCAGTGTACTGACTGAAATTTTAATGGAAACTGATAGTTAGCCGTAGCAGCTAACATATAAATTAACGTTACGTTAACGTTGGAGACGCCATTTTCCTTAATTCAAGTTGTGAAGTAAACCTTTGAAGTAATTCATGAATTTAGTTGTGTGGATATAGTGACCTAAGGCTTGTATTCCCACTACGGTAACGTTAGCTGTGTTAAGCAGAGCTATCCTAGCTGTGTTAAGCAGCTGTAACATCTGAGTACGGGGCTAAAGGCTAACTAACACTACGTAACGGGAGTATCCACTGGCAGTTTCAGCTAGCCGTAACGGGGGATCATTTTCCTTAATTCAAGTTGTTAAGTAAACCTGTGAAGTAATTCATGAATTTAGTTGTGTGTATATAGTGAGCTAAGGCTTGTATTCCTACTACGGTAACGTGAGCTATCCTAGCTGTGCGGGGCTATGCAAAAGTTGCTTATACTGAAAGAATGGTTAACTTGTTGTGGCCGATAGCGTGAGTTAACATTAACCCGTGTCCTGGGAGTAATGATTCATGAGAGACCTTGAATCATTAGGTTAACTGAAAAACGTTTGAGGATGTAGCTGTTGTAGTGTGCTCAGTTTTCGAAAACTAGACTGAAACTAAGAAGGATAACTATGACTAAATGTGACTAAAACTAATATGCACTGAATCTAAAATAGCTGCTGAATCTAAAATAGCTGCCAAAATGAACACTGAGATGTATTAATTTTGGCAGCTATTTTAGATTCAGTCTTAAGACAAAAATGCATATTAGTTTTAGTCACATTTAGTCATAGTTATCCTTCTTAGTTTCAGAAGAGGTTTTTCATGGTTGCTAGCTCTAATCAGATGTACTATAGGCTTATAAGAGAAGACTAACTTTTTATGCCAACGAACACCAATAACTAGAACTAATTTGACAGACTATAAACCAATGTGATACACGTGCTCTCTAGCTATACTGTAAAAGTGTTGCTTACGTTTGATACTAGACCTACAGTCTAACTCTAACTGCATTAAGTCTAACATATAGGCCTATCTTACAATAAACTTTAAGTAAAGCTGGCTATGTAACCGCATTCATTCCAATATTGTTGCAGAGATGTTTCCTTTTACCAAGATAGCAATTTCAACAATTCACTTAGCTCAGTAAGTCAGTATAACGAAACTCTGAGATACCCTCATATGTCTAAACGTCAGTGGAGCCAAAATATAATGGTTGAGCTTGGTTGCTTGCTAAAATATATTGGAAGAAGGCCCCACTACACTGATTGAGTAGATGTAAATACATGTTAATTCATAGGCACTTGTTCTCTCTGTCACAGAGCAAGCACACTCTCGCAGTTCGTTCACGAAACGCATTCTAGTTTATTGTGAAAGGGTGTTACATTTGGTCATAGCCTAATAGTTCCAGAGTTTCGTTATACTGACTTACTGAGCTAAGTGAATTGTTGAAATTGTTATCTTGGTAAAAGGAAACATCTGTGCAACAATATTGGAATGAATGCGGTTACATAGCCAGCTTTACTTAAAGTTTATTGTAAGATAGGCCTATGTTAGACTTAATGCAGTTAGAGTTAGACTGTAGGTCTAGTATCAAACGTAAGCAACACTTTTACTGTATAGATAGAGAGCACGTGTATCACATTGGTTTATAGTCTGTCAAATTAGTTCTAGTTATTGGTGTTCGTTGGCATAAAAAGTTTGTCTTCTCTTATAAGCCTAGGTAGTACATCTGATTAGAGCTAGCAACCATGAATTGCAGATTAAGGGGTCCCCTATCTCAGTGTTCATTTTGGCAGCTATTTTTAGATTCAGTCTAAAGACAAAAATGCATATAAGTTTTAGTCACATTTAGTCATAGTTATCCTTCTTAGTTTCAGTCTAGTTTTCGAAAACTCATTACAATTTAGTCTAGTTTTAGGCACATTTAAAATTCCATATTATAGCCACATTAAACTCCTTACCTTACCTTCCCTTCTCAGGCCCAGGGACCTCCTGTGTTGTGTCAACTGTAGTAGTCTAGCTTGCAGTACTTAAATTGTGGATGCAATTAGTCTCCAAGATACAGATCTCATGCCTACAGCTGAATTCGAATTTGTTTGTAATAAATAATCGAATGTGATGATGAAGTACGGTACGCAGCGTCTTAACTGAAGCTCAACTGAACTATTACAGCAGCTAGCTTAGCTTGCCGCTAACACTAACTGAAAACACATTGGGACTCATAGTGGCTAGCTAGGTAGCTAGCTGCTAATAAGTAACATATATAAGTAACACATCAGCAGTAATGAATCAAGTGTACTGATATTATATGTACTACTAAATGTACTACTAACATGCCATTCTTAAATTAAAGCCAGTGACATGATGGTTAACGATTAACGAGTTAACGATGGATACCGACAATTAGCATACCTAGCTAGGTAGCATTACCATTGGATTTCAATGGCAGTTATGCTAGCTATGGCTATCCAGACAAAGGGCCTTGTTTCTGGACACGTATCACTTGACGAGCAATACAGTCATCTGGAAAGTTTAAAATGATACTAAACGAAGGGAAATCTACTGTATGGAGATATTTCTGCTCAGTAGACAATGCAGATTCTAATTAGGCTGGTGGATATGTCCAATGTAATAAGTGTGAAGTTTTAATGAAATGATTGATGCAACTGTCGTTCTCCACAATAACTTGGATTAACCTGGATGGCTGGTTGTAGTTTCAGACCGAACGTCAAAGATCTTCAATGGTAAGACTTGTCGATTGTGCCTCTGTTGGTGTCTCGTAAAACGTGAGTTTTATTAAAGCATAGCGTGTGTATTGTGTAGCTATTTCATTCCGAGATGGCAGGGGAGTGAAATGCTCCGCTCTGCTGCTGGTATACAGACAGCCGGAAAGGTTAACAAACGGAATGAAATAGCTACACATTACACACGCTATGCCTTAATAAAACCCACGTTACTCACATACTGGTTAACACTGTTAGAGCGGGTGTATAAACTGTACCTGAAACTGTTGCCACTACATTCGTTTTAATATTTTGCACTCTCTATCTAACCACTCGTTCAGGTGTTTTCTTGAGTTGGTACAGCCAACTACTGCATACGTAGTTCCCAAACCACTTTTCCTCGTTAAGTTTTCCATCCTTTTTCACACTGTGTCTCTGCGTCGATATCGGAGATACCTAGCAAAATAAACCTGAGCCTGGGTGAAGGCTAAATAGCTCGCTAGCTATCATCACTCTATTCACGATAGTATCAATAGTATATCTAGGTTTTCTTTGGTGACTGTTGTCGGGCCTTTTTAACTGTCTGAGGGTTGTGAACGTAAACAACTCGCTAGCTATACCTACTACTGTATCATGATATAAAGCTTAATGGTGGTTTTCGATTTACATGATTTTTATGGCATTTAAGAGGTATAAACCTTGATGGTGGTTTTCGATTAGCATGATTGTTATGGCATTTAAGAGAGCTTCTCCTATCTCAGAGTGTGTGACGTCACAATGGCTCAACCTTCCACCATGTTAGTCAATGAGAGGAAAAGGGGATGAAAAAGAGGAATAAAAAAGGAGTGGCAAGTTGTACCGCCACGAAAAGTCATAGCAGCTTGCACCGGATCGGGCCGGACGTTTTGGTGTTTGAATGGCGTCTCTAGCTCAATCGGGCGAGGAGTAGTTAGCTGCAAGAAAAACGTACGGAATAAATAAATAAAGAAAACTTGACGATAACAATACTGTGCTTCCCTTCGGGCAAGCACACTAACTAGAATGCGTTTCGTGAACGAACTGCGAGAGTGTGCTTGCTCTGTTGCGGCCATGACCGAGAGAACAAGTGCCTTGGAATTGGGGCAGGTGTCAGCTCTCCAGCTCTCCCTGCTGGATGAGCATGCACAAATGAGTATGCACAAATGAGTATGCATGAGTGAGTATGCATGAGTGAGTATGCATGAGTGAGTAAACATGAGTGAGTATGCACGAGTGAGTATGCATGAGTGAGTATGCATGAGTGAGTATGCATGAGTGAGTATGCATGAGTGAGTAAACATGAGTGAGTATGCACGAGTGAGTAAACATGAGTGAGTATGCATGAGTGAGTATGCATGAGTGAGTAAACATGAGTGAGTACGCATGAGTGAGTAAACATGAGTGAGTAAACATGAGTGAGTATGCATGAGTAAGTATGCATGAGTGAGTATGCACGAGTGAGTATGCATGAGTGAGTATGCACGAGTGAGTAAACATGAGTGAGTATGCATGAGTGAGTAGAGCCCTGGTATGGAAGGTGTCTCTTAATATTCCTAGTTATACAGTTGAATGGAGAGGGACAGAGAGAGAAGAGGAACCGTGCGCAGGTGTCAGTGAGAGTTGTCAGTGAATCACAGGTGCAAGCCAGTTTAATGAGCCTATTATGATGTCATAATGCCTCAAAGTTCTGCCATGCAAGTCTATGGAGAAAAAAGGTGATGGAAAAAGAGGAATAAAAAAGGAGTGGCAAGGGGTACCGCCACGAAAAGTCATAGCAGCTTGCACCGGATCGGGCCGGACGTTTTGGTGTTTGAACGGCGTCTCTATCTCAATCGGGCGAGGAGTAGTTAGCTGCAAGAAAAACTACTAGAATAAAAAAAATAGTAAAAAACGAAGAACAATAGTGTGCTTCCCTTCGGGCAAGCACACTAATAAAGACTAGAATGCGTTTCGTGAACGAACTGCGAGAGTGTGCTTGCTCTGTGACAGAGAGAACAAGTGCCTATGAATTAACATGTATTTACATCTACTCAATCAGTGTAGTGGGGCCTTCTTCCAATATATTTTAGCAAGCAACCAAGCTCAACCATTATATTTTGGCTCCACTGACGTTTAGACATATGAGGGTATCTCAGAGTTTCGTTATACTGACTTACTGAGCTAAGTGAATTGTTGAAATTGCTATCTTGGTAAAAGGAAACATCTCTGCAACAATATTGGAATGAATACGGTTACATAGCCAGCTTTACTTAAAGTTTATTGTAAGATAGGCCTATATGTTAGACTTAATGCAGTTAGAGTTAGACTGTAGGTCTAGTATCAAACGTAAGCAACACTTTTACTGTATAGCTAGAGAGCACGTGTATCACATTGGTTTATAGTCTGTCAAATTAGTTCTAGTTATTGGTGTTCGTTGGCATAAAAAGTTAGTCTTCTCTTATAAGCCTATAGTACATCTGATTAGAGCTAGCAACCATGAAAAACCTCTTCTGAAACTAAGAAGGATAACTATGACTAAATGTGACTAAAACTAATATGCATTTTTGTCTTAAGACTGAATCTAAAATAGCTGCCAAAATTAATACATCTCAGTGTTCATTTTGGCAGCTATTTTAGATTCAGCAGCTATTTTAGATTCAGTGCATATTAGTTTTAGTCACATTTAGTCATAGTTATCCTTCTTAGTTTCAGTCTAGTTTTCGAAAACTGAGCACACTACAACAGCTACGCTGTGTGTACATCCTCAAACGTTTTTCAGTTAACCTAATGATTCAAGGTCTCTCATGAATCATTACTCCCAGGACACGGGTTAATGTTAACTCACGCTATCGGTCACAACAAGTTAACCATTCTTTCAGTATAAGCAACTTTTGCATAGCCCCGCACAGCTAGGATAGCTCACGTTACCGTAGTAGGAATACAAGCCTTAGCTCACTATATCCACACAACTAAATTCATGAATTACTTCACAGGTTTACTTAACAACTTGAATTAAGGAAAATGATCCCCCGTTACGGCTAGCTGAAACTGCCAGTGGATACTCCCGTTACGTAGTGTTAGTTAGCCTTTAGCCCCATACTCAGATGTTACACCTGCTTAACACAGCTAGGATAGCTAACGTTACCGTAGTGGGAATACAAGCCTTAGCTCACTATATCCACACAACTAAATTCATGAATTACTTCAAAGGTTTACTTCACAACTTGAATTAAGGAAAATGGCGTCTCCAACGTTAACGTAACGTTAATTTATATGTTAGCTGCTACGGCTAACACCATCAGTTTCCATTAAAATTTCAGTCAGTACACTGAAAATGCTGCCATTCAACTCACCTTAACGAAGTGGAAATACGGTAGCTAGGTTAGAAACTGTAGTTACTCTTATTCTTTCTCAAAGTTGAATTGAGAGGGACAGAGAAATACGGTTCCTCTTATTCTTTTTCAAAGTTGAATTGAGAGGGACAGAGAAAATGCGGTTCCTTGGATTTGGCGGAGGTGTCAGTGAGAAGCACAGGTGCAAGCCAGTTTAATGAGCCTATTATGATGTCATAATGCA
The DNA here is from genome assembly GCF_963457725.1 of Sprattus sprattus. Classification (NCBI taxonomy): domain Eukaryota; kingdom Metazoa; phylum Chordata; class Actinopteri; order Clupeiformes; family Clupeidae; genus Sprattus; species Sprattus sprattus. Next base: position 2,272,729 of record NC_137916.1, on the reverse strand, counting down.
CAGAGTTCTGCCATGCAAGTCTATGGAGAAAAAAGGGGATGAAAAAGAGGAATAAAAAAGGAGTGGCAAAGAGTACCGCCACGAAAGTCATAGCAACCTGCACCGGATCGGGCCGGACGTTTTGGTGTTTGAATGGCGTCTCTAGCTCAATCGGGCGAGGAGTAGTTAGCTGCAAGAAAAACGGGGAGAATAAATAAAGAAAACTTGACGATAACACTACTGTGCTTCCCTTCGGGCAAGCACACTAAAAACTTGACGATAACAATACTGTGCTTCCCTTCGGGCAAGCACACTAATAAATAAATAAAGAAAACTTGACGATAACAATACTGCGCTTCCCTTCGGGCAAGCACACTAATAAAGAAAACTTGACGATAACAATACTGTGCTTCCCTTCGGGCAAGCACACTAATTAAGTTATTATTTTGCAAGATTTCTGAAACAAGTTCCTGCTTTTATTCAACCCCGTCACGGCCATTTTGCAATTCAACAATACATTTTTTAAGTAAGCTTGTGGGCAGCTTCTGGCATGATCTCCCAGTTAAGATGTCCCTTGTAAATAATGACATATTACAATGAAATAGAAAATTAAGAAAACCTGACAAAACACCAGCCTTTGCAGGTTATGATAATGAAATTTGTCAAAAATCTCCGCATGTAGGCTAGAAATGTCTAAGGACACTTTTTAATTTCAACCAAATTGACCTTCACTTATTTATCCTGATATAATACACATGAAACAAATCTCTTGATTTCATAACTTATTTATTTGATACAAAAAGGCACAAAATTCATCTCAAAACAGGGCTGAAACACCATAACGGGGTTGAAAATCATGTAACAGGGTTGAAATCATGTAACAGGGTTGAGTGGACAAGCAGCGTACATGCCACATTTTTATCCTTTTTTCTTGTGTGTTCACTCCTGAGGTACCTTTCCCTTCGTTCTTGATCGGTATTCCTTCTTGCCCTGTACTTCTTACTGCCTTTGTGCTGCTGTTTTTGCCATTGATGAATCTGAAAGCATAGACAAGTCAATGACCTGGAAATTCTTTGTTGACTTTCTCAAATGACCTTATGAAATTCTTAGGTTTTTTTTGTTGATACTGTACACTAGCATTCACAGCAATAACAAAACATTATGTGTATCAAGCAATATACTTTAAATATAGCACATTTGTCAAATCTGTTCAACCCTGTAACAGAAAAATGTGACGGGGTTGAAGATTTTGTGCTAATAGTTGTTAATTCTGGAATGCTAGCAGCTATCAGTGTGCCTCATGGCATTTATCAATTTAGATATTGTTATACTTTACAGCTATGAAAGCACTTTTTTCGTTAAACCTTCTTAGCTATGAGTTTACCCCTCAACAGGGTTGAACACCTGAGCTCGACAAAGGCCTTATGTACATAAAAACTGTATAATATTCATAGAAAATGAGAGACACACCTACCTCTTGTTACACCATCCAGTTGTGAAGACTTTGATGATGTCACTTACTCAAAAATGATGTCAAAAGGATCAAACCATTATTTATTTTTTTGGGGGGGAATGTTTTTGTTACGGGGTTGAATGAAATGCAAGGACAGGGTTACAATCCTACATTTATGAGAAAATGTCTCTGAAAATACAATTTCTTTTCTTGAGAAAATGCATGATCCATGAAAAGATGACATCTTGATTGAATTTAACAAAAAAAGCATTATTATTTTAATCTGTATACTCAAAATGCATCATGCTATTTTCATGATGGTTGATGGGGACATGCAGATTTCATAATAGTCATAAGAACAGCAAACATAAAAATAATGAAATAAATATATTTTTAAATATTTATTGTCTATTGCATATTAAATGCTGCAGTTTAAGTTTAGTTTGATCAATGTTCTGTAAAGTTATAACAGTAGTAAGCCCTGGGACACTGATATTACTGAAACGGCACCGAATCTGTAGAATGACCCAGATATCTATAATAAAGGCTAGATATCCTGCCTGCGATTCTGGACGACGGAGTCGAATGTCCGCACATTTCGGCCATTTTGAGGACAGTATAGCTCACTCCCCCTTAACATTGTGTTGGTAGTGGTACTTTTTAAATAACCAGAACTTGCTCAATTTTCAACCGATTTTCAAACGGGTTGGTTTGTTATAAACGTAAGATATTTCTTATGGCACTACATACTTAGAATAAAAATTATAAACATGGGTTTTCATATGAAAATAACATTTACAGGTCTCTGACAGGTCTCGTTTCAGGGGAGTGTTCAATAGAGCAGATTGCACAAAATTCTGGCATCTTCATTGGCAATAAAGTCAGCAATTTCCTGTCGAAATCATAATGTAAGATGTTTAACAAACCAACCCGATTGGAAATCATGTGCAACTTCAGTTATATTGAAAAGAAAGAACAATTACTCGCCAATTGATGTAAAATGACTGATACACAATAGCCGTGATACACAATTAAGCTGCACATTTCAACATGTTCAAGCATTCAGAATTATTACCAAGGCAATGACGATTGTAAATCAAGTCATTTGTAAATCCGTCAACATTTCCGCGAGATAAGAGTGTAAACGATTGTGAAGATCACTGACGTTACCTAACGTACCACTGATCCCTACCGGAAGCTATACTGTCCTCAAAATGGCCTCCTGTGCGGACATTCAAGAGTCCGCCATAATCAATCTAGCCTTTATCTAAGATATCTATGAGTCAGCAGGGCAGGG
>NC_137916.1:2240000-2262500 GCF_963457725.1 Sprattus sprattus | reverse complement strand
ACACACACACACACACACATTACCTCCCTGCTCTGCGAGATGTTAATGTGCTGCCCTCCTAAAGAGGACCTTCAACATGAACGCCTTGTCACAACACAACGCCGCAGAACACACTGTCCTCAGAAGCGTATGAAGAGAAGGCCGCACACACACACACACACACACACACACACATACACACACACATATACTGTCCTCAGCCATGTCTATGAAGAGAAGACCGTTTGTACTCATCCATGAGTGTGTGTGTGTGTGTGTGTGTGTGTGTGTGTGTCTGTGAAGAGAAGGCTGTTTGCTCTGGGGCTTTTGCTGTCCTCCAACCTGACGTTTCACCTTAATGAAAACACACATCCGGCCAGCTCCCTCAACCAGCATTAGAACCACAGAGTACAGCCTGATTCTTTAGAACCACAGAGTACAGCCTGATTCTTTAGAACCACAGAGTACAGCCTGATTCTTCAGAACCACAGAGTACAGCCTGATTCTTCAGAACCACAGAGTACAGCCTGATTCTTTAGAACCACAGAGTACAGCCTGATTCTTCAGAACCACAGAGTACAGCCTGATTCTTCAGAACCACAGAGTACAGCCTGATTCTTTAGAACCACAGAGTACAGGAGGCTGATTCTTCAGAACCACATAGTACAGGAGGCTGATTCTTCAGAACCACAGAGTACAGGCTGATTCTTCAGAACCACAGAGTACAGGCTGATTCTGTCTGATCCGGAGTTTCAGCCGGGTCGGGTGCTGATACTCATGCTTGGGCTTGGAGCTGAGCCTGGCGGTCCACCAGGGGAGATGAGACACACACCTGTCTGACAGCAGGACAGCAGAGGGCCTCACTCATAGCATTTATATGCTGAGCCACACACACACACACACACACACGGAAATAAACATCTACACACACACACACACGGAAATAAACATCTACACACACACACACACACACACACACACACTCACACACGGAAATAAACATCTACACACACACACACACACACACACACACACACACATCCCTAAACCCCACAGGGACAATTAATCACATCAGCCCATCATGTGGCCATCGCCGTGCCAACAGAGGACAGCTGTGTTAGCAACAAGGGCAGAGAGAGGAGAAGAGAGGAGAAGGGAGGACAGAAGAGGAGAGATGAGGAGAGGAGAGGAGAGGAGAGGAGAGAAGAGGAGAGGACAGAAGAGGAGAGGAGAGGAGAGGGGAGGAGAGATGAGGAGAGGAGAGGAGAGAAGAGGAGAGGACAGAAGAGGAGAGGAGAGGAGAGGGGAGGAGAGATGATGAGAGGAGAGGAGAGGAGAGGACAGAAGAGGAGAGGAGAGGGGAGGAGAGATGAAGAGAGGAGAGGAGAGGACAGAAGAGGAGAGATGAGGAGAGGAGAGGGGAGGAGAATGAGGAGAGGAGAGGAGAGGGGAGGACAGAAGAGGAGTGGTGAGGAGAGGAGAAGAGTGGTGAGGAGAGGAGAGGAGAAGAGAGGAGAGGAGAAGAGTGGTGAGGAGAGGAGAGGAGAAGAGAGGAGAGGACAGAAGTGGAAAAGAGAGGAGAGGAGAACAGGAGAGAAGAGCATCTCACAGAGGGAAAACTAAGTATGTTCCAGCGTTCCAGAGTAATTCTATTGGACCACACACACACACACACACACACAAACTCACACACACTCACCGACATGCATACATACACAGACATGTTCTTACATACATACAGGTGCATCTCAATATATTAGAATATCATCGAAAAGTTGATTTATTTCAGTAATTCTATTCAAAAAGTGAAACTCATATTTTATATAGATTCATGTCACACAGACTGATATATTTCAAGTGATTATTTCTTTTAAATTTGATGATTATAACTGACAGCTTATGAAAACCCAAAATTCAGTATCTCAGAAAATTAGAATATTACTGTAGACCGATAGAAAAAAGGATTTTTAACACAGAAATGTTGGACTACTAAAAAGTATGAACATGTACAGCACTCAATACTTGGTTGGGGCTCCTTTTGCATGAATTGCTGCAGCAATGCGGCGTGGCATGAAGGCAATCAGTCTGTGGCAGTGCTGACGTGTGATGGAAGACCAGATTGCTCTGATAGTGGCCTTCAGCTCTTCTGTGTGTTTGGGTCTGTTGTCTCGCATCTTCCTTTTCACAATACCCTATAGAATCTCTATGGGTTTTAGGTCAGGCGAGTTTTTCTGGCCAATCAAGCACAGGGATACCATGGTCCTTAAACCAGGTACTGGTACCTTTTGAAGTGTGTGCAGGTGCCAAGTCCTGATGGAAAATGAAATCTGCATCCCCATAAAGATGGTCAGCAGAGAGAAGCACAAAGTGCTCTAGAACTTTCTGGTAGATGGCTGCGCTGACCTTGGACCACACAGTGGACTAACACCAGCAGATGACATGGCACCCCAAACCATCACTGACTGTGGACACTTTACACTGGACCTCAAGCAACTTGGATTCTGTTCCTCACCTCTCTTCCTCCAGACTCCGGGACCTTGATTTCCAAATTAAATGCAAAATGTACTTTCATCTGAAAAAAGAACTTTGGACCACTGAGCAACAGTGCAGTCCTTTTTGTCCTTAGCCCAGGTGAGACGCCTCTGACGTTGTCTCTGGTTCAAGAGTGGCTTGACACAGGAATGCGACAAATGAAGTCCATGTTCTGGATACGTCTGTGCGTGTAGGCTCTTGAAGCACTGACTCCAGCTGCAGTCCACTCCTTGTGAATCTCCCTTGAATGGGCTTTGTTTCACAATCCTCTAAAAGATGTCGTTATCCCTGTTGCTTGTGCACCTTTTTCTACCAAATTGTTTCCTTCCATTCAACTTCCCATTAATGTGCTTGGATACAGCACTCTGTGAACAGCATGCTTCTTTAGCAATGACCTTTTGTGTCTTACCCTTCTTGTGCAGGGTGTCAATGATCGTCTTCTGGACAACTGTCAAGTCAGCAGTCTTCCCCATGATTGTGTAGCCTACTGAACTAGACTGAGAGACCATTTAAAGGCTCAGGAAGCCTTTGCCATTGTTTTGAGTTAATTAGCTGATTAGAGTGTGACACCAATGGTCATCAATATGGAACTTTTTCACAATATTCTAATTTTCTGAGATACTGAATTTTGGGTTTTCATTAGCTGGCAGTTATAATAATGAAAATTAAAAGAAATAAACACTTTAAATAGATCAGTCTGTGTGTAAACAATCTATATAATATATGAGTTTCACTTTTTGAATAGAATTACTGAAATAAATCAACTTTTCGATGATATTCTAATTTTTTGAGATGCACCTGTATACTCTCAATCATTGAAGTATTACAGAGGCTGTCTGGTTCCTGTGACTGCTGGTGTGACTCTTCCTGTGGTTGGATGTTCTTTACATGCTTACTGCAGCTAGCCTGCCTAACACTACCTGCATCGTCTGCGCCTGCGTCTGTGCGTGCCTGTGTGTGTCTGCAGAGACCACTGAGGAGCCGGCCTGTGAAGGATGATATTTATAACAGGAGGAGGCCTTGTGCTGATCACTCTTAATGGGATTTGATTGGGAGAAATATGATAGACCAAAATAGACCAAGGGCTGCTTGGCACTCACACACACACACACTGCTTCTGGAGACACCCTCATCTCAAAGGTTGCCAACCACAAACCTCCTCCCCATCACCAGAGAGAGAGAGAGAGAGAGAGTGAGAGACTGTGTGTGTGTGTGTGTGTTATGTTTGTATTTGTTGTGTTAGTCTAAATGAACGCCAGCGCTGGGCTGGAGTCCACGCCTGTCCAGTCTTCATTGAGAGGCACTGGCGCCAGGTTCTATAGTGACTGCTAACAGTAGAGTACCTGACCAACAGCTCAATAGTGACTGCTTACAGTAGGGGACCTGACCAACAGCCCATGTGTTGAAAAAGACGAAATCAAATGACAAAAGCGTTTCCTTTGTTGTGACATCTGAAGTCAAACAGCGGTTTGGTGACGCCTGTTAATGCTGTCTGACCAAACTGTGGTGGTTTCTAGTCTCGGTATTATTGAAATGGACCGAGCCTCGCCTCCACCGGAGAGGAACGGCGAGCTGGTGGGAGACATACCTAGACCAGGACTAGAACCATTACACGTACCTAGAACAGGACACAAGGACAAAGGGCTGGTGGGAGACATACCTAGAACAGGACACAAGGACAAAGGGCTGGCCACAGATCCCTGGAGAGCCAACTTACATCTAGGCCTATAAACCCATATATTGACAAACATATCGAGTCATCCGTTGCTATAACTAGATTATGGATGCGTCCGATTAAGAGCTCTTTAGTCTGACTTACCTGTGAATAGCGATCTGTGCTAATATCGCCTGGCCTGACTCGAGGTGGAGAGCTATTATATGGGCTATGAGATCTGTCACAACAAATCCATGAAGCTTAAAGGGCCTGAACCGCAGATTCACAGCTGGGTGTATGTGGCTCTATACCAGTATCGGATTGTGCCTCTTAACTGTCAGCGTCCGGTTCCCCGGATCAATGATTCACGCGTTTGTGAAATCTGAACCCATCTACTCACCCACACAAACTACCGCGCAGCCGACGCTGAGCAACCACATCGGCAGCGGCCCGGGGGCTGCCATACTCCCAGTCACCTCACCAGAACATGTTATTCTTTTGTCATCTCCGCTCAGACTTCAGAGCCGCTCGCTTTGCTGAAAAATCCCTGCAGTGTGGGGTCGACATGAAGCCCGTGTTTCTGGCGTTAAACTGGTGCGTCCGCTGATGAATGCGGGTCTGAGGGTAGGCTGATGAGGTGCCGTTTGTCCACACAGTGCTTGCCAGCGGTAGAAAAACAAAGTAGCCCCAGCGCTCAGTAGCAGCAAAACCAATAGCCTGCACGCTTGGGAAATAACTCAATTTCACCGTGAGGACAGTTCAAGTAGTCGTCTTCAGTTAATGTGGAACTAATTGAACTTTCCCGACATGAATCCTGTGCCTATTTGAGTTCCCGTGCCTTAGGCTGCTTCCACCTCTCTGTGAGATCCTCAGCTCCTCATCCTCCCTTCAGTAGCTAGGTGCTTGAGTGATGGGCTGCTCCTTCAGACGAGATGCCCGATCTGCCGCGCCGAGACGCGGCACGTCAGTGCATGTTCCGATCAATCCTTCCCATCAGAACATTTAATACATTAACTGCACATTGCAGCGTCGAGATGAACTCAAACACCAGCCACAGTTAAATGCTACATGACACAGACTGTTTTTTTTTATAACTAACTAATAGACAACCAACTCTGTAAAATCAAGCCAGTCGGCCTATGCAAGCTTCGTAGCTGCAGATGTGGGTATAAAAGTTAAAAAGCTGTGGTGATTCCATGGAACTCGTTGTAGTTTCTGATATTAAATGCGCATAAAGCAGACTGTTCCTTCTCATCTCCTGCCCAGAAACAGCTCTCAAAATGCAGTGCAGTGATGACGTCCAATACTGCCCCCTCATGGACGGAGGCTGCACTGTACCACTCAATGTTAAATATATTATATTACCCTCTACAGTCCAATGCCTTTTAGACTTTTCTAAGTTGTCTGACATGCCTTGATTTTTTTTGTATATTTCCCTTAACTAAAACCAAATGGAATATCTGATTATATATTCTAGAAGACCTCAGCAATAATATCATGTAAGTAAAAGGAATGTAGTTAATTTAAATCAAATGTAAACATACCCTACAAAAAAATTAAGATATCCCGGACGAGGGATATGGACTGATGACAGTTAAAGCTCTGGTTGAAGCACTGCACAAGAAGAACCAGCTACACTGACATTAGATGACATATTAGACATCTCTTTCATGAACTATAATTTATGGACAATTCTAAAACTATTTTATGACATTGTTAAAGGCCTAACGATACACTCTTTGACACAGCTCCACCTCCAACGTGCATGTAATTACTCGAACAAACGTGGACAAAAGAAACATATACCACATTTTTATTTCAAATTTCATCTGGATTTCTCAAAGTGCAGAAAAACATTCTAGCTACGAGTAGTAAAAGGCACCGCTGGGATTCGAACCCAGGATCTCCTGTTTACTAGACAGGCGCTTTAACCATCTAAGCCACGGCGCCGCTGTTTCATCACACCGAAAATCGCAGCTAATAACCTAAAGGCACAATCTTTGATTACGTGGCACTGTACTCGTGTCCAAAGAAGTTTATAAATCATTCTTTTCTGTAAACCTTATACAAACAGCTTGCTGTCTTCAAAAGCACGGAGGTGGGACTGGTATATATGTCGTTGGTGCTTTCAGTCGACAGAAAACGCATTTGGTGGTGGAGTCCGACTCCATTCGAAAGACGGAGAAAGACCTCGCACACGCTTCACACTGGAGAGAAACGGACAGAGTTAATTGTGTTAGATTTTATATCAGTATGCCATTGTATTACATTACCCAATGTGTTACATTAGAAATCTTCAAATTCGGATGTAACACACCGATTACAATAAACTAGCACAGAGCACAGGCTACTGCCATAGTTGGTTAACGTTAGCACGTGTAGGGCTAATGTTGACTTTATCTGTTCAACACTCGAATGAATTACTGTAGGTTAAATTATATCGCAGTGTTTGTGTTTGTCATTTCTCCGTCCAAGCAACGAGACCACGCTCAAACACACAGGTAGGCTCCTCTCTTGAAGACAGCGTATAAACAGTGGAAGTTTAGTGACCGAGTTTTGTGTTCCATCGGAACGGCTTCTTCCCCAACCCACCTTCTTGATCTGGAACCCCCCGGCCTGGGTTCGCCGGGTCTCGATCACGGCCGGTATCTCCTCAGTGTGTTCAATATTCCACAGACGCACGGTTGTGTCCTGGAAAACAGTCCAACCAGGGAACACAACACAATGCAAAACACACGGGTCAACAAGGAAACACACAACACACACGGGCCAACCAGGAAACACACGGGCCAACCAGGAACCACAAAACATACACACAGTATCAAACGATTATCTGTATTTTGTTCATATTAATGAACAGCCAATAACTGGATTAATATTGCTGTTAGATGTGCTATACTTCTCTCTCTCTATATATACATATGTGTTTGTAGTATGATAATATCTGACTACTGAGAGGGGGTTGACCCCTGCTATCACTGACGTGCCTGGAAGGCAACCCCCCTCTAACCTGCGTTGTGATTGGTTGCAGCAGGGCACGTGTGGGTGCAGGTGTACTGTGATTGGTTGCAGCAGGGCAGGTGTGGGTGAGTGACTCACCTTAGAGCAGGACACCACCCACTTCTTGTCTACACTGATGGCAACATCCATGACCCAGTCCATGTGGCCCTGCGTGTACACACACAGACACACACACACACACAGACACACACACACACACAGACACACACACACACAGACACACACACACACACACACACACACACACACACACACACACACACACACACACACACACACACACACACACACACACACACACACACACACACACACACACACACAGGGTGGATGGACTTTACAAACATACTCTAGGTTAGGCTTTCCTAATTGACTTCATTCACTAAAACCATTGTCGCTGCCAAATGTGAGTCCGCTGCCTGATGTGAGTCCGCCGCTACCTGATGTGAGTCCGCATGCGCAAACACAAACGGTTTACGGCAGAAGGCTCAGGAGCAAACTATCCAAGACGTGCATGCTCATACATGGTTTAATATCAACGTATCTGGCTTCTCTTAACGCATAATGTAGGTTTATTTAACGTAGTGTTTTATAATTTTGTCAACGGTTTACAGCATAAGGCTCAGTGTCAACATATGGGGCTATGTTGTATTACTGTTACTCGTAGGCTAATGAATGCACTGCTTAACTAATAATTCAATAAACATGAAGCTTAACATCATAAACCTTGGCGGATTTCAAACGTAAACAAATGCGCTTGTCATTCCACTTCATGCTGTAGCCTACACCACCAGCATTACCTGGCTCGTTGTTCTACAATAGTGTCGCAAAGTTTGCGCATGCGGACTCACATCAGGCGGGTCCTCACATTTGGCAGCGACAACCATCATGGCCATTTGACTCTCGTCTGCCCTGATCCGGCTAAGCTCTGGCTTACTTCCGGCTCATGTACGGTGTTACCTTGAGCAGGAGGAGCTTACAGATGGCCCTCATGTCCCACACAGCCACAGTGCGGTCATAGGCTCCAGACACCAGCAGAGAAGCTGAGGAAGGCAGACATACCCACGGTCACATTGATATGAATCTTAGTATCACACAAACATTCACACAGTCACATTGATATGAATCTCATTATCACTCAAACACACTTAGGTCACATTGATATGAATCTCAGTATCACTCAAACACACTTAGGTCACATTGATATGAATCTCATTATCACTCAAACACACTTAGGGCACATTGATATGAATCTTAGTATCACTCAGACATACTCACAGTCACATTGATATGAATCTTAGTATCACTCAAACACACTTAGGTCACATTGATATGAATCTTAGTATCACTCAAACACACTTAGGGCACATTGATATGAATCTTAGTATCACTCAGACATACTCACAGTCACATTGATATGAATCTTAGCATCACTCAAACACACTTAGGTCACATTGATATGAATCTTAGTATCACTCAAACACACTTAGGTCACATTGATATGAATCTTAGTATCACTCAAACACTTAGGTCACATTGATATGAATCTTAGTATCACTCAAACACACTTAGGGCACATTGATATGAATCTTAGTATCACTCAGACATACTCACAGTCACATTGATATGAATCTTAGCATCACTCAAACACACTTAGGTCACATTGATATGAATCTTAGTATCACTCAAACACACTTAGGTCACATTGATATTAATCTCATTATCACTCAAACACACTTAGGTCACATTGATATGAATCTTAGCATCACTCAAACACACTAAGGTCACATTGATATGAATCTTAGTATCACTCAAACACACTTAGGTCACATTGATATGAATCTTAGTATCACTCAAACACACTTAGGTCACATTGATATGAATCTTAGTATCACTCAAACACACTTAGGTCACATTGATATGAATCTTAGTATCAGTCAGACACACTTAGGTCACATTGATATGAATCTTAGTATCACTCAGACATACTCACAGTCACATTGATATGAATCTTAGCATCACTCAAACACACTTAGGTCACATTGATATGAATCTTAGTATCACTCAAACACACTTAGGTCACATTGATATTAATCTCATTATCACTCAAACACACTTAGGTCACATTGATATGAATCTTAGCATCACTCAAACACACTAAGGTCACATTGATATGAATCTTAGTATCACTCAAACACACTTAGGTCACATTGATATGAATTTTAGTATCACTCAAACACACTTAGGTCACATTGATATGAATCTCATTATCACTCAAACACACTTAGGGCACATTGATATGAATCTTAGTATCAGTCAGACATACTCACAGTCACATTGATATGAATCTCATTATCACTTAAACACACTTAGGTCACATTGATATGAATCTTAGTATCACTCAGACATACTCACAGTCACATTGATATGAATCTTAGCATCACTTAAACACACTTAGGTCACATTGATATGAATCTTAGTATCACTCAGACATACTCACAGTCACATTGATATGAATCTTAGTATCACTCAAACACACTTAGGTCACATTGATATGAATCTCATTATCACTCAAACACACTTAGGTCACATTGATATGAATCTTAGTATCACTCAAACACACTTAGGTCACATTGATATGAATCTTAGTATCAGTCAGACATACTCACAGTCACATTGATATGAATCTTAGTATCACTCAAACACACTTAGGTCACATTGATATGAATCTTAGTATCAGTCAGACATACTCACAGTCACATTGATATGAATCTCATTATCACTCAAACACACTTAGGGCACATTGATATGAATCTTAGTATCAGTCAGACATACTCACAGTCACATTGATATGAATCTTAGCATCACTCTAACAGATTCAATACATGTTATTAACACTCAGCCACACTCAGTCTCATGCAGCTACATTTGGCTACACCATACTGTGTACCTTAAAAACAATAATAATAAAACCTATATATTGCTGGTTTAAGGCTCATTAAATGGTCTGTTTGTCAACTAAAGACCCTTTTTTAACTGGTGGCCTGCCTCCTGGCCATGGTCATGACCCAACAGCGCGCGAGAGAGAGCCAGCGCATAGAGAGGCCTCACCGTCATCTGAGAACATGCAGGAGCTGACGCAGCCGTCATGGCCAATGTTGTGCCCTTCACCTCCCTGGGAGCGGAATGTTCCCGTGGTAACGTCCCACAGCTGCAGTGTCTTATCCCAGGAGGCCGTGCACAGGTAGCGGCCATCTTTGGTGAAGCAGCAGTTGGAGATGACGTTGGTGTGGGAGCTGCAAAGAGAGAGGCTGGAGGTCAGAAACAGGAATCAGGAGAAACACACTAATAGGGTTGTGTGTGAGGTAGGAGAGGCCTCACCTGGCTATGGAGAGGGTGGTCTGGCGTGAGTTTAGGTCCCAGAGTTTGATGGTCTTGTCTGCGGACACGGTGGCCACGTGCCGGTCCAGGGGGTCGAAGCAGCACCGGGGGATCGTAGACTTGTGGTGGCCTACCAGAGGAGTCACCACCAATCAGGGATGCTCTACCAGACAGTCCCAGCATACGCCAGCCAATCAGGGATGCTCTACCAGACAGTCTCAGCATACACCAGCCAATCAGGAATGCTCAACCAGACAGTCCCAGCATACGCTAGCCAATCAGGGATGCTCTACCAGACAGTCCCAGCATACACCAACCAATCAGGGATGCTCTACCAGACAGTCCCAGCATACACCAACCAATCAGAAGAGCTCATGTTCACTAAAGTGCTATACTGCTGTACTGTTCTACTTGCAGTGTTCCTTCAGGCATACATATCAACCCCTTTAGTTTAGAGGCAAAACTGTAGAACCCTCTGGAACAATCTGTACAATCCATAGAAAACCTGGAACGAGGACAAGCGCGGGATATTTTGTGAGGAAACAGGGAAATTGGTGGATTTTTGTTTTGATTGTATTGTCTTTGTGTGTTAATGCGTAATGTTCTCGAAAGGCAGGAAAAACATTGTGAATATTGTGAATAAATTCTTAAGATTTGATGTATACGCCCATAAGCACTTTACATGGGGGGAAATCTGTATAACGTATGGACAATCTGTTGAGTTGAGTACATACTGCCTCACCTATGATGGAGGTGATATCTACTCTTGTACTGCCTCACCTATGATGCAGGTGATATCTACTCTTGTACTGCCTCACCTATGATGCAGGTGATATCTACTCTTGTACTGCCTCACCTATGATGTAGGTGACATCTACTCTTGTACTGCCTCACCTATGATGCAGGTGATATCTACTCTTGTACTGCCTCACCTATGATGCAGGTGATATCTACTCTTGTACTGCCTCACCTATGATGTAGGTGACATCTACTCTTGTACTGCCTCACCTATGATGCAGGTGATATCTACTGAGTTCATACTGCCTCACCTATGATGCAGGTGATATCTACTTCCATACTGCCTCACCTATGATGCGGGTGATCTGCTTTCCTGTGTCGGCACAGGTGAGGTAGAGCCCGTTTTCCATGTCTGTGGCTGACGCCACTACCTCACCATCACCCGACACACTGCACGATGTCAGCAGGCCACCCTGTGGGGCAGACCACTGGAAGACACACACACACACACACACACACACACACACACACACACACACACACACACACGCTATAAACACATGCAACACCAAATCAGAAGGTGAACATATCTTCAGTCCTTAAGTCTTTTCAATTTGCTTCCATTGATTTGATATTTTTTAAACATATCTTCTCCCTTTCTCTTTCTCTCTCTCTATCCTTCCATATCATATTGCTTATGCCTATAATAACACTGATAAAATAGCCATATTGCCTACTGTTAAATCTGCTACCCAAATGTATCTTCCTATCTGTTTCTGAAATTGATGTCTACTCACTTAAATGTTCTCTCTCCCTTATAGCATGTTCCAATCGCTGATGGAAGTGGAACTATTGCTCCTCACCCCCACCACTCCGCATCTATGCACATGGACAGCTGAACTCTACCCACTTACTTTCTTCCTTTTCTTTCCCTACTAATCAAGACTATCTCCGCTATGGGACGCTGCTGTAGTCTCTCCACCTGGTCTACCTGGAGAAACCCTCAGCCTATCGCACCCACCGCCACTGCATTGCCGTACACCTACTCTACCCAATACCCTATGCTAGCATTTATATACAATATACATTATTGCCACCACTGAAATGTTTCTCTGTCCCTACATCCCTTACCCCTGTAACAGTAACCCTATTGGTACAGTAATCTGGTCTTGCCTGTATCGTGTATTTACCACCGGATGTCTGTATACATACTATGTCCAGCGACCAATTGCTGGCTGTGTATAACCCCTGTTGCTTCCTTTCCCCTTCTGCCACACAACCCCCCCCCCCCCCCCCTTCCCCCCCTTTCCACCTTCCTGTCTCCACCCGGCCGACCTCAAGCAGATGGGTCCCCCCTTATGTGCCGTGGTTCTGCCTAAGGTTTCTTTCTGCCTAACAGGGAGTTTTTCCTTGCCCCTGTTGCCGTTGTGCATGCACTAAGGGGGTTTAGGCTCTGGGCTCTGTTAAGCGCCGAGAGGCAATTGTATTGTTATGGCGCTATATAAATAAAATTGAATTGAATTGAAGTGACAATAAACACATGAATAGCAATGCTCAGTGCTGTGTGTGTGTGTGTGTGTGTGTGGGGGGGACACATTGAGTAGGGAGGGTACAGTTAGGAAGGGGGGCAGGGGGGTTGTTAGCACAGTACCAGTGTCTGTCCAGTCTCCAGATCCCAGGCCTTCAGAGTCTTGTCCCAGGACGCAGTGATCAGTCTGGACACACACATACACACACCCACAAGCGCGCATGCGCACGCACACGCACGCACACGCACGCACACACACACAATATATCAGAAAAGCATTTAATCTCAAAGCATGGCAGGTACCTATACACACAGTTAGAATCAAGGTTATTTATGCTGTGCATGTTCATATTTAATGTCCTCCTTCCATCTAAATATTAGAACTTAAGTATACTGAATATGTCCTATGGGCCATATGGGACTATGGGTATACTGAGTGCCTGTGCTTGGGTGGTGGGCTGCACACTGATGCTGTGTGATTGGCTGTTGGGCTACGCTGAGGCTGCGTGATTGGGTGGTGGGCTACGCTGAGGCTGTGTGATTGGCTGTTGGGCTACTCTGAGGCTGTGTGATTGGCTAAAGCACTTGCTGTCATGGCTGATCACTTCAGAGGACTCAGATCATCTCAGGACTCTATTACATTACTTATGTTGCCTGGCAACAGTGCATGCATGGAAGGAGAGGCAAACAAAGGGCCTCTGATGAGGGGCCTCACGAGGGGGAGGGGAACCACAGCCGTGTGTGTGTGTGTGTGTGTGTGTGTGTGTGTGTGTGTGAGTGTGTGTGTGTGTGTGTGTGTGTGTGTGAAAGAGAGAGAGGGAGAGAGCGAGAGAACATCCTGCAGAACCTTCTCAAATAAATGGGGCCCAGTTTCCCAGAAGCTTTAAAAATAAATACAAACTCTGTAATTATGGGGGGAGGGAGTGTCCACAGCAATGCTCCCTCAAACATTTAAGTGCAGTCAAGACACAGTGCAGCTCTTAAGGAGCTGGGTGGAGACCCACACTTACCTGTCTGACACACTGAAGCAGCTACAGAGCTGGGTCCAGACCCACACTCACCTGTTCTTTTGGGGTATCAGGGCACACTGAGTGACAGGGGCAGTATGCCCCCCCTCAAACACACGCAGGGGTTTCCCCGACTCCACATCCTGCAGAAGGACAGAAGGGCGTGTAGTCAACATTTCTCTCCATCTATCTTCAGACCAGACTGATTTTTGAAACAGACACATGAATTAGTCTGATTAATTCATTCATTCATTCAATTAATTCATGAATTAAGTCCCTTCTGCCAGGCTTACCCAGAGGATGGCTGTTTTGTCGTAAGAGGAGGTGACAAGCTTCTGGTCGTTAAGTGCTAGCTGGCAGCTGCTGATGGTGTCTGTGTGACCACGCAGGACTTTGATGGGGATCTGTGGAAGACAGGCCAGGCTGAGCGCGACGGCCACCAGCAGCATCTCTGCCTGCTCAGATGGCTAGACTCACATTGGACTGCTGGATGAAAAGAGTCTGCAGCTTGCAGTATTGTCTAAGGCTCTCATGTGATATGCATTTCAAATCTTTGAGTCTGGGCAGTTAACGCCGGAAACAGAAGAGTACAATGCACTGAGCACAGGGATAATGAGTAATGTATGAATAACGTCTGAGGAGTGATGGTATGACTAACTCTTGTGAACAAACAATCAAAACCTTCCGTTTATCTAACCTTGCAGTGTTTCAGATAAAACTAGCTAATTTCTAGCGTTTAAAATGTAGCCTATAAGGAATAAAAGGGAATGCTGCTCTCAAGTATAATTCATGTACAATAATAGAAAACGTTGTGAGCCATATCGCCGAAAAATATTTAAACCATTCATTTATTAAGAGCGCCTAGAGCATGAGGATCAGTACTTTATTGCGGTGGACAGACTATTGAGAAGTCCTTGGCTATCGATACCTGTGCGAGCGGGTCATGTTCCCACACAGACTGTGTGTTATCCTCGGTCTCCTCCTCTTCCTCAGCGCTGTGTTCGTCCAGCGCCAGGGGGTCCAGAACATCCTGGGCCATGTTAACTTGTTATTGGTGTGAAAGTTTATCTTTATTTCGTAGGCCTGAGCTGCTACAACTCACTCGTACTTTGCTGAACTTGTTATCCAAGAACCGAAAGCGTGTCCAGTCGTTGCCCTGACGACGCAGACGTGATGACGTCAGCAGCTCCTTGCTGTGTGCGCGCCCTTCCAAGGGGATCTAATCTAAACGATGTGATACTTTTCCTATGCCGAATTAAGACTAATAATTCCCTGATTATTTAAGAACCCTCTTTCTGACTCGGGCAGGGGGTTGGCCTGTTACTGAGCAGTTTTCTTTTTGAAGTTTAGCATGACTTTTTTTAAGCCCTGAAAGTGGATTTTTCCTCACTTTTGTTTATGTATGCATATTTTATACAGAAATATTTAATATGGTTTTATTGATTAATTGGTTGCTAGAAATTATATCATACCATGTAAAAGACCGTGTCACTCTTCAAAAAGCAATAATAAACAAATCCAAGTCATTATTTAAAAAAAAAAAATGCAAATTTATTAGCTAGAACCCAGTGAATACATTTACACAATACAACACAAGCCGTCTGTGCAGACAGCTTCTCCACTTCCCTCGGTAGTCTGTGCTGTGGTGGGTCTGTGTCAGGGTCCCATAGAGATCCAGAGAGACCCGGAGAGACCCAGAGAGATCCAGAGAGACCCAGAGAGACCCAGAGAGACCCAGAGAGCTCCTGAGAGAGCGATAGAATTACATCCCAACGGTGTGAGCTACAGCTTCCCTCTGATGCTCTTTAACCTGGAGAGACAGAATAAGAAGGTGGAAGAGGAGGAGGAGAGACATGCATGAGAGAGAGAGAAATCCTCACACTTCCCAATAATACTGGTGTGTGTGTGCCTGAGTGTGAGTGAAACTGGAGGCCCGTGGTCTGGTGGGTGTGTGTTTGTGTGTGAGTGAAACTGGAGGCCCGTGGTCTGGTGGGTGTGTGTTTGTGTGTGAGTGAAACTGGAGGCACGTGGTCTGGTGTATGTGTGTTTGTGTGGGAGTGAAACTGGAGGCACGTGGTCTGGTGGGTGTGTGTGTGTGTGTGTGTGTGGTTTTCTCCTGACCTCTTTAGCAGCTCCTCTGTGGTCACACCTTCCTCTTCATCATCATCATCATCATCGCTGTTGCTGTCAGACGAGCTGCTGGGCAATTCGTCTCTCTTCTCTTTCTTCTTTCTCTTCTTTTCTTTCACTTTCTGCTTCTTCTGTTTCTTCTGTTTCTTCTTGTGCTGAAACACCACTTTAGTCAGAACACACACGCAGCAGACAACTGGCAGTGTGTGGGTGTGTGTGTGTGTTAGTGTGTACCCTGTGTCAGAACCACACACGGCACTGAATAGGCAGTGTGAGTGTGAGTGTGTGTGAGACACATTCACATGACACTATGCTACAGGTAATGTAAACATACATGTAACCTTGGTAACACCCAAGGTGCTTACGCTACAGGACCAACTGCATAGCCGAGGTCAAGTTAGAATGTTAATTATGTAGCGGATCATTCTCATCCTGACGCTGCTTTTATTTAAGGAGGACACATGTCACTAATTCACTGCAAACATTAAGATGAAGGCTCACATTCCAGCTCAGATTCCAGCCTCCATTTCTTTTCCAGTGTGTGGCAAAACAACAGAAAGCCAGCTTTTGAAATCAAAGGTTTCTTCTTTGGAATGAGAGGGACTGTTGCTCAGAATGTGTGATGTCACACATTGGGACATGTGTTTCCATGGTGATGCGGTTGCCGTGCTACTTACCTTCTTGTCCTTCTTGTGTTTGTGTTCCTTCTTGGCTTTACGGTTCTCTTTGCTCCTCCCACTCTGACTCTCCTCCCTCAGCCAGGGAAAACCTTCACACAAACACAAATACAAATACAAACACAGACTTCTGAAAGACTATTAACTAGCTCTCTCTCACTCACACACATACAATGCCACTTGAAAGTTAAGTTTGCGTGTGTTTCATGTAGTTTTTTGGCTACTCAAACAATTCCCTTTAAACAAGTACATGCAAATGATAATCATAAACCTGACATTTCATCTATGGAAAATTGGTGATGAAAAAAATGAAAAATCTTTTGATTTAAAAAAACTACATGAAACATTGTTTTACCATGATTTTTCATCACCAATTTTCCTTAGATGAAATGTCAGGTTTATAATTATCATTTGCATGTACTTGTTTAAAGGGAATTGTTTGAGTAGCCAAAAAACTACATGAAACATGGAATTAGTGTATTCGCAAAAGTAAGTGAACCCCCAGCTGCATTGGTAAAGTCAAGCAGGTAACAGATTCGGTGAAACATATCAACCAATCAACTGAGTCAGTACCTTCTTCCTGATGTTCTCGGATATCTCGTTTCCTCTGCATTGTTGATCTGTGTGGGTACACCTTGGCACTACAGTAGTTTGGTTGGTTTCCTCTCTCTTTTAATTTTAAGTTGCCCTTCCCTTTTCCTAAGGATGTCTCAGTTGATTGGTTTGCTTAATTGATTAAGCACCCAAATATGTTTCACCGAATCTGTTACCTGCTTGACTTTACCAATGCAGCTGGGGGTTCACTTACTTTTGCACATACACTAATTCCATGATTCATGTCGTTTTTTGGCTACTCACACAATTCCCTCTAAACAAGTACATGCAAATGATAAACATAAACCTGACATTTCATCTAAGGAAAATTGGTGATGAATAAAATGAAAATCATGGTAAAACATGAGAAAACGCTTAAGTGCTCAAGGGGTTCACATACTTTCAAGTGGCACTGTTTTTCTTCATGTTCCTCTGCCTCTCTAGTGAGACCAAGCAGACACACGCAAACACACACATAAACAGACACACAGACATACACACACACACACGCAGACACACACACAGACACAGACACATGCACACACACAGACACACACAGACACACACAGGGTTGGCTCTCTGTACTGACCTGTGGAAGTGTGAGGAGGCAGCTTCGGCCCAAACTCTTCCTCCTCCTCCTCCTCCTCCTCCTGTCCTCCATCTTTGTGGCTGGCAGTGGAAGGGGGGGCCACACCTCTCTCCTCAGACACATCACGCCCTAACCAGCACAGCAGGGGTTTAAGACAGGGTTACAACTCATACACACACACACACACACACACACACACACACACACACACACACACACACACACACACACACACACACACACACGCACACACAGGTCTGACCAGCACAGCAGGGGTTTAAGACAGGGTTACAACTCATACACACACACACACACACACACACACACACACATCACGCCCTGACCAGCACAGCAGGGGTTTAAGACAGGGTTACAACTCATACAAACACACACACACACACACACACACACACACACAGGTCTGAAGTGTGAAGTGTGTGTTATGTAGTGAGTAGTGTATATATATGTGTATTATGTGGTATGTAGTGTGTGTAGTGTGTTGCGGTGTGTGTGAAGTGTATAGTTCGTATTGTGTGGTGCCTATGTTGTGTATTGTGGTATGAAGTGGTGTGTATAGTGTGTATTGTGGTATGAAGTGGTGTGTATAGTGTGTATTGTGGTATGAAGTGGTGTGTATAGTGTGTATTGTGGTATGAAGTGGTGTGTATAGTGTGTATTGTGGTATGAAGTGGTGTGTATAGTGTGTATTGTGGTATGAAGTGGTGTGTATAGTGTGTATTGTGGTATGAAGTGGTGTGTATAGTGTGTATTGTGGTGTGTATTGCAGTGTGTGTGTGTACTGTGTATTGTGGTGTGTAGTGTGTATTGTAGTGTGTAGTGGTGTGTATTGTGGTGTGTAGTGTGTATTGTAGTGTGTGTGTAGTGGTGTGTATTGTAGTGTGTATTGCAGTGTGTGTGTGTAGTGGTGTGTATTGTGGTGTGTATTGCAGTGTGTGTGTGTAGTGTGTATTGTGGTATGAAGTGGTGTGTATAGTGTGTATTGTGGTGTGTATTGCAGTGTGTGTGTGTAGTGTGTATTGTGGTATGTGTACACACCTCTGGCAGTGCTGGTGCCTTGCAGGTGTGTGGGCAGGGTTGGGGGAGGAGCAGTGGGTGTGGCCTGTGGTATTCTGCTGAAGCCGACAGGCCCTGACGTCTGAGCCCCCGCCTTCCCATCAGCCCCTGCCCTCTCCGTCTCCTCCTCTTCCTCCTCCTGGCCTTCATCGCTCTCGTCTGAGGAAGAGGACCTCTCGTCGGACGAGCTGAAGATGGCTTTGAACAGGTCCATGGGTGGCCTACTGTCCTCTGCCTCCTCCTCTTCCTCTTCCTCCCTCTTCTCTCCGCTGGCTGTCTGTTGTTCCTCTAGGACCTGAAACACCACAGACAGACAGACAGACAGACAGACAGACAGAGTGAGACAGACAGACAAACAGACAGACAGAGTGAGACAGACAGCCAGACAGACAGACAGACAGACAGACAGACAGACAGACAGAGTGAGACAGACAGCCAGACAGACAGACACTGTCAGTCGCTGTCTACCTGTCTGTGTTGGTCGGTCTGGCTGTCTGTCTCACTCTGTCTACCTGTCTGTCTGTCAGTCGCTGTCTCACTGTCTGACACAGACAGAGCCAGGTAGATAGAGACGAACAGACAGACAGACAGACATGTAGACAGGGAAAGACACAGACAGCCAGGTAGATAGAGACGAACAGACAGACAGACAGACATGTAGACAGGGAAAGACACAGACAGCCAGGTAGATAGAGACGAACAGACAGACAGACAGACATGTAGACAGGGAAAGACACAGACAGCCAGGTAGATAGAGACGAACAGACAGACAGACATGTAGACAGGGAAAGACACAGACAGCCAGGTAGATAGAGACGAACAGACAGACAGACAGACATGTAGACAGGGAAAGACACAGACAGCCAGGTAGATAGAGACGAACAGACAGACAGACATGCATGTAGACAGGGAAAGACACAGACAGCCAGGTAGATAGAGACGAACAGACAGACAGACATGCATGTAGACAGGGAAAGACACAGACAGCCAGGTAGACAGCGACTGACCTAAAGACAGACATGCATGTAGACAGGGAAAGACACAGACAGCCAGGTAGATAGAGACGAACAGACAGACATGCATGTAGACAGGGAAAGACACAGACAGCCAGGTAGACAGCGACTGACCTAAAGACAGACAGAGAACCAGGAACACATCTGATGCAGAAATGATCTCATTGGGCCTGTGCCAGTCAACCTACTCCACCTGTGCCAGTCAACCTACTCCACCTGTGCCAGTCAACCTACTCCACCTGTGCCAGTCAACCTACTCCACCTGTGCCAGTCAACCTACTCCACCTGTGCCAGTCAACCTACTCCACCTGTGCCAGTCAACCTACTCCACCTGTGCCAGTCAACCTACTCCACCTGTGCCAGTCAACCTACTCCACCTGTGCCAGTCAACCTACTCCACCTGTGCCAGTCATACTACTCCACCTGTGCCAGTCAACCTACTCCACCTGTGCCAGTCATACTACTCCACCTGTGCCAGTCATACTACTCCACCTGTGCCAGTCAAACTACTCCACCTGTGCCAGTCAACCTACTCCACCTGTGCCAGTCAACCTACTCCACCTGTGCCAGTCAACCTACTCCACCTGTGCCAGTCAACCTACTCCACCTGTGCCAGTCAACCTACTCCACCTGTGCCAGTCAACCTACTCCACCTGTGCCAGTCATACTACTCCACCTGTGCCAGTCAACCTACTCCACCTGTGCCAGTCATACTACTCCACCTGTGCCAGTCAACCTACTCCACCTGTGCCAGTCATACTACTCCACCTGTGCCAGTCAACCTACTCCACCTGTGCCAGTCAACCTACTCCACCTGTGCCAGTCAACCTACTCCACCTGTGCCAGTCAACCTTCTCCACCTGTGCCAGTCATACTACTCCACCTGTGCCAGTCAACCTACTCCACCTGTGCCAGTCATACTACTCCACCTGTGCCAGTCAACCTACTCCACCTGTGCCAGTCATACTACTCCACCTGTGCCAGTCAACCTACTCCACCTGTGCCAGTCAACCTACTCCACCTGTGCCAGTCAACCTACTCCACCTGTGCCAGTCAACCTACTCCACCTGTGCCAGTCAACCTACTCCACCTGTGCCAGTCATACTACTCCACCTGTGCCAGTCAACCTACTCCACCTGTGCCAGTCATACTACTCCACCTGTGCCAGTCAACCTACTCCACCTGTGCCAGTCATACTACTCCACCTGTGCCAGTCAACCTACTCCACCTGTGCCAGTCAACCTACTCCACCTGTGCCAGTCAACCTACTCCACCTGTGCCAGTCAACCTACTCCACCTGTGCCAGTCATACTACTCCACCTGTGCCAGTCAACCTACTCCACCTGTGCCAGTCATACTACTCCACCTGTGCCAGTCAACCTACTCCACCTGTGCCAGTCATACTACTCCACCTGTGCCAGTCAACCTACTCCACCTGTGCCAGTCAACCTACTCCACCTGTGCCAGTCAACCTACTCCACCTGTGCCAGTCATACTACTCCACCTGTGCCAGTCAACCTACTCCACCTGTGCCAGTCAACCTACTCCACCTGTGCCAGTCAACCTACTCCACCTGTGCCAGTCATACTACTCCACCTGTGCCAGTCATACTACTCCACCTGTGCCAGTCATACTACTCCACCTGTGCCAGTCATACTACTCCACCTGTGCCAGTCATACTACTCCACCTGTGCCAGTCATACTACTCCACCTGTGCCAGTCATACTACTCCACCTGTGCCAGTCATACTACTCCACCTGTGCCAGTCATACTACTCCACCTGTGCCAGTCATACTACTCCACCTGTGCCAGTCATACTACTCCACCTGTGCCAGTCATACTACTCCACCTGTGCCAGTCAACCTACTCCACCTGTGCCAGTCATACTACTCCACCTGTGCCAGTCATACTACTCCACCTGTGCCAGTCAACCTACTCCACCTGTGCCAGTCAACCTACTCCACCTGTGCCAGTCAACCTACTCCACCTGTGCCAGTCAACCTACTCCACCTGTGCCAGTCATACTACTCCACCTGTGCCAGTCATACTACTCCACCTGTGCCAGTCATACTACTCCACCTGTGCCAGTCATACTACTCCACCTGTGCCAGTCATACTACTCCACCTGTGTGTGTGCGTGTGTCTTGTCTGGAATGTTTGTGATGTTATTTCTGGCAGATCAGTAAGGGCGCGTGTTTGTGTTTGTGTGTGTGTGTATGTGTGTGTGTGTATGTGTGTGTGTGTGTGTGTGTGTGTGTGTGTGTGTGTGTGAGAGAGAGAGTGAGAGAGATGTGCTTCAGTAGTCTAGTTCACTTGAGCTATAAATATAGATGAGTCTTTCTGCATCTCAAGCTTCTCACTTTTATGCTTCAAGAAGAGAGGAAGAAGACAGAAGAGTTCTGTGATGAAGATGATGATGTGTGTGTCAGAGTTTGTGTGGTTTATGTCTATATGGGGTGTGGGGTGTCAGTGTGTGTGTGTGTGTGTGTGTGTGTGTGTATGTGTGTGTGTGTGTGTGTGTGTGTGTGAGTGTGTGTGTGTGTGTAGTGTCTGTATGTATGTGTGTGTGTGTGTGTGTGTGAG